>NC_074679.1:39895843-40224593 GCF_029448725.1 Salvelinus fontinalis | reverse complement strand
ATAATTATCTGTCCAAAATGGAGATGTATTGATAAACCACTTCTCCAATCTGTTTGGCTCTATAACAAAGAACAAAAAACAAACAGCAAAAAATATATACATGATCAAATACAAATCTTAGAATCAATTATTAAAGACTACCCGCTGGATTCTCCAGTTACATTAAATGAACTACAGGACAAAATACAAACCCTCCAACACAAAAAGGGCTGTGGTGTTGATGGAATCCTAAATCAAATATACAGACCACAAATTCCAATTGGCTATAATTAAACTCTGGCATCTTCCCCAATATTTGGAACCAAGGACTAATCACCCCAATCCACAAAACTGGAGACAAATTTGACCCCAATAACTACCGTGGGATATGTGTCAACAGCAACCTTAGGAAATTATTCTGCATTATCATTAACAGCAGACTCGTACATTTCCTCAGCGATAACAATGTACTGAGCAAATGTCAAATTGGCTTTTTACCAAATTACTGTACGACAGACCATGTATTCACCCTACACACCCTAATTGACAACCAAACAAACCAAAACAAAGGCAAAGTCTTCTCATGCTTTGTTGATTTCAAAAAAGCCTTTGACTCAATTTGGCATGAGGGTCTGCTATACAAATTGATGGAAAGTGGTGTTGGGGGTAAAACATACGACATCATAAAATCCATGTACACAAACAACAAGTGTGCGGTTAAAATTGGCAAAAAACACACACATTTCTTCACACAGGGTCGTGGGGTGAGACAGGGATGCAGCTTAAGCCCCACCCTCTTCAACATATATATCAACGAATTGGCACGGGCACTAGAACAGTCTGCAGCACCCGGTCTCACCCTACTAGAATCCGAAGTCAAATGTCTACTGTTTGCTGATGATCTGGTGCTTCTGTCACCAACCAAGGAGGGCCTACAGCAGCACCTAGATCTTCTGCACAGATTCTGTCAGACCTGGGCCCTGACAGTAAATCTCAGTAAAACCAAAATAATGGTGTTCCAAAAAAGGTCCAGTCGCCAGGACCACAAATTCCATCTAGACACCGTTGCCCTAGAGCACACAAAAAACTATACATACCTCGGCCTAAACATCAGCACCACAGGTAGCTTCCACAGAGCTGTGAACGATCTGAGAGACAAGGCAAGAAGGGCATTCTATGCCATCAAAAGGAACATAAATTTCAACATACCAATTAGGATCTGGCTAAAAATACTTGAATCAGTCATAGAGCCCATTGCCCTTTATGGTTGTGAGGTCTGGGGTCCGCTCACCAACCAAGATTTCACAAAATGGGACAAACACCAAATTGAGACTCTGCATGCAGAATTCTGCAAAAATATCCTCCGTGTACAACGTAGAACACCAAATAATGCATGCAGAGCAGAATTAGGCCGATACCCACTAATTATCAAAATCCAGAAAAGAGCCGTTAAATTCTACAACCACCTAAAAGGAAGCGATTCCCAAACCTTCCATAACAAAGCCATCACCTACAGAGAGATGAACCTGGAGAAGAGTCCCCTAAGCAAGCTGGTCCTAGGGCTCTGTTCACAAACACAAACACACCCCACAGAGCCCCAGGACAACAGCACAATTAGACCCAACCAAATCATGAGAAAACAAAAAGATAATTACTTGACACATTGGAAAGAATTAACAAAAAAACAGAGCAAACTAGAATGCTATTTGGCCCTAAACAGAGAGTATACAGTGGCAGAATACCTAACCACTGTGACTGACCCAAACTTAAGGAAAGCTTTGACTATGTACAGACTCAGTGAGCATAGCCTTGCTATTGAGAAAGGCCGCCGTAGGCAGACATGGCTCTCAAGAGAAGACAGGCTATGTGCTCACTGCCCACAAAATGAGGTGGAAACTGAGCTGCACTTCCTAACCTCCTGCCCAATGTATGACCATATTAGAGAGACATATTTCCCTCAGATTACACAGATCCACAAAGAATTCGAAAACAAATCCAATTTTGATAAACTCCCATATCTACTGGGTGAAATTCCACAGTGTGCCATCACAGCAGCAAGATTTGTGACCTGTTGCCACCAGAAAAGGGCAACCAGTGAAGAACAAACACCATTGTAAATACAACCCATATTTATGTTTATTTATTTTAACTTGTGTGCTTTAACCATTTGTACATTGTTACAACACTGGATACAGTGATCCCTCGCCACTTCGCGGTTCACTTATCGCGGATTCGCTATTTCGCGGATTTTCATAATGCATTTTTTTTCTTTTTTTGGTGCATTGTGCTCTGCATTCTGATTCGCTAAAAACTCACTCCCGCTTCTTGTATCAAAACATGCTACGAATTGTGCTATCATTTTGTCGTCTCGTGCAGTTATGTGTACGTACATCGCTTAGCAACCATGGTGCGAATGGCCACTGAACTTAAGCGAGTAGCTGAGGAATGGGACCCTTTGATGAGCCGTTCATTACAGTTCTCCAACGTAATCGATGGTGGCATGTCGGTGTACAAGGATCTTTTTGCAAAGAAGAAAAAAGAGCGACAACAGCTGCCTATCACTATGTTCTTCTCCCGAACAAACACACCTGCACCGCGGGCTTCAGAAGAAGAGAACACTGCAGAGCGCAGTCAGGATGCAGCGGCCCAGTCTGAAGAGCAGTGAAACGGCCTACACGTGAGTCACTGTATTTGTATACATGTAATAGTTGCTAATTGTAAAAAAAAAAAAAAAATCTATTTCGCGGATTTCACTTATCGCGGGTCATTTTCGGAACGTAACCCCCGCGATAAACGAGGGATTACTGTATATATAATATGACATTTGTAATGTCTTTATTGTTTTGAAACTTCTGTATGTGTAATGTTTACTGTTCATTTTTATTGTTTATTTGACTTTTGTATATTATCTACCTCACTTGCTTTGGCAATGTTAACACATGTTTCCCATGCCAATAAAGCCCCTTGAATTGAATTGAATTGAATTGAGAGAGAGAGAGAGAGAGAGAGAGAGAGAGAGAGAGAGGAGAGAGAGAGAGAGAGAGAGAGAGAGAGAGAGAGAGAGAGAGAGGAGAGAGAGAGAGAGAGAGAGAGAGAGAGAGAGAGAGAGAGAGAGAGAGAGAGAGAGAGAGAGAGAGAGAGAGAGAGAGAGAGGACAGAGACAGAGACAGAGACAGAGACAGAGACAGAGACAGAGACAGAGACAGAGACAGAGACAGAGACAGAGACAGAGACAGACACAGAGACAGAGACAGAGACAGAGAGAGAGAGAGAGAGAGAGAGAGAGAGAGAGAGAGAGAGAGACAGAGACAGAGACAGAGACAGAGACAGAGACAGAGACAGAGACAGAGAGAGAGAGAGAGAGAGAGAGAGAGAGAGAGAGAGAGAGAGAGAGAGAGAGATTGCAGATGCTCTTGCCCCGGTGTCTCATCCCTCTGTGTCGACCATGTTTCCCTGTGTAAATAATTAAACTGCTGAACCAAACAGCTAACAGGACGCAAACACACACACAGCTGAACCTCACAGACGGACAGAGCTAAAAGGCCACACCTTTCTACAACAGTAATAAGCCTGCCCCATTAGCAAGCATTACACACATTAATCTCAATGACACACACACACACAATCACAAAAACACACAGAGAGAGAGATTTACAGGCACTCACTAAACAGAGATGGTCAAGGTAACCTCTAAATACTGGTCAATATAGACCATCTCTTCTATTTGTAAATGACATGTTCTATTTCAATGCAGATGAAATGTTGGTTTTGGTTTTGGTAATCTTATCTGGCTTGATCTTTACGGTCTGGCACTCAGGGCATTCAATCTGCATGTTGCCATGGTCACCACAGAAACACAAGAAAAACAGTGGCATTAATCAAGGTTTAAATCAATGTTTACCACGAGATAGAGAGAGAGCACTAAAGTGGCATTTGCATTTAGTTATAGGACTGTGTGTGTCTGTGTCGGGCAGAAGGTATCGGCACATGAGGTCTGATACCAACAGACAGTTTCTATCTACAAGCCGGCAGACTGCTGAACACTTTTTAAGTGTTATTTAACTAGGCAAGTCAGTTAAGAACAAAATCTTATTTACAATGACGGCCTAGGAACCGTGGGTTAACTGCCTTGTTCAGAGGCAGAACGACAGAGTTTTAACTTGTCAGCTCGGGGATTCGATCTTGCAACCTTTCAGATACTAGTCCAACACTCTAACCACTAGGCTACCTGCCGCCCCAGAACTAGACTGACCACCTGCACCTTAGCCCACATGCACTCACTCACGCACACACACACCCACAAACTCATCCACACACACACATATACATTCATACTACACACATCACATATGCTGCTACCAGGCTCTTATTATAATTGCTAAATACTGCACAATTTAAACACTTGCCCCTTCCCCAATACACATGTAAATATTGGACTATAAGTTGTGCCTTCCTGTTTTATACTTATGCTAAAACGTTTATTGGGTTGGCGCCCCCCCTTGGTTTGTGCTGTGGTGGAGACCTTTGTGGGCTATACTCGGCCTTGTCTCAGGATTGTAAGTTGGTGGTTGAGGATATCCCTCTAGTGGTGCGGGGGCTGTGCTTTGGCAAAGTGGGTGGGGTTATATCCTTCCTGTTTGGCCCTGTCCGGGGGTTTCTTCGGATGGGGCCACAGTGTCTCCTGACCGCTCCTGTCTCAGCCTCCAGTATTTATGCTGCAGTAGTTTATGTGTCGGGGGGCTAGGGTCAGTTGGTTATACCTGGAGTACTTCTCCTGTCTTATCCAGTGTCCTGTGTGAATTTAAGTATACTCTCTCTTATTCTCTCGTTCTCTCTTTCTCTCTGAGAACCTGAGCCCTAGGACCATACGTCAGGACTACCGGGCATGCTGACACCTTGCTGTCCCCAGTCCGCCTGGCCTTGCTGCTATTCCAGTTTCAACTGTTCTGCCTGCGGTTACGAAACCCCTACCTGTTCCAGACCTGCTGTTTTCAACTCTTAATGATCGGCTATGAAAAGCCAACTGAGATTTATTCCTGATTATTATTTGACCATGCTTGTCATTTATGAACATTTTGAAAATCTTGGCTCTCTCTAATTTTCTCCTTCTCTCTTTCTTTCTCTCGGAGGACCTGAGCCCTAGGACCATACGTCGGGACTACCGGCCGTGGTGACTCCTTGCTGTCCCCAGTCCGCCTGGCCTTGCTGCTATTCCAGTTTCAACTGTTCTGCCTGCGGTTATGGAACCCCTACCTGTCCCAGACCTGCTGTTTTCAACTCTTAATGATCGGCTATGAAAAGCAAACTGAGATTTATTCCTGATTATTATTTGACCATGCTTGTCATTTATGAACATTTTGAAAATCTTGGCTCTCTCTAATTTTCTCCTTCTCTCTTTCTTTCTCTCGGAGGACCTGGTCCCCAGGACCATGCGTCGGGACTGCCGCCCGTGGTGACTCCTTGCTGTCCCCAGTCCGCCTGGCCTTGCTGCTATTCCAGTTTCAGCTGTTCTGCCTGCGGTTATGGAATCGCCACCTGTCCCAGACCTGTTGTTTTTCAACTCTTAATGATCAGCTATGAAAAGCCAACTGAAAATTATTCATGATTATTATTTGACCATGCTTGTCACTTATGAACATTTTTGAACATCTTGGCATAGTTCTGTTATAATCTCCACCCGGCACAGCCAGAAGAGGACTGGCCACCCCTCATAGCCTGGTTCCTCTCTAGGTTTCTTCCTAGGTTTTGGCCTTTCTAGGGAGTTTTTCCTAGCCACCGTGCTTCTACACCTGCATTACTAGCTGTTTGGGGTTTTAGGCTGGGTTTCTGTACAGCACTTCGAGATATTAGCTGATGTACGAAGGGCTATATAAAATAAAATTGATTGATTGATTGATTTATTCTATTCTATTGAGCCATTTACTTTATGTTCATATTCTTATCTTTTATTATTTCTTATTGTTGTCGCATTGTCGAGAAAGAACCTGCAAGTAAGCATTTCGACGGTGTATACCATGTGTATCCTGTACATATGACTAATAAAACATGAAACTTGTGTGTGTGTGTGTGGGGTGTGTTTTTGTTTAACTATCCTTGTGGGTACCAGAAGTCCCCATAAGGATAGTAAAACAATGAAAATTGTTTTTTTTTTAAGTGGGGATATTTAGCTGGGCCCACGAGCTGGTCCCCATTTTAGGGTTGGGGTTAGGTTTACGGTTAGGGTTAGAATTAAGGTTAGGGTTAGGGGTTAGGTTTACGGTTAGAGTTAGAATTAGGGTTAGGGGTTAGGTTTACGGTTAGAGTTAGAATTAAGGTTAGGGGTTAGGTTTACGGTTAGAGTTAGAATTAAGGTTAGGGTTAGGGGTTAGGGTTAGGGTTAAGAGTTAGGTATAGTTTTGGGGTTAGAGCTTTGGGGTTACGGTTAGGCTTATGGTTAAGTTAGGGTTCGATTTAGGGTTAGGGAAAATAAGATTTTGGATGGAAATAAATTCTTGGTTCCCACAAGGACAGCAATACAAAACACTGTCTGTGTGAGTGTGTGTGAGTGTGTGTGTGTGTGTGTACACGGTCACGAGGTGTCAAACTGAAACATTGTGTTCATAAACAGCGTCATGGAAACCAAGGACACTTTGACTGCCACATACACACAAACGCGCATGCGCACACAAACACGCGCTGACAGCAGGCATCTGCAGGAATCCTGCTAATACACACACCGTTTGAACCATCGCATCACTCCATACAAGGACATCCCTTACAGTAGGCAACATAAAGACCTCTACATACCACATCCTCTACATACCACAATCACACTACCACTTTAACCAGTGACAAAACCTCACATCTTCATCCATTCCACTTCCTCCCCTCTCTTCCTCTCCATAACGTAGGTAATAGATTCATGCATTTTCACTGAATGTCTAATGAAAACAGACACAATCATCCCACTCATTCATTAAACAGTTTAACACACACACACACACACACATACACAAACATGGAAAACATTTACAAACACCATTCGTTAAACAGAAAAATTGAATAGTATAGATGGAATAGCTCTGCGAATGACACAATTAAAACCCTCCACTCTGAAAAGTGGCCTATTGACACACACAAGTCCTGTTAGCATCGTTAATAACTCATTAACAAAGATTGGAACAACGACATGCGGTAGAAGCTTACAGGATTTGTATCATTGAAACTGATTGGTCGATAGTGGTTTCAACATCCAATTTCACTTCAATGTTTGGTTTCCAGATTTTTCCAGTCTAGCGTGATAAGGGAATGTATTATGCATGCTACACCTGTGTGCGTGCGTGAATGCATGCCTAGTATGCACACAAGCACACACAAGTGCACAGACACACAAAACAAAATCGAGACACACACACATCAATGCAATATTAATCATAAAATATGAACTTTATAAAAACATGCCTGAACAAAAGAACAAGTATTGCACACACACACACATATAAGTTTCTCTGTTGCTACAGCAACTGCTGGCTTTCCATGACAATGGCAGTGGTGTTGCCATGGAGACAGGTATACAGCCCTAAGCAGATGGCAGCGAACTGTGAGTCACATGGAAGGGCTTTACTGTTCCACACACACACACACACACACACACACACACACACACACACACACACACACACACACACACACACACACACACACACACACACACACAGAAACCAACATACAAGAAATCACATGCATGCAAGATCACGTGCATGTATGCAAGCACATGCCTACACACACACACACACACACGCGTAATGTACTCAAGTAAATCTATTAAACCAGTCCCTGTCAGTGACTGATGATTGTGGCGTCATAGTAAATATCTGCATATGGGGAAATTCCACATTAACAGAATGAAGCTGAGACTCAGATGTTTCACTTTAAAACGTATTTCAAACAGAAACGAATGATTGCAAAGTTAAACAAACCATAAAACACTATGCTCAAGGACGACTTTTAACAACGTCCACTGAAAATGTTACAAAACCACATTTAGTTGAAGAACAGTACCAATGCAAAGTTTGGTAACCGAATGACGGCACAAACAACACAAACCATTATTCTGTTACCAAACTTTGCATCTGCAATATTCTTCAAGTAAATGTGTTTTGGAAAATGTTCTGTGGAAATTGGTAAAAGTAGTGGAATTTATCATTAGCATAAGAAAATCTGATACTTCCCAGGAGCATATTAACTTAATGTGTCAGCCACTGTCCACACACATGCATGTATGCACACAGAGCAGGATTGCATCACGCAGAATGTTTCCTTTGTTTTCAATGTACCTGATGTACTGTATCTCTCTTGAAGAACAAAGACACATATAGATGGGACTTTACTCTCTACAAGTGATTAGCAATGAATTTATCAAGCAATTATCTGAAAACACACTTGTCCATTATTCAATAAAGGTTTGGCTGCAGTGCAGGAATTTACAGTTCAAACAAAACATCAAATGACATTTAAAAACCAGGCATGTCACAGCGATACCAGGATAGGGTTTTGTCTGTACTTGACTATGGCAAGTGTGTGTGTGTGTGTGTGTGTGTGTGTGTGTGTGTGTGTGTGTGTGTGTGTGTGTGTGTGTGTGTGTGTGTGTGTGTGTGTGTGTGTGTGTGTGTGTGTGTGTGTGTGTGTGTGTGTGTGTGTGTGTGTGTGTGTGTGTGTGTGTGTGTGTGTTTGTATACGCATGCAGGTGCACATTAGAGGTTGAGGAGTGAAAATGAATTCCTGTCCTGTCTTGTCCTGTCAATTACCTTCCCGTACTGTCCTGATCCCGCAGCACTTCTACAACAATGGAACTCCCTGTCCCTTTCCGATTAAAAATCACTCCCTTCCCGTCCCGTGCTCATTCTTGCACACAGAAACATGTAGGTTATTGTGTTTGTTTAGGAAGTATTGAAAAGTATTATTTCAGCAATGCAATATGCGACTGACATGTGGTTGTCTTACCTATCTTAGTTAAATGCACTGGCTGGAGACCAAGTCGCTAAGGATAAGAGCGTATTCTAGATGACCTAAATGTAGACAGATTAAGCTGGAGGATGAGGACCTAGACACCAGCAGGATGGTCTGCTCAGCACAGCGCCGGCATAAAGCAGCCTGCAGCTGAGCACATACTGTATGAACATGTACAACACATTAACAAAATTGTTACGTATTTTTTACTAAGCGGTAGTACTGTATAAGTCAATCTAATTTTATTTCACTATTCACCTCAGATGGCGCAGTTTAAGTTAAAAACGCAAACAATTGGGCTTGATGGTACAGTTGTTGGGAGTAGAGCAGCTATGCCACTTCCGGCCGCCTGTCCCACCATCCGATTGGTAGCCTATTTGATTAAACAGCAGCATTTTAACATTTTTACAAGCGTGTACTCGGTTCCTTCATTGTTCAAGAAAACTCCATAAAATGTCTAAAACATCACTCTTTCCTTGGCTCTAATGTTAATGTTAGTGATGGGTCCTTGGCTGCAATAAAACGTGGCAATTGCTCGATTTAAGGCTTCATCATTTAGCCTACTGACAGTAGATTGGCATCTGAGGTAGCCTATAGTGACTGGCTACAGCTGGAGTGAGGAGCATTAGTGAGCTGCTGGAGGGGGAGGGGAAATTACACTTTTTTTATGTTATTAAACTATATTATGCCTAGCCTACAGTGTTTTTTAAATTAAATGCTTCACACATTACATATTTTTGCCCCAAAAAACTATGTTTATAACCATTCCTGTACTGCCTTCCTGTGTACTGTTGATCCTGTCCCGAACTTGACTCTAAAACTTCACTCCCATTCCTGCCAGAATCCCGCGGGAGTCCTGTTCCCCTGTCAACCTCTAGTGCATACAGCTGAAGTCGGAAGTTGGAGTCATTAAAACTAATTTTTCAACCACTCCACAAATTTCTTGTTAACAAACTATAGTTTTGTCAAGTCGGTCAGGACATCTACTTTGTGCATGACACAAGTCATTTTTCCAACAATTGTTTACAGACAGATTATTTCACTTATTATTCACTGTATCACAATTCTAGTGGGTCAGAAGTTTACATACACTAAGTTGACTGTGCCTTAAAACAGCTTGGAAAATTCCAGAAAATGAAGTCATGGCTTTAGAAGCTTCTCATAGGCTAATTGACATCATTTGAGTGAATTGGAGGTGTACCTGTGGATGTATTTCAAGGCCTAACTTCAAACTCAGTGCCTCTTTGCTTAACATCATGGCAAAATCAAAAGAAATCAGCCAAGACCTCAGAAGAGAAATGGTGGACCTCCACAAGTTTGGTTCATCCTTGGGAGCAATTTCCAAATGCCTGAAGGTACCACGTTCATCTGTATGAACAATAGTACGCAAGTATAAACACAATGGGACCACGCAGCCGTCACACCGCTCAGGAAGGAGACGCATTCTGTCTCCTAGAGATTCACGTACTTTGGTGTGAAAAGTCCAAATCAATCCCAGAACAACAGCAAAGGACCTTGTGAAGATGCTGGAGGAAACAGGTACAAAAGTATCTATATCCACAGTAAAACGAGTCCTATATTCGCATAACCTGAAAGGGCGCTCAGCAAGGAAGAAGCCACTGCTCCAAAACCACATGGGGACAAAGATCGTACTTTTTGGAGAAATGTCCTCTGGTCTGATGAAACAAAAATAGAACTGTTTGGCCATATTAACCATCGTTATGTTTGGAGGAAAAAGGAGGAGGTTTGCAAGCCGAAGAACATCATCCCAACCGTGAAGCACGGGGGTGGCAGCATCATGTTGTGGGGGTGCTTTGCTGCAGGAGGGACTGGTGCACTTCACAAAATAGATGGCATCATGAGGCAGAAAAAGGATGTGGATATATTGAAGCAACATCTCAAGACATCAGTCAGGAAGTTAAAGCTTGGTCGCAAATGGGTCTTCCAAATGGACAATGACCCCAAGCATACCTCCAGAGTTGTGGCAAAATGGCTAAAGGACAACAAAGTCAAGGTATTGGAGTGGCCATCACAAAGCCCTGACCTTAATCCTATAGAAAATGTGTGGGCAAAACTGAAAAAGCGTGTGCGAGCAAGGAGGCCAACAAACCTAACTCAGTTACACCAGCTCTGTGAGGAGGAATGAGCCAAAAATACACCCAACTTATTGTGGGAAGCTTGTGGAAGGCTACCCGAAACATTTGACCCAAGTAAAAAAATGTAAAGGCAATGCTACCAAATACTAATTGAGTGTATGTAAACTTCTGACCCACTGGGAATGTGATGAAAGAAATAAAAGCTGAAATAAATCATTCTCTGTACTACTATTCTGACATTTCACATTCTTCAAATAAAGTGGTGATCCTAACTGACCTAAGACAGGGAATTTTTTTACAAGGATTAAATGTCAGGAATTGTGAAAAACTGAGTTTAAATGTATTTGGCTAAGGTGTATGTAAACTTCCGACTTCAACTGTATGTGCATGAATCATGTGAATGTGTATGTATGCATTTGTGCACATGTGTCGGCGCGCGCGTGCTACATGAATTTCTGTGTGTGCTCCTCCTCCTCCTACTTCTTACCTGGCTCCTGTCCTTGTCCACCTTCTTGAAGCACTTATTGAGGGACAGGTTGTGCCTGACAGAGTTCTTCCAGCCTGTGGGAGCGTTAGCGAAGTAGGGGAAGTGTTCCAGGATCCAGGTGTATATCTCCTTCACGGGTAGCCTCTTGGACGGAGCGTCCTCAATGGCCATGAAAATCAGACAGCTGAATGAATAGGGCGGTTTACAGTTGGGGTTACGCTGGGCGTCGTATGGAAGGTCCCCGCCCACCATCGACGGCGACGGCGGGGTGTCGTCATGGTCCCCGTCGCGGGTACCGCCCCCCTCGCCGCCCACGGGGCTGACGCTGCGCAGCACGGGGTCTCCGAAGCTGTTGAGCAGGTTCTTGCTCTCGTGGAGCCAGTTGAGGTTGGTCAACTCCTCGTCCTCCATACCCGGGGTGGCGGTGCCTTTCTCTGGTTTGGCGGCCCCACCTGGGAGGGGTGCCAAGGGGAGGGCCAGGTGGACAGGGAGGACCAGGTCAAGTTCCTCAGCCTCCTGCAGGGCGCGGGACAGCGAGCCGGTCTGGTAGAGGTGGGACATGCTGGCGCTGGCTACACTGATGCCAGACACCTCAGGCTTCTTACTGGGGGGCATGACGGGACCCATGGACACCACCACCTAGACTCCTGGAGGACAGAGAGAGGGGGTTAGTGTTAGACAGTCCGGTAATGGAGGGAGAAAGAGAGAGACTATAAAAAAAATATGTTTGTGTTACTATTGTTATAATCGTTGTCATTATCATTCTATCACAACAGCACAAAACTAGCTGGAGACGTTACACACACATACCTCATGTAACCTGACTCTTCTAAACACTCCACATTTATCCCACACACTCACACTGACACACGTTACACACTACCGTCCTATACTGAAAAGTAACCTTTAGTCCATGACCGCTCTCTGTTCCCCAACCCCATCTCTCTGTCTTTCTCTCTCTCTCTGTCTCTGTCAGTGGAGGTATGCAGAGTATTTCAGGCAGTGAGGTCTGTGGAAAACAGACACCCACCATGCAGTCAAGTACTGCAGATGCCTTTCTCTATGACACACACACACACACACAGGTCATAACCGTCATACAACTAAACTGCAACCTTCACATAACCAGGCCATTGTAGGCCTAACCTTCAAATAACCAGACAACCTTTCAAATCCTATGTCTCTATGATTGATTTACCCACAGCTGTCACTAAACACTGTACATCAAGTGAGTGAGTGACTCTCTCCCCACTCACATTCTCTCTTTTCCCTCACTCTTTCTCCCCTCCTTTCTTCTCCCCTTCTCAAATTCCCTATACTGTCTGTCCCTCTCTCTCTCTCTCCCTTTCCCTCTCTCGTTCTCACCACTGCGTATTTAATTGAGGTAACAGTCATGTTTATATGGCTTAATCCGCCGGTATCTGAGGATTTGTTTTACCACAGCAGTCTCTGAAAAAAGAAAACACTCATTCCCCTGTTATAAAACTAGTCATGCTCCACCAGAGGCAGATGAAACCCGGGCCGGTTTAACAGTTACACGCCATGGTAAACACGCAGCACCCAGATTGGACCCTGCGCTCCCTTTAATTACAGCGAGCTGATTTCTTCTTCCTAAAAATAGGCTATATAAGAGACGCAAGCAAACGCGTTCGTCTTGCGGTTCCAATGGTTGAACGCCATACCGTTTTCACTTGAAATTGTTTCAAAAGACAGCGGTTGAGCTGCACACCAACACACCACGCTCGTCGTGTATTGAACTAGGCTAGGCGCTGCGGGAATGTCGACTCTTTTGGGGATGACATGTCCCACGTAAGAACATTGATAATCAGACAGGCCTACACTGCACTACAAATTCAATGTAATTATTCAGGTAGCATTGTCACAGATTGCAGCCTATGCTTATTGCACTCTTAATCACTTTCAGAAGTGAAGAAGAAAAAAAACGATATAGCTTACTCACTAACTCATTAGTCATAGACTAGTATGGCACATGAGAGAAGTGATGAGGACAACTGTTTCCAATTTGGAACTGTTGGAAGAGCAATCCCAGGAGCCTCTTCTACGCGGAAAATAAATGATGTTACAGCAGCTGACAGACAGTCGAGGTAATTTCATTGTGTGGGGTTGCCTTGACAACGGGGCGCTCGGTTTGGGGGCAGCTAATTATCAGAATTGTCTATCTACCACAACCCGGCGAGAACATCACCCTTTTCCAAAGACTGTCTCTCATATATATAAAAAAAAAATGTATTTCTACATCTCTCGCCTTTCTCCTGACTGCGCACAGGTGAGTGCAGCGAAGTCATGTCATTGATGCCATACAGTAGTTCACAGCAAACCCTTACAGGTAGCCTATGTCAACGGTCCATCTAAACCAGTTGGCTAACATGACAGGCGCACAGAAGTAAATCATTTGGCCGTCTATTCATTGCGTATCTTGGTGGACGCAAGTCTACATTTGAACTAAGAATACGCTACGGCATTTAACTGTTAAACGTTGACCGTAGAGCTTAGACTATAGTTTAAAAAGTTCAAAAGCAACCGGGGGAGCCGAGCATAGCCTGCTGCGACCTTGTGTCATACAAATGCTTCAAAGCACCGTTCTAAATAGTAAGCCTATAACGATAGAAAATAACGGGGGGGGTCTTTGGGAGAACGATAGGCCGTAGCCAACGCTATAGCCCTAGCCTACTGTCATCCCTATAGTAAATAAGCTACAATATAGTGTACAGTTATACTATTCGTTTTTTTAAATAAAAGTAGATTAGGTGTAGGGTATTTTGACAAATGTACCCGACGACTGTGATTGATAGCCTACGTAGACTAAGCGATATTTAATTGGTCAGTAAAATATTAACTCGCCAACTCGAATCATCTATCCCACAATGATTCCACCAAAAACACATTGTAACAGCAAAATGAATGTCCGATTCCCGACGATGATTCCAAGCGGTTTTCTCTCATTAGGCAACTGACGATATACGAATTGCGAGGCATAGATAGAACACGTCTTTGGAACAACCGCCTCTGCCGTAAATTACTTTACAACCCTGCATTGTAATCCTCACCCAGAATCAAACACCGAGGTTTACAGAGATAAATCGAACCAAGTCCCGTCAGAAATCATAGTCCTCGGCGGTTATTTGAGCTCTTTCCCGTCCCCAATGCATACGGTATGTGTGTGAGAGAGAGAGCGCGTGTTTCGTCGGCTCATGCAAGTGAAGAGAGGAGAACAGAGTCGCTCGTCAGCAAATTAGAAGTCCACACATGACGGCGTGGCAAAGCTTGGGGCTGGCAGTGTGCACACACACACACACACACACACACACAAAGCGTGGTGTTGAGCTTGAAAGTAAAGAAGTGAACATAATGAAGTCGACTGTGTTTTAGGGCACAAATAGCAGCTGTACAAATACATCAACATTTGTTTTGGAGAGGAGTTGGAGACCATGTTAAAATGTGCCGTGGGAGTCATGCCCCCTGGATCATTTTAATAAACTAATTTTTGCAAATCGAGAGTGCCTTTCATTTGTTTTTGCCAAACAAAACACATTATGTAACGCTGTAATATAACAATAGGCTCATTCAGTTATTACATTTAGCATTTTCAATCAGTCTAAAAGTGACTTAAATTAAGACAGGGTTTATTTTATAATAGTAGGTTATTAAATACTGACATTTTCACCATTCATACCAGTAGGCTATAACCATCTCCTCACTCATGCTGTAGGTCTATGTGTTCAGCAGCCAGGTCACTTGTGATACAAGTCAGTATTAGACCTCTATCCATGTCTGAGGACTTTGGGATGATGTGGAAACCCGGCCACTAGGGGCAACAGTGAACACTGTTCCCTTCACTTGCAAAAGGTTGCATGTTTGAATCCAGGTGATAAAAAGTTTTTGCGATTTTTGTTCTAAGCTTATCCCAAACTTGAACCCTTACCTTAACCATTCGGAGTTAATGCCTACCCTTAAGATTTTGGAATGAATGCCTAAACTTAACCCTAACCTTAATAATTCAGAGCTAATGCCTACACTTAACCTTAAACACTTCCAAATGTAACGTTTGGAACAACATTGAAATTTGAAGTTTCAGAAACATGGATGAACGTCTAATTCTGACGTGAGACTGAGAGCTTGTTGCAGCTCAGGTCCAACTGACCTAAAGTCAGTTTGGAGTTTTACCGCCTAATGAAGTGAAGGTTAGGATTTGAGAAGGACTAGCTGATACTAGACCTGTGGATAATTTAGGTTGAAATAGTGACACGTGATTGTTATTAGACCAAGAAGCGTGACGGCGGGGGAAGTCATTAGAACATTCCTAATCAACCACACTCCTCATCTCACTTGTTTACATTTGCACACACACTCCTTCACACTCAACTCATCCGCACACACACGCACCTCCAACAGTTTACACAAGAAATAACTCTGTCACTAATTTTCAACTCAATCCCCCCAAAAACATTAAAGGGAGAGCAAACTAAACTAAAGTGCATGACCTAAAGTACATGACCTCTCTCTCTCCCCTTCTCTCTCTCTTTCTCTCGCCCTTTCTTCTCTCTCTCTCTCTCTCCCTCCATTCTGTGTCTCTTTGAGTATGGCAGACCACTCTCCTGCAGGTCAGGCCAGGGCCCCTAGCCAAATACAAAGGACCAATCCCCTCTGAATAGACCAAGCCTGCCCCTCTCATACCCCCAACCAACTGCCAAACTGTCACCTCAACACACACACACACACACACACTCAACCGCATGACTAATTATAAGTGTGTGTGTTTGGGGGGGGGGGGGTGTAAGGAGGCTATTCATGCCAGTAGTAAGTAAATACTCAACTCAGCTACTGATAGTACTTCAGAAGTACAATTACACGTTTGTATATAACACACGCACACACACAAACAAACATGAGGGCCACATTGGAAATGTGTTTTTTTACGATGCTTTCTTACTCTGTTCTCTATTTTGTCTTAAAGATAGAGTCAGGATACAACATAGATGCTCAAAGTAAACAGCATAGTGGGTCAATTTCCGCAACTACTAAGAGCATTGGAGTGCGAGGCTAAACTTCTCTGCTGTTTTGGTCCAGTGGCTACCAAGTTGTAAGAGCGTGAAGTGAACCCATATGCACGTGCTCAGATACTCTTTGAATCTTGCTCATCGCAATATCTGCGGTGCTGCTCATGCAACGTCATTTTGCTGAGTTTACCTTTAACCCCTAATTAATAAAACACGACATCAATCAATGCAAACTTCTGAAGCACGTTGGAGGCTTTGGAGCTGTTCACGAGAATTAGTAAAGACAACTCAGAAATACTACTACCAGTACTTCTAATGTATTCAAGCGATGTCTGTTTTGCATTGACAAGAACAACCAGCACTGTGTGTACCTTTTTAGTTTCCCCTTTGACATAAAATATACTCTACACACCAGACCTGGCCAGAAAAGAGTTGTATTTTGTAGTTTATATGAAAATACCAACTTTAAAAAAAAAATAGACATACAGTAGTCAAATACAGTTCATATAGTTTCAACTAAAAGGCAACGATTTTTTTGATATTCAAATACAGGTCTCAGAAAAACAAATAATATTTGAAAGTATTTTGAATACATCTCCAAAAAGTTATTTGAAAATAAATTATAATAAATGGCTGCCAAAGAGTTGAATTCAGAAGTTTACATACACCTAAGCCAAATACATTAAACTCAGTTTTTCACAATTCCTGACATTTAATCCAAGTAAAAATGAACTGTCTTATGTCAGTTAGGATCACCACTGTATTTTAAGAATTTGAAATGTCATATTTCAACTTTTATTTCTTTCATCACATTCTCAGTGTGTCAGAAGTTTACACACACTCAATTAGTATTTGGTAGCATTGCCTTTAAATAGTTTACCTTCGGTCAAACGTTTCAGGTAGCCTTCCACAAGCTTCCCACAATAAGTTGGGTGAATTTTGGCCCATTCCTCCTGACAGAGCTGGTGTAACTGAGTCAGGTTTGTAGGCCTCCTTGCTCGCACACACTTTTTCAGTTCTGCCCACACATTTTCTATAGGATTGAGGTCAGGGCTTTGTGATGGCCACTCCAATACCTTGACTTTGTTGTCCTTAAGCCATTTTGCCACAACTTTGGAAGTATGCTTGGGGTCATTGTCCATTTGGAAGACCCATTTGCGACCAAGCTTTAACTTCCTGACTGATGTCTTGAGATGTTGCTTCAATATATCCACATCATTTTGCTTCCTCATGATGCCATCTATTTTGTGAAGTGCACCAGTCCCTCCTGCAGCAAAACACCACCACAACATGATGCTGCCACCCCCGTGCTTCACGGTTGGGATGGTGTTGTTCGGCTTGCAAACCTCCCCCTTTTTCCTCCAAACATAACGATGGTCATTATGGCCAAACGGTTCTATTTTTGTTTCATCAGACCAGAGGACATTTCTCCAAAAAGTATGATCTTTGTCCCCATGTGCAGATGCAAACCATAGTCTGGCTTTTTATTGTCACGCCCTGACCTTAGAGATCCTTTTTATGTCTCTATTTTGGTTTGGTCAGGGCGTGAGTTGGGGTGGGTATTCTATGTTCTATGTTGTGTATTTCTTTGTGTTTGGCCGGGTGTGGTTCTCGATCAGAGGCAGCTGTCTATCGTTGTCTCTGATTGAGAACCATACTTTAGGTAGCCCTTTTTTCCACCTGTCTTGGTGGGAAGTTGTCTTTGTTTAGGGCACATAGCCTTTGAGCTTCACAGTTTGTTTTTGTAGTGTTTGTTGTTTTGTTCTGCGTTTTTTTTCCAAATAAAGAGAAAATGTACGCTCACCACGCTGCACCTTGGTCCTCTTCTTTTCACGGCCGTGACATTTATGGCGGTTTTGGAGCAGTTGCTTCTTCCTTGCTGAGCGTCCTTTCAGGTTATGTTGATATAGGACTTGGACTTTTTACTGTTTTACTGTGGATATAGATACGTTTGTACCTGTTTCCTCCAGCATCTTCACAAGGTCCTTTGCTGTTGTTCTGGGATTGATTTTTCGCACAAAAGTACGTTAATCTCTAGGAGACAGAACGCGACTTCTTCCTGAGCGATATGACGGCTGCGTGCTCCCATGGTGTTTATACTTGCGTACTATTATTTGTACAGATGAATGTGGTACCTTCAGGCATTTGGACATTTCTCCCAAGGATGAACCAGACTTGTGGAGGTCTACAATTTGTTTTCTGAAGTCTTGGCTGATTTCTTTTGATTTTCCCATGATGTCAAGCAAAGAGGCACTGAGCTTGAAGTTAGACCTTGAAATATATCCACAGGTACACCTCCAATTGACTCAAATGATGTCAATTAGCCTATCAGAAGCTTTTAAAACTATGACATCCTTTTCTGTAATCTCCCAAGCTGTTTAAAGGCACACTCAACTTCGTGTATGTAAGCTTCTGACCCACTGGAATTGTGATACAGTTAATTATAAGTGATATAATCTGTCTGTAAACAATTGTTGGAAAAATGACTTGTGTCATGCACAAGTAGATGTCCTAACCGACTTGCCAAAACTATAGTTTGTTAACAAGAAATTTGTGGAGTGGTTGAAAAATGAGTTTTAATGACCCCAACCTAAGTGTATGTAAACTTCCGACTTCAACTGTATTTGACGAAGAACCAAAAACTACAACAATTAGTTGAATTGGTCTAAAAATATGATCATAAGCATATGGTTTGGAGGGCTCTTAAGATATGAATTTTAATATAGCCTGTAGCCAAGAATTAAATACACGAGGGACATCACCTCAACATTAGAGTAGAGCACTTTTTCAGCTTCGAAATGACTAACAAATATATTTTCATAATGAGTGAGACATAAGGTAACACACTAAGACTTGACATGAAGTTCTTTTACATATGTAGTTTGCTTATTATGATAGCAACATTGTTGTTACATAAAACTTTGGAAATTGCTATATAATTGCATGATATTTATTTAAATGTTTTATTTTACCCTTATTTTACCAGGTAAGTTGACTGAGAACACATTGTCATTTACAACAACGACCTGGGAAATAGTTACAGGGGAGATGAAGGTGGATAAATTAGCCAATTTGGAAGCTGGGGATGATTAGGTGGCAATGATGATACGAGGGCTAGACTGGGAATTTAGCCAGGACACCGGCGTTAACACCTCTATTCTTGGGATCATGGGATCTTTCCATCAATAATAAGTTATTATATAAGTGGAATAAATCACAGTCACTACTGTACACAAGAGGAATAGTTACAAAAACTCAGCTCATTGCTATGCAATTAAAATGCAATTAGCACGGTATTATGTAACATGCAAATAAAATGATGCCCCAATTACACAGGCACAAGAACAGTGTAATGTTAAGTGTTACTGAGAATGCTAGCACTAACAAAACATGGCTATTAAGTGTTGAAAGGAAACTACATATCCGAAAACTGCCGCCTTGAATCAACTACAGAAAAGGTAAGATGAAAATCATGTTAGTTTATATTCTGAGCAAACCATCCCTTTAAAGATGGTATAGTGTGTGTTTGAAACAAGGACACTTACCCTCAGATGGACAAAGAGGTTCAAAGTTGTTTTTGCTAAGCATCCAACTTGCTGTTAACAATTTGTGCAAATGGCTTTGAATTACTCTTACAGTATATTCAGGTATCATTCATTTCATTGCAGCGTTCGATCTTTTCAGTGGCATGTTGAAAGAGTCCTACAGTGGTTGAGCGTCACAACTTATTTATACTTATCAATAAAATATCATTGGTTCATTGATTTGACTTGATTATGTACACCTGTGGCAATAGACATTTAGTAATTGCTTTCTCATATCTGTATTCAAATAGTTTACAAAGTAGTTACTTTTTGAGATTTGTTTTGAAATAGTTTTAAAAAGTTACATTTTGGGGGCGGAATAGTTGTAATCACCTCCAAAGAAGTTACTTTCCACAAAGCATAGTTAAAAATGTTGTTTATGAAAGTTCAAACAGGAAGGCTGGTCTGAATGCTCATTTAACTTTATCAAGCAGCATAACATAGTTCATTCTGTTTCCTATACTACGGGCATAGTGGGAATGAATACAAATGTATCATCCTCAGCTCAGTGTCTCGTTCTTCTCCTCTTCCTATTAGCCATGCGCGGGATGTTATTCACCTATTTACCTTTGACCTATAAGCATGGGACAGTAATGCACATTCCCCCCCCAATGCCTTTCCCCTAGTGGGGGGGGGGGTTCGATGCCAGCTGCCCAGCAAAGGGCTACCTGTCATCAGTATCTGGCGCCGAGGACCATTCCTCAGAGACAAAGGCCATACCCCAAACTATTTAATAAAATTCCACATTGCATTCTGTCTCTGTTGTTCATTCAGTTAAGCCTGAACTCGATCGAACTATAGTTATCCCAGGTCTGACACACACACACACACACACACACAGGTCTAAATGTGTTTGTTTTCAGCTGTTGAGAGAGGCACACTAGTTCACTCCTATGACTAACCCACTGCGGTCAGTGAGAGAAAAAACATCCACCCTGTACTTTAAGATACACGTACAGTAAATGTCCTTTTACAGCAGTCATTATAAACCTGATAGACTTCCAGAGCTTGACTACAGTACCTATTATCATCATTTAGAAAACATGTGAAAAGTCCGACTGTAACAGTCCCTACCTGGACGTGAGTTTGGGCTTCTTTCCTTGCTCATATACACTCTGTGGATCTGTTGGGGCGTTATGCAAATTGGAGTGGGTCTAGGGTTTCTGGGATGATGGTGTTGATGTGAGCCATGACCAGCCTTTCAAAGCACTTCATGGCTATAGACGTGAGTGCTACGGGTCGGTAGTCATTTAGGCAGGTTACCTTGGTGTTCGTGGTCTGCTTGAAACATGTAGGTATTACAGACTGGGTCAGGGAGAGGTCAAAATGTCAGTGAAGACACTTGCCAGTTAGTCCGCGCATGCTCTGAGTACCTGTCCTGGTAACACGTCCTGATTTGATTTCTACTGCTGTGAAATCAACACTCATGCGTACATCCACAAAAAGCTCATCAAAACACCCTGTGACGTCAAAGCAATGTGACTGAGGAAAGCACACATACACTGTGAAACCTGCTTCAACCTCAGACAAGTCTTGACTCATCTGCCCAATGTTTACCTGACAGAGGAGGGTGGAGCCAGTGTGTGTGCTTTTCTGTAACTGCCCCTTGAGTAGGTGTCACATGTCTTGCCCCAGTAACCTGTCTGACGAGTGCCGACCATTGGCTGGTTCGATTGGTGCAGGGCCAGCGGCCTGACACAAACACACACCAGTAACTCTCCGTAAAAGCACCCTGGGATGACGTCACGTGTTTAAACGGGGGAAACAAACAGAAGGGAAGAGAGGAGTTCACTTTGTTTTTATCGTCTTGATCTTCCACTCTTCTTGCCTCTCTCAACACCTTGCATGTACTCACTCACGCCGTCTGTGTTTGTGTTTGAATCAAAAGAGCTGCTACGGTGTCTTTGTCTGAGCAACAACAACAGACTGGAGCTTTGCTAGCCCTCCACAAAGGCAGGGAGGGAAGGAGTGAGATAAGGGAGGGGGAGGGAGGAGAGGGACCAGGGGGAGAGGGGTGAGCTAGAGGCCGAAGGTCATTGGCTGTGCAGCCGAAGTGGAAGAGGTAGTAATTTGCTGAATGCACGGCTTGTCTTTTATCCACTCTCCTTATCTGAGCAGGACAGAGAGATAGGCTATAGCTCAGAGCAATGACCACTTTTAAACACATACACACATACACATACACATACGTACATTACTCACACTTGCCCACTTTCACAAACATACACATTCACAAACACACACAAAAACACAGTCTCACTGCAGAATAAGATGTGTTTCCACGTTTCTCCAAATGTAAAAGTGTTTTTGACAGCCTGGGTTGACTCCTCCTGCTCAGTATTGTTCCTTTTCTCCAAACATCAAATTTCAAAGTTGCTCAAAACGTCAAATTTACAAGGTTAAGGTTTTACCCTACTGGACTGTTTTGCAAGGACAGACTGGAATATGTTCCAGTCAATAGTGCATCAATGATGTCATCCCCACAGTGACTATACGTACATATCCAAACCAGAAGCCATGGATTACAGGAAACATCCGCAATGAGCTAAAGGCTAGAGCTTCCGCTTTCAAGGTGCGGGACACTAATCCGGACTCATAAGAAATCACGTTATGCCCTCAGACGAACCATCAAACAGGCAAAGCGTCAATACAGGACTAAAATTGAATCCTACTACACCGGCTCTGACGCTCGTCGGATGTGGCAGGGCTTGCAAACTATTACAGACTACAAAGGGAAACCCAGCCGGGAGCTGCCTAGTGACGCGAGCCTACCAAATGGGCTAAATGCCTCTTTATGCTCGCTTCGAGGCAAGCAACACTGAAGCATGCATGAGAGCACCAGTTGTTCTGGATGACTGTGTGATCACGCTCTTCGTAGCCGATGTGAGCAAGACCTTTAAACAGGTCAACATTCACAAGGCCTCGGGCCAGACGGATTACCAGGACGTGTACTCAGGGCATGCGTGGACCAACTGGCAAGTGTCTTCACTTGACATTTTCAACCTCTCCATGACCGAGTCTGTAATACCTACATGTTTCAAGCAGACCACCATAGTTCCTGTTCTCAAGAAAGCGAAGGTAACATGCCTAAATGACTACCGCCCCGTAGCACACATCGGTAGCCATGAAGTGCTTTGAAAGGCTGGTCATGGCTCACATCAACACCATCATGCCGGAAACCTTAGACCCACTCCAATTTGCATTCCTTCCCAACAGATCCACAGATGACGCAATCTCAATCGCACTCCACACTGCCCTCTCCCACATGGACGAAAGGAACACCCATGTGAGAATGCTATTCATTGACTACAGCTCAGCGTTCAACATCATTGTGCCCACAAAGCTCATCACTAAGCTAAGGACCCTGGGACTAAACACCTCCCTCTACAACTGGATCCTGGACTTCCTGACGCGCCCCCCCCCCCCCCCCCCCCCCCCCAGGTGGTAAGGGTAGGCAACATCACATCTGCCATACTGAACCTCAACACAAGGGCCGCTAGCCTAGTCCCCTCCTGAACTCCCTGTTCAACCACGACTGCGTGGCCAAGCATGACTCCAACACCATCATTAAGTTTGCTGACAACACACCGGTGGTAGGCCAGATCACCGACAACAATGAGACAGCCTATAGGGAGGAGGTCAGAGACCTGGCCGTGTGATGCCAGGACAACAACCTCTCCCTCAACGTGAGCAAGACAAAGGAGATGATCGTGGACTACAGGAAATGGAGTGCCGAACACGCCCCCATTTACATCGACGGGGCTGTAGTGGAATGGGTTGAGAGTTTCAAGTTACTTGGTGTCCACATCACCAACAAACTATCATGGTCCAAACACACCAAAACAGTTGTGAAGAGGGCACAACAACGCCTTTTCCCCCTCAGGAGACTGAAAAGATTTGGCATGGGTTCCCAGATCCTCAAAAGGTTCTAAAGCTGCACCATCGAGAATCAATGTGCAGGGGTACAGGATAGTCAAGGTAATTTGTACATATAGGTAGGGGTAAAGTGACTATGCATAGATAATAAACAGCTTGTAGCAACAGTGTAAAAACAAATGGGGGGTGTCAATGCAAATAGTCCGGGTAGCCATTTGTATAACTGTTCAGCAGTATTATAGCTTGGGGGTAGAAGCTGTTGAGAACCTTTTGGTCCCGGACGGTACCACTTGCCGTGCGGTAGCAGAGAGAATCCTATGACTTGGGTGGCTGGAGTCTTTGAACATTTGTAGGGCCTTCCTATGACACCACCTGGTGTAGAGGTTATGGATGTCAGGGAGCTTGGCCCCAGTGATGTACTGGGCTGTACAGACTACACTCTGTAGCGACTTGCGGTCGTATGCCAAGCAGTTGGCATACACTGCTGAGGTCCTTGAGGATTTTTTGGCCTTCCTGTGACACCGGGTGCGGTAGATGTCCTGGAGGTTAAGCAGTGTGCCCCCAGTGATGTATTGAGCAGACCCTCTGGAGAGCCTTGCAGTTGTAGACAGTGCAGTTGCCGTACCAGGCAGTGAAACAGCCTGACAGGATGCTCTCAATGGTGCATCTGTAAAAGTCAGGGAGCGTTCCATCTCCATGACTGTCTTGGTGTGTGTGGACCATGATAATTCCTTAGTAATGTGGACACCAAGGAATTTGACACTCTTGACCTGCTCCACTACAGCCCCGTCAATCTGGATGTGCTCGGCCCTCCATTTCCTGTAGTCCACGATCAACTCCTTTGTCTTGTTGACGTTGAAGGAGAGGTCGTTGTCCTGGCACCACACTGCCAGTTCTCTGACCTCCTCCCTGTAGGCTGTCTCATCAGTCTGGCCCTGCGGCCTTGTGAATATTAACCTGTTTAAATGTCTTACTCACATCGGCTACGGAAAGCGTGATCACACAGTCGTCCGGAACAGCTGGTGTTCTCATGCATGGTTCAGTGTTGCTAGCCTCGACGCGAGCATAGAAGGTTATCTGGTAGGCTCACATCATTGGACTGCTCGCAGCTGGCTTTCTCTTTGTAGTCCGTTACAGTTTGCAAGCCCTGCCACATCCGACGAGCATCAGAGCTGGTGTGTAGGATTCGCTCTTGGTCTTGCATTGCCGCTTTGCCTGTCTGATGGTTCGTCTGAGGGCATAGAATGATTTCATATAAGCATCTGGATTAGTGTCCCGCTCCTTGAAAGCGGCAGCTCTAGCCTTGAGCTTAGTACGGATGTTGCCTGTAATCCGTGGCTTCTGGTTGGGATATGTACGTACGGTCCCGACGTCCTCGGGACATGGATAGACGTCCAATTTCTCTTAAGAGATCTGCCTGTGCTTGCATGTGGACAGGCAAGCACACACTCACATATAGATAGATAGCATATGCCTCATAACATGGATCCCAGCTCCAGTGAGGGAGTTAAGTGGTTGTTAAACAAACTGCCCAGTTGGACCCTCCCACTACTGTCTCTAACTGTTCAGAAACATCTCGCCTGGAGGCTCATGCATCTTTCTCATTCATCAACAATATTGCTTTCAACACAGAATTTATCTTTCGCTTTCACTCTTTTTCCATGTCTTGCTCTCTTTGCCTTTCCTTAGTTCTCTCTCTTTTCTCTCGCTCTCTCTCTCTCTCTCTCTCCTTCTCTCTCTCCCGCTCTCTCTGTCTCTCCTTTTTCCTCCTCTCCCTCCCTCTCTCTCTCTCTCTAATAAAATCACGCCTGCAGCGTAACTTTGTTGAAAAGTTTACAGGAGTTGACCAACAGTGTTAGCATCAACCAGCTAGCACACGGAGGGGCACACTCACCCCTCCCAAACAGGGATCATTAAATGATCTGTGTTGTGTTGCCGCTTATGATTCAGTATTTAAATCCCCACTACCCTTAATCTATACTCTACCTCTCCCCTCTCTCTCTCTCTCTCTCTCTCTGTGTCCTCACTGGCAGTATTAGTGCCTCCAAGGACAACAGGCAGCCTATTCCTTTCTCTCTCTCTTGGTGTCTCTGTATCTCTCTCCCGCTGCCCCCCCCCCCTCTCTTTCTCTGTCTTCCATTCTCTCTCTCTCTGTCTCTGAATCTCTCTCCAGCTGTCCCTCTCTCTTTCTTTCCCTCTCCCTCTCGTTCCCTCTCCCTCTATCTCTTCCTCTCTCTGCAACTGTGTCACCATGGTTACTCTGGAACACCAAGGTGTCTGTTGCCAGGGCAACGGGAGGCGGCTGGGCAGCGAGTGACAAGCCGTGTTAATTCCATCACCCATGAACCCCACGGGACCGCAGGCATTCGTCTTCATCGCACACATACACACACACACACACACATCATCAGATCGCTGTCTGTATGCCACAGCCAATGCATTAACTATATCATTCAACCACAGTTGTCTGGATAAATGCACTCATCGCTCTCTTTTTTACGCATTCTCTCTCTCCCTCTCTCCTTTGCCTGTGAGTGTCTGTGTATGTGTGTGTGGTGTGTGTGTGTGTGTGTGTTGTATTAGTAGTCTTGAATGGTAGAGACTTTACATTTCCTTTACGTAAGATCAAAGGTGAAGATGTACTTGTTCTTTCGCTTTACTTCCAGCCCACTCACCCCTCTAGTTATACAACCATATGTCCATCTCTCCAGACCAGATGTAGATCCCTACATCTCCCTACAGCCCAGCAGAGTGGTACATATCCCCAATAACACAGACCTGAACATGTAGGCTGTGTCCCAAATGGCACGCTTTTCACTTTATTGTACACTACTTTTGATCAGGCCCTGGGCAAAAGTCGTGCACTACAAGCACTGTAACGGCCAACTTTAATTTATAAAGTAATTTTGGGTATTATCGACATTGAAATACATTAAAATATTTTACGGCAATATATTGTATATTATGGTGCAATGTTGTGGGCACGGAAATAATTGCTGTATTTCGAATGGTACTGTAATTCCATCCCATAGTCTGAGTGCCAAAAATCTTTATTATATTGTTGTTTCTGGCTCATTAACATATTTTGAGGCTTACCTTGTAAGCGGCTATATTTGTTGCACCCGTTAAGAGGTAAATGCTGTAACAATTTAACTCCTATGTGTTTATAGTGCCCCATCAATTTAAATTATATAGGGGACAGATTTGATTGGCAGAAAGTTTTAAATGGTTGAGCATTTTGCCATGTCCTCTTGGTCTGTTTTGCCCTGGTTGATGCCAGTTTGGAAGCGATATAAGTGATATAAAACACCAAATATGAATTAATATGCTGTTATGTGTAAACACGTTACCTATCAGCCAACCTACTTGCACCAATCCATTGTAATTACAGTAAGATACTGTGAAATATAAACCCCTCTCCTCAATGAAATTCATTCATCCATTCATCAATTCATTCTGATTACGGTAGCATAAAAAAAAGTTTAATAAAGTCAATTTTACAATATTGTACTGTGCGTTACCGTATTTACCATATATATTCACCTTATTTATATTACAGTAGGTGTAATAGGGTGTAATTTATGACAGAATGTATTGTCTCACAATGGGGAGGTGAGGGACATGAATGATAGCAGTACGGGTACAGTGATGTAGTTGTTATGGGATGGAAACATGGGTAGGAGTTGGACACACTTGGAGCAGCTGTAACATTTAACAGAAGGTCACTGACCACAATGAGATGGGAAAGGCTGCCAGCATTTACTGTTACAACCTCATACAGACACAGACACGCACGTGTGCACACAAACAACATGCACACATGTGCGTACAAATATACACACATGGATAGACACACACACACAGAAACACATGCTGATGCAGACACACACATGCACACACTTTCTTGCTCATACATATGCACACACACACACACACACACACACACACACACACACACACACACACACATTCATACACGCGCTTGCTCACTTTCACAGACAGACACACACACTCTCTCTCGGTCTCTCTCTCACCAAAGCACAATCACTCACATATTCACACACTCGTCATCCATGCGTAAATGCCAGTGCCCAGCTTTCGCTACGCTAATAGTGAGAACCATCCATGCATGAGAGGAGTTAGTTAAAGGGGCAATCAGCAGTTCAAACAATAACAAAGCCACACCCCACCACTGTTTTGATATAACGCTGAGGGATGGGGCTTGGGAAAGGCAACCACTTTCAAATTCATAGACAGAGCTACACTGTAAAAGGGTTAGTGGTAATTAAGTTACTGTATATTGCGGCACAACTACTGTAATCTAAATACAGTATCAAAGCAAGTACTGTCTAATGAAACACAGTATAATAATGGAGAATTAAAAAAAAAAAGTAAATACTGTAATTGTAATGAATGAATGGATGATTCATTAAATTCATTGAGGGGAGATGCGTTTTTTATTTCCCAGTATTTAACTGTAATTACATGGGATTGGTGCAAGCGGGTTGGTTGGAAGGTAATGCGTTTACACATTACAGCATATCAATGAGTATTTGTTGTTTTATATCACTTGCACTTCTCGAGGCCTTAGCAAAGGCTTCCAAACTGGCAGCGGCAACAAGGAAAAACAGACAAAGGACATGGCAAAAATACTCAACCAATAAAGGTTGAAGACTTGCTGCCACTCCAATCTGTCCTCTATACCTTTGAAATTGATGGGGCACTACTACCACATACCAGGGCCCAATTTCCCAATAGCGATGGAACTTAGGCTTACGAGTGTTTTAACGATGCATTGTTCCTACGACAAACCGGAGATGCATCATGCTTTTCCTAAAACACCAAGCAGAAAGAACGTTCGCCGAGTGCATTATTGAAGCACGTGTCGGTACTGATAGGATGGAAAGAAACGCAGCGCTGCTCTCAGATCAGCTTTCTCCATTCAAATCTTAACTTAACATTAGAATTATTCCAGAATACTGATGACGGATCAGCTCCTAGAGAGATATCACCTACGGCCGCAAATATTGAGGCAGGCTTATTCTAATGCTTATAAGCATTAACCTAGAATTACCCTGTAAAAATGCTCGAAATCAAGATTTGCCACATCATTGTGCACATGTTACACATCATGGAATATATTGAGGCAAAAATGACAGACAGTAGCCTACAATTTGCTAAATAGAACTCGACTAACATGAAATTATTTTAATATGATTGAAATATATAGGCCTGTAGCCTATACCTTTGGACTATTTATCTACAGTCTTCTCCGTTTTCATTTGAAGCATACTTTTATCCTCGGCTTATAACAATTGCAAAGACATTGGCAACGTTGTATTTGCAGTCAACTTCATTCTGAAGTTATCGTCGGTCACAGAGAGAGAGATACACATTTTGATTCTGTGTTAAGCAGAGATCTTCTGTGTTTAAAGTGAAGCGGAAGGGCAAAAAAGTATCTAACGACACCCTTATCTGTTCTACAAGTGCAACTTTAGTAATGATGGTTTTGGGAAACAGTTCAGAGATTTAACGATGCGCCTACAAAAGTTCTAACGATGAGCTTAGCCTTAAGATGCATTTTGGGAAACCAGGCCCAGTTAAATTGGTACAGCAGTCACCCATAACAAATATAGCCTCAAAATACCTCAAAATATGTTAATGAGGCAGAAATAACAATACCAGCCACCCAAAAGGTTTTTGGTCAAAAGGTTTTTGGAGCTTCAAAAACAGTACATTACTGTATTCTGCGGGATGGAATTACAGTACCATTCGAAATACAGCAAGTCATTTAGTCAGTGCTTACAACGGCAACATGATGGAAAAACACTTTGTTGTATGTATAACGTGCCCCCCCCACACAGGAAAAAACTATGTGATCAAACATGTTGTTGCACGCGCACACACACACACACACACACACACACACACACACACACACACACACACACACACACACACACACACACACACACACACACACACACGGCAAGCTGCGTGCCCTGAGGAAGGTAAATTGAATAAGGCTGTGTAGCAGAGTGTCGGCTGGGGACGTAAACACGGTTAGAGAGGATCCATGGACACACACTAATGAATAGGAACACACTAGAGACACTGTCCTTTTAACACAACACTCCATCCAAAAGGCTAATCTACGGTAGTCTACTCATACAGTCAATTTATAACCCCAAGACACTGACTGTAACCCTAAGACACTGCTTCCTAACAGAGTAGATTCAAAACAGGACATTGTACAAAACACAATTCATAGCCTACTGTAGTCTATTCAGCCAACCTGCAAGACACTGATATAGGCAATTCACGACCTCAAAACAAAAGTTACAGCAAAGGATTTACATTTACAGTTGTTCTCAATTGGTAAAACACTAAAACCCATTGGCTGAACAAAGTTCTCAGTTGCCTGGACTCATTTAGCTAATTATGCAGTCTGTTGTCAACACCTTAAACCATTTCACATGGTAAAACACAATTTGCAGATCTCACTTAGACTTTTCAGCAAAACTCTAAACACATTCTCATTCTCAAAACACATTCTGCACTCTAATGCACATGTCATCCATACCGGTATACACAAGTGGCAACAATCAAATACAAATAGAGAACACATGTCATTGATTGAACACAACCACTCAAAATTGATTTAACCTGTTTTCAAATGATGCGACACAACCAATATGAGCCAGTTCAGAGCGCAAACAGGTTGCTGAAGGTGGGAAGGAGAAAGTCTGAGAATGGATAGAAGAAACAATGTGAGAGGACGAGGACGAGTGAGTATGCGAGGTGGGCGACGAGGAGGAAGAGGGCAAGAAAGAGGAAGACAAAGAGTGGAAATATCTGATGAAATTCGAGCAAAAGTTATAGACCATGTTCTTGTCCATGGACTGACAATGAGGGAAGCAGGACTTAGAGTGCAACCCAATTTGAGCCGATTTTCTGTGTCCACCATAGTAAGGACATTCAGAGAAGAGAACAGGTACAGTATACTACTGTATTTTTGTAATTGCAAATTTACTGTACTACACTATATGCAGCTGTTTCAATAGACATTTGTAAAGTGAATCAATGTTCGTATTGTACTGCATTAATATGTTTTGTAACTGCACAACTACTTTTTGTAGAATTGCAAGGCTGCCACATGCAGGTGGAAGGACAGCTGTATTCACTCGGGAGCAAGAGGCCGTTATAGTTGGCATGGTCCTTCAAGGTAATGCAATACGACTCAGAGAAATCCAGGAACGAGTGCTACAAGACAACACACACTTCCAGGGAATCGACAGTGTGAGCGTTTCCACAATTGACCGTGTCCTCCATCGTAACATGATGCGAATGAAACAAGTATACAGAGTACCTTTTGAGCGCAACTCACCAAGGGTGAAAGAGCTGCGAGCTCAGTATGTGCAAGTAAGTGTACATTCAGAAACATTTACTGTAATCCAGATTGTCTAGAGTACTAACACATACTATGTGAATGACATTACTCTTCAGTACATACAATGTATGTGAATCAGAAGCCTAATTGTACTCTACAGTATAGCACTGTCTCTGTACGACTTCCTACATACAGTATATTGTATTTCTACACAGACAATATTTGACTTGGAATCCTTGGACAGACCCCATGAGTTCATCTTTGTCGATGAAGCAGGCTTCAATCTAACAAAGAGGAGAAGGAGAGGCCGAAACATGATTGGACAGCGGGCCATTGTTGAAGTCCCTGGTCAACGAGGTGGCAATGTCACAATCTGTGCTGCTATCAGCAACCATGGTGTTCTACATCACCATGTTACACTCGGGCCATATAACACCCAGCACCTTCTAAGATTTATTGCCAATCTAAGAGATATTTTATTTGAGCAGCAGGTTCAAGAGCAGCAGGGTCAAGAGGTAAATGAGAATCCCATTCCCACCTATGTGATAGTGTGGGACAATGTCAGTTTCCACCGAGCTGCTCAGGTAAGGGAATGGTTTAACATCAATGGGCAGTTTATGAACTTGTACCTCCCTTCATACTCGCCTTTCCTGAATCGGATTGAGGGGTTTTTCTCCTCTTGGAGATGGAAAGTGTATGATAGACAACCCTACACCAGAGTAAATCTGCTGCAAGCCATTGATTTAGCCTGTGGTGATATAGGTGAGGAATCATGTCAGGGCTGGATACGGCACACAAGAGGCTTCTTCCCCCGTTGCCTCAGGAGGGACAATATTGCTTGTGATGTCGACGAAGTGCTCTGGCCTGACCCAGCCCAAAGACAGGAAGAAGCACATTGATCACATGTTAACTCCTCTGATTTGTGTCCCTTTTAGTATTGTATACTGTAGTACAGTGCATTGTAGGCTGTATACTGTACAATGGACAAATTGTATGGCCCTGAACATTGTGCTTTCCATTTATTAACAGTACTGACTGCTCAATGGATTTTGACTGGTTGCAGGTTCATATCAACAAAGAACAAGAATTACAGTGTCACAGAGACAAAGGACAAGTTTGTGAGATGCAGGGTACAGTACTGTAAAAATAGGGGTACAAGGAGGAGGAAGAACAAAAAACAAAATTGCAAAGAGCAAAGCAGAGTAGTAATTTCTGATCAATTTTGAGCTACTATGATAGAACATGTTTTCGTTCATCAAAAGACAATGACGGAAAAATATGAATATTTTTTTTTAGATGAAAAATGTACTTCTCCCTGAGAATTGTATGTTTTGAACAATGTGTTTTCTATTTTTCGGTGTATTGTTTACTGACTGCTTGAGAGTGTATATCATTTTGATCACTTTGTTTTTTTGAGAGCAGTGTTTGATTTTGAACACAGGTAAAACTGTTTTGAGGCGAATGTTTCATTTTGCCAGAGGAGTCAGAGGTTATGTGCTTAATGTTTTCAGGAAATGGAGCAAGGTTTCAGAAATTGTGTTTTAGCAATTGAGAAACACTCTAAATCAATTAGCAGACGCTCTTATCCAGATTGACTTACAGGAGGAATTAGGGTTAAGTGCCTTGCTCAAGGGCACATCGGCAGATTTTTCACTTAGTCAGCTCGGGGATACTGGCCCAACGTTCTTAACCACTAGGCTACTTAAATACCCAGCAGCCCTATAACTTCCAGAGGATGAGAAAGATCCTTCCATTCAGTCTGTCTATTCATGGTTGCGTGTTTCATTTGAGCACAGCCAGTCAGTGATACTGAGTGAGCTGCTTTGTCTTTGACGCTCTGGGTGTGTTTGAAGTAAAGGGTCCACTGGGACCCACTGTAGAGACAGGGACAGAGAGACAGAGAGAGAGAGAGAGATTGTGTGTGTGTGTGTGTGTGTGTGTGCAAGTGTGTGTACACACGCAGCTCTCACCACCCGCTGTTCACTCGAGGACAGGGGAACAATATCTGAATAGGGATTAGTGGCACATCTTGATTGGAGTGTGAGGGTTGGCAGAGGCACATGTTGATGATGCTGATTTTGAGGAGGGCACCAGGTGATGATGCGTATGGTGTAATGATGTGACAGTCCAGGAGTTAGCCCAGCATTGATTAGACATTGTGGCTTTAATTACAGTGCATCGTATCCTCTGATTGGTGAATCAGCGTAGGAGAGGAGGGATGAGAGGAGAAGAGGACAGGTGTGTGTACTCGACGCCGACACCTCTGCCCAGACACACACAAACACACACACACACACACATCTGCTGTCGCCTAGTGCCTGATAAACAAGGATTGGAGACGAGACAGGAAGAGCCGTGAGGACTGACAGCTGTTGGCTGTCTCAGGTCTCTAACTACCTGCAATTACAGTATCTACACACACAGTGCAAACACACACACACACATATCCACCCACACACACATCAAACACATTTCACATAATATTCCTTCTGTGTGGAAAACTAGAAAGCGCATTCATTCAATACCTAATCAAAAAGCAATGACACAGGCCCCAGGAGAAGCCCTCTCTTGGAATTACTCAGCGCAACATCAACAATAATTTAGAATGGACAAAAATAAACTTGCAGAACAGGCATCTTGTTTGTATTTCTGTGTCGGTGTCCAGGGAGTTAGGGAGAGCTTGAGGAGAGAGTGGGACGGTGGGAGGGATGGAGAGAGAAGATGGGGAGAAAAACGTTTTTTTTTTTTGAGTCAGCAGGCAAGATAATTTCAGCATCGGAGCAGTATTGAGTTATCAAGGCACTCTGTCTCTCTCTAAAATAAGCAAGCATCTAAGTAAGCACTTCCTTAGACGATGTATACCATGCGTATCCCGTACATAGACTAATACAAGTCTCTCCCCTCTCTCTCTTTCTCTCCTCTCGCTGACACAGCCAATCACCACAGAGGTTAATGTCATACACACGCTCCGAAAAACTGCAGATCCCTCCACCTGATCGTTAGTTAGTGTGTGTATGTGTGTGTGCATACAAGTGTGTGTGTGTGTGTTCAACATTACTGCTGGGCCAGCACTAAGCCATGTTCAGGGGACTTCACTCTACATTACCCCTCAGCTGTAACCTTAGCCTGGTGATCTGCCAGGATTCTTTACAGGCCTCCCATCACACATAGAGATACTAGATAGAGCTTTTTCATTCGTCAGTGTAGAATGGAAACCATAGATTCTATGGCGGACATCTTGGAAAGGTGTTCTGGAATAAAGTGTATGACAAAACATTTAGGATGACAGATTCCTTCCTTCAAATCTTAATTCGCTGACGTTCCTTCGTTTTTCAACGCTTTGTGTGTTTTATAACATTTATTGTATTCGGCGCATGGGACACATTTTGATTTGATTTGGACAGTGTGTCACTGAAGGTGCAATCCCATTCTATTTCTATGAATTAACCCTATATGAAGCGGTGTGTAATGAGTGAAGAGCTCTCTCTCTCGCTCTCCCTCTCTCTATCTCTCTGCATCCAGTTACAGCCACAGTAAATCACAGAGCACCTATCAGTGGTTAATCTTTGTGTCAGATGACAATTTATCCATCAGCCAACGACAGACAGACAGTGTGGGTCACCGGTAGCCTGCGAAAACATTCAGTCACTAATCAGCTCCCTCGCAAACATGATTACATTTCAAATCACATTAGCCTCAGCACGCCAGCTACAGGACAGCCTAGTCAGAGCAATACGGAGCAGTGGACAGCACAGGCCCAGAGGTAGACAGGAGAGGCATAGAGGGATAGACAGGGGTGTAGAGAGAGAGAGAGAAAGTGGGAATAAAAGAGATGAGGAGAGAAATCCGAGCAGACGCACACACACACATACACGCGTGCACAAACTTGACCACAAAATCCTCCTCCTAGCATTAAAAATCTCTTCACCACCTTGTCCACCCCTACCGCTCAGACCGTCTTGTCCCCTACCAACCCACACACTCAATCTGTTCTACCACAGCAGGCCACCTTGTCATCCCCAGGTCCAAGCTCCAGAGCTTCTCCAGGGTTGGGCCGAAGCTCTGGGACTCCCTCCCTTCAGTCATCCGTGAGTCCATCACCTGCTTTCAGTCCCACCTAAAGATCTTCACACACACACACACGCACACGCACACGCACGCACGCACGCACACACACGCGCGCGCGCGCGCGCACAACACCTGCTCACTCACTCATCCACTGACATATCATACCCTTTCCCTTCCTTGAACCCTACTCCCTACCTCCTCCTGTTTATTCTGGTGATTTACTGTTTTGATTTTGGATTTCTTGTCTTGCCGTTTCTGCAATTGAACAGCGACTTCGGGGGCTTGAAAAGCGCCGCGTACATATCCCGTGTTATTATAAGTAGAGGGGATTGACAAGGAAGCCATATCACCACTCTAGACCCTTTAGTTCCTCTTCAGTCCCTCCCACCCATCATCCCAGTCTCTGCAGACTCACTCAGATCATCTGAATAGTATAATCATCGTGACAGGATAGCCTCTCGATTACCTACGGAAGGAAGAAAGGCAGTAGCTATGCACAATGGCCACTCAGCCACAGTGAAGAATAGCCCTCAATGAGACAGCACTCTGAAAGCGACCAAGTAACTGAGATTCAGTCTAGTCCTTCAATGACACAATACTCTGAACAAGGCCAGCCTACTGTATCTCCTTCCGATCAAAATAGCTTTGGGCCCTGTCCTAATAGTTCTGAATTGTACCCTTTCTCTTTCTCTTGAAAAAAAATCACTGAGGAGGGAAAGAGGCAAGGAAGGAAGGAAGAAAGGAAGCTATTTGAACAGGGCCAAGGTCACTACACTATACTGTACTGAGTTGGGCAGGTTCTTTTATGTCTAGAACCACTCCTAGGGCCCTCTCCGACATCTGATTAGCCCATCAAGGGTGCTCGAGACTGGGCTTATGTCTGTTTGAAGAATGCCTCCTAACCTCCAGCCCTCCTCTCCAGATGGAGCTCATTGAGCTGAGAGCAGGTCAAGAGGAGCAGTGAACACTCCACTGTGACATGAAAAAGGTATTACAGGAGGAGAGGAAAGGAGAGGAGAGGTCAGGAAAGTGGAGGAAAGGAGAGGAAAGGAGAGGTCAGGAAAGTGGAGGGGAGAGGGGAGGGGACGAGAGGAGAGGAGAGGTCAGGAAAGTGGAGGGGAGGAGAGAAGAGGAAAGCAGAGGTCAGGAAAGTGGAGGAGAGGAGAGGAAAGGAGAGGTCAGGAAAGTGGAGGGGATGAGAGGAGAGGAAAGGAGACAAAAAGGTGGGCATGTAGTATCAGGTTGACTGTCTCAAACAGAAAGCAGTTGAGGGAGAGGAGGGCAGTGTAACCACATGTTGTAAAGGAATGTTGAAGACACAGAGACACAGAGCTTTGTAGTGTCTGGGTGCGTGTTCTATTCTGTATGTCATGAATGCTGTGAATGCGTCTGTACCATATCGTTGCAGGGTGATTTGCACATGAAAAGGAAAGAAGGCCCGAGCTGCTTTGACAACGCCAACAGCAAGATATTCTCCTTTCTGAATAAATAACGCTGCCTGATGGGAAGCTAGTGCACGGCAGGATGAAACACTAGTCTTCCAAACCACCTCCTGGTGCGCTGAATCAATGCACCTCCCATCCCGGATATGAAACAATGGCTGGGATATGTTAAGACTGGCGTGTCTCACCGGGAATGTATGGAGGAGATGGGAATGAGAGATGGGAACGGTTAGAAATGGGAGGGAGGATGTAGTGGCATGAGTGGGTATGGTGATGGATGCAGTGTTATATGTGTGTGTAACGTGTGTAACGTGTGTAACGTGTCTGCGTGCATGTATGTGGCCATTCTTCCTATCAGTCAGGAAGAGATCATATATACCCTAACTCAGTCCCTCCCTCACGACTTCCCTCAGCGTCGGGTGAGATAGAGGAGCAGGCGGTAAAATAGAGTTGTTTATCCACTCCTCGGTGGAGCTGTCTCCTAGGTGACAGAGCCCAAATGAAAGCACTACCGGTGAAATATGACACTGATGATAGGCTGCCTGCTCTGCAATGCTCTCTGCACCGGGGATGGAATTGACTTGATCCTCCAGAGTCCTTCAGATGAGATGGAGGTAAGGAGTGTGTGTGTGTGTGTGTGTGTGTGTGTGTGTGTGTGTGTGTGTGTGTGTGTGTGTGTGTGTGTGTGTGTGTGTGTGTGTTTGTGTGTGTGTGTGTGTGTGTGTGTGTGTGTGTGTGTATGCATCTCCATTTAAGTGTGTCAATAATAGGGTCTGCCTACCAGTTTCCGTAGACAATCAGGGTGGTGTCTCTCCGGGGAGTAACTGTGAATGAACACACACTCAGGGAGGGACGGAGGAGGAGAGCAGTGAATGGCCTGAAGAGTTTTCATTGATGGGTTTAACCTCCCAGCGTGTGCCTGCATACACACACTCACTCAGGCACGCACGCCCACACACACACACGCACACACACACACCCTTTCCCTCAGATTCCTTTCCTTATTTCCTATTCATAAGGGGGCGTGGCGATAAGGTATGTTCACAAGCTATTGGCTGTTTTTACAAGGTTAAGATCATCAGACAATAGAGGATTCTTATTCAAATGGATTAAATCTGTGTTTTTGACAAAAAAACAACGAATGGACTAGTCAAATTAGTCAACAAATCCCACCACAGCCTGATGGTTAAAAAACAAATGCTGTGTCAGTAGGCTGTGGTCCTTGTGTTGTGGCTCTGAGCATGCAGTTGCATTTCCTCCCATTCTCTCCCAGTGGAGCAGGATGCAACTGACAACCATATCAGAGCCATAATGGCCCCTTTTCAGCTAGCGAGCTAGCGTGGTATTAGTATGAAGGGAATGTAGAAGTATGTCTGAGAGTATGGCATGACATGCAGGGGGAGAGACACTAGAACTTCTAGAGAGGACAGATCTGAACTGTTCTCACAAAACTGCATAGCAACAACAGTGTGTCAACTGAGAGGGAAAATTGCCACATCAACACTGAAGGGATTTCTTGAAGTTAAGAGAAAGAGGGAAAGGGAAGATAGAGAGGAAGAAAGAGAGAGAGAGTTAGAGGACAAGAGAGGTACGGCTTGTCTCCATTCCAACCTATCTTTGACTAACTAAGAGATGTGCCACACACACACACACGCACATATAACAGTGCCTGACAGGTTTCCTGCCGAGAAGCCTTTCCCCGTTAACACAACGTCAACAGGAAGCACTGCAGTAACAATGATAATGCTGCCCAACTCCAGTAGTTACAGAGAGAGAACGACTGAGAAAAAGAGAGAGGAAGCAAGAGAGCGGGCGAGAGGGAGAAAGAGACCTTGAAACGTTATTGAATGGAGAGGCTGTTTGAGAGCCTGTGGGACACAATACTCATGAAATCAATTAACGACCCGCCAGCCGTATCACTGTTTCAGACACACAAAACACACACACACACCATCCTGACATCACAGCATAGAAATAGACTGAACACACACACACACACACATTTTTCTGTATTTATTTATTTGTATTATTTTTTACTGCTCTAAGGTTATTATTACTGTTTGAATAACCTTATTTATTATTATGAATTTATTTATTTTATTTTATTTATTTTTCATTCTTTATGCGGCGTGCACTGCACAGAACACCGGACGAATTATCACTGAATTATCACTGTGAACTATTGTAATGTTTGTTTATGTGTCAATTAATCCCATAAGGGATGGGTAGCCAACTGGCCATTTGACTCAAAAATAAATGTCATTCATTCATTCATGTCATTCATTCACACGCAAGTAAACACACACACACACACACACACACACACACACACACACACACACACACACACACACACACACACACACACACACACACACAGTGACTTTGGAGGAGAGGAGCTAAGTAGGACATGGTCAACGGGAGAGACTATAAGGACACAGCTGACGCTTAAACCGACTAGCCAAAAAAACCTTAACCATCACCTAACCCTTACCTTGACCCTAACCCCAACCCTTACCTTAACCCTAACCTTAACCAAACCCCTTAACCATGACCTTTTATTTATTTATTTTTTTTTACCGTTATTTTACCAGGTAAGTTGACTAAGAACACGTTCTCATTTGCAGCAACGACCTGGGGAGTAGTTACAGGGGAGAGGAGGGGGATGAATGAGCCAATTGTAAACTGGGGACCTAACCCTAACCTTAACTTTAACCACATTTTTATCCATTCTGAAATGAAATATTGGTTTGGGCGTGAGCTTTTCCCAGAGTCATCGTTTTTTCCAGCGTCAACGTTAGTCTCTGGGAGAATAGCCAAGGACGTTCATACACAGAGGCACGCACTAGACTAGAGAATGTGTGACGGACAGAGGTGCTTCAGTGAAACACAAAAGAGAAACATAAAGGCGAGATGGGAGAGAAGAGAGAACCGGAGGTGACCTTCATAAAACAGAAATAAAGAGAGCACTGTTCACTCTCCCACTTATCTTTGCCTCTATGCTAACCGAGCCTCTGGGTATTTAGTAGAAACTCTGAACTTCCTGTTTGCTTGGGAGGCAGCATCCAATCAGGAGCAAGAGATTTCAGGTGTGGGGTTAGTGTGTCCTATATAGGCGGAGCTCAATCACCACAAGGGCCATGGGCACAGAGAGAGAGAGAGAGAGAGAGAAATAGAGAGAGAGAGAGAGAGAGAGAGAAATAGAGAGAGGGGCAGGAGAAAGAAATAGAGAGAGGGGCAGGAGAAAGAGAAGAGAGGTTAGAGATGGACATGATGAAAGAAAATAGGAAAAAACGAGTGAAAGTGAGGGGAACTAGATAAACAGAGGGAGGGAAGTAAAAGAGGATGTTGAGAAGATGAGAAACGGTCTTTTAGTAAAGTATTGCGAGAGCAGAGATATAAAGCCTGTTCACTTTCCATTTGTAAGAACACCTCACCGGGTCACATAGAGGAGTACCACTCTATGGAGCATGCTGGCTACGCCTGAGTCCCCAAAAGACACCCTGGTGCACTTCTTTTGGGCCCATTGGGCTCTGGACAAAAGTAGTGCACTATATAGGGAATAGGGTGCCTTTTGGGATACAGCCCCAGACTCCCTGGAGAGAGAGAGAGAGAGAGAGTCATACACTATCTAGTTAGCACTGTGCTTTGCTACACAGTCAGGTAGCCACTTAATGGCCACGCTAGAAAGGAGAGGAGTGGCGATAGCATCAGAACTATGACCATCAAGTGCATGAGCTTTTGGGTCTTGTTCTACTGTAGCATTAGGGTTTGGCTACAGTTAGAGTATGAGTTACTGTCACGTTCGTTGAACGGAGGAGACCAAGGCGCAGCGTGATGTGAATACATTCTTCTATTTATTAACGAAGAAACACTAAAACAAACTATGCAAAAACGAACGTGACGCTATATATAAACAAGTGCAGACACAGGCAACTAACCATAGACAAACTAGACATACAACATAGAATGCCCACTCAGATCACACCCTGACCAAACAAAACATAGAAACATACAAAGCAAACTATGGTCAGGGTGTGACAGTTACGTTTATAGTTGTGGTTTGAATTCCATTTGTTGCTGTAACACACAGCACAACCCTTTGAATCCCTCACATTTTGAACCTGTACATTTTGTTTTCCTGGATGGCTAACAATTCCAAACTGTCCCAGACACATCCCTGGATAATGATTGTGATTGTCTAATACTAGTTTTCCGAACCTGAGACTCAGTGCTCACATTTTCCTGGGCAGCATTTGGGTTCTCTAAATTTGATGGGAACTGTGATGGAATAGAGTGCTCAGCTTCTGAGATCCCTTTAAAAGCAAGAACAGCAGACTGGCAAGCACACACACAAGTGTACAGTGCACAGGCACACACACACACACACACACACACACACACACACACACACACACACACACACACACACACACACACACACACACACACACACACACACACACACACACACACACACACACACACACACACACACACACACACACACACAGTTCCTCTCAGTCAGCACACCCAACACTACCAGAGAATTCCTGCTGCCTTGACTTGATCCATACGGACGAACAGCAGAATTCCTGAGTGAGGAAGCTTTGTCTCGCTACAAAGGGAACGTTCTTATGGAGGGGGACCAATGTGTGTGTCCTTCAGCACACCAACACTTAGTTCATAATGCAAATATTACTGTTTTTTTGATCGCTTTGGTACTATTTTCACAAGTATGTGTCACGTTCCTGACCTATTTATGTTAGTTTTTGTGTGTTAGTTGGTCAGGACGTGAGGTTGGGTGGGCATTCTATGTTATCTGTTTCTATGTTGGTTTTGGTTTGCCTGGTATGGCTCTTGATTAGAGGCAGGTGGTTTGCGTTTGCCTCTAATTAAGAGTCATATTTAGGTAGGGCATTCTCACTGTTTGTTTGTGGGTGATTGTCTCCTGTGTCAGTATGTTTGTTCGTACCACACTGGACTGTAGCGTTTGTTTGTTTCGTTTTCGTTTCGATGTTGTCTGTTTTCCTGTACGTAAGTTTATGTTTAGTTATGTAAGTTTATGTTCAGGTTGCGTCAACGTCGTTTTCTTATTTTGTAGTTTGGAAAGTGTTTTGTTTCGTTTCGTGTGCCATCGTAATTTATAATAAAGATGGCTTATTTCCCTGAGCCTGCGTTTTGGTCTGAAGATCCTTCTCTCCTCACCTCTTCCGAGGATGAGGAGAGCGTCACCCGTTACAGAATCACCCACCAAGCTAAGACCAAGCGGCAAGGGAAAACGAAACGGAGTAAGGGACAGGAGAGAAAGGAGCAATGGACATGGGACGAGGTTTTGGATGGAAAGGGTTGCTACACTTGGGAGGAGATCCTGGCTGGTAGAGATCGCCTCCCATGGGAACAGCTGGAGGCACTGAGGAGAGCGGAGGCTACCGGAGAGAGGAACCGGAGCTATGAGGGAACGCGTCTGGCACGGAAGCCGAAAAAGCCCGTAAGTAATTCCCAAAAATTTCTTGGGGGGGGGCTAGGAGGTGGTGGGCCAAGGGCAGGTAGGAGACCTGCGCCCACTTCCCAGGCTTACCGTGGAGAGCGGGAGTACGGGCAGGCGCCGTGTTACGCAGTAGAGCGCACGGTGTCTCCTGTACGAGTGCATAGCCCAGTGCGGGTTATTCCACCTCCCCGCACTGGGAGGGCTAGATTGGGTATTGAGCCAGGTGTCATGAGGCCGGCTCAACGCGTCTGGTCTCCAGTGCGTCTCCTCGGGCCGGCATACATGGCACCTGCCTTACGCATGGTTTCCCCGGTTCGCCTACATAGGCCGGTGCTGGTTATTCCACCTCCCCGCACTGGTCGGGCAACCGGGAGCATTCAACCAGGTAAGGTTGGGCAGGTTCAATGCTCAAGAGTGCCAGTACGCCTCCACGGTCCGGTATTTCCGGCACCACCTCCCCGCCCCAGCCTAGTACCTACAGTGTATACACTACGCACTAGGCTACCAGTGCGTATCCTGAGCCCTGTTCCTCCTCCACGCACTCTCCCTGTAGTGCGTGTATCTAGCCCGGTGCCTCCAGTTCCGGCCCCACGCACTAAGCTACCAGTGCGTCTCCAGAGCCCTGTACACACTGTATATTCTCCCCCTACTAATCCTGATGTGCTTGTCCTCAGCCCGGCGTCACCAGTGCCGGTACCACGCATCAGGGATAGAGTAGGCTTTGAGAATACAGTGTGCCCTGTTCCTGCTCCCCGCACTAGTAGGAAGGTGCTTGTCATTAGCACGGTGCCTCCAGTTCTGGCACCACGCACCAGGTCTACAGTGCGCCATATCCGGCCAGAGCCATCCGTCTCCCCAGCGCCATCTGAGCCATCCGTCTCCCCAGCGCCATCTGAGCCATCCGTCTCCCCAGCGCCATCTGAGCCATCCGTCTCCCCAGCGCCATCTGAGCCATCCGTCTCCCCAGCGCCGTCTGAGCCATCCGTCTGCCAGGAGCCTGCAAAGCCGCCCGTCTGCCATGAGCCTGCAAAGCCGCCCGTCTGCCATGAGCCTACAGAGCCGTCAGCCAGACAGGAGCCGCTAGAGCCATCAGCCAGACAGGAGCCGCTAGAGCCGTCAGCCAGACAGGATCTGCCAGAGCCGCCAACCAGACAGGATCTGCCAGAGCCGCCAACCAGACAGGATCTGCCAGAGCCGCCAACCAGACAGGATCTGCCAGAGCCGCCAACCAGACAGGATCTGCCAGAGCCGCCAACCAGACAGGATCTGCCAGAGCCGCCAGCGAGCCATGAGCAGCCAGAGCCGTCAGAGCGCCATGAGCAGCCAGAGCCGTCAGAGCGCCATGAGCAGCCAGAGCCGTCAGAGCGCCATGAGCAGCCAGAGCCGTCAGAGCGCCATGAGCGTCGAGAGCCGTCAGCCTGCCATGAGCGTCGAGAGCCGTCAGCCTGCCATGAGCGTCGAGAGCCGTCAGCCTGCCATGAGCGTCGAGAGCCGTCAGCCTGCCATGAGCGTCGAGAGCCGTCAGCCTGCCATGAGCGTCGAGAGCCGTCAGCCAGCCATGAGCATCGAGATTCGTCAGTCAGCCATGAGCTGTCCTTCAGCCGGAAAAGGCTGGATACCCAGAACTGCCCATCAGTCCAGAGCTGTCTCTCTGTCCGGAGCTGCCTTTCAGTCCGGAGTTGCCCCTCTATCCTAATCTCCCTCTCTATCTTCATCTATCTCTATATTCTTATCTATCCCTCTTTCTTGATTTATCTCTCTGTCCCGGTGTTTTCCCTATTAGATATGTTGTTAAGGGAATTTTGTGGGGGTCAAAAGAGGGTGGACATTCTTGGAGGGAGGAAGTTAGGATGGATTATGGTGGGGTGGGAACCGCGCCCCGAGCCTGAACCACCACCGTGGTTAGATGCCCACCCAGACCCTCCCCTAGACTTTGTGCTGGTGCGTCCGGAGTTCGCACCTTGTGGGGGGGGTACTGTCACGTTCCTGACCTATTTATGTTAGTTTTTGTGTGTTAGTTGGTCAGGACGTGAGGTTGTGTGGGCATTCTATGTTATCTGTTTCTATGTTGGTTTTGGTTTGCCTGGTATGGCTCTTGATTAGAGGCAGGTGGTTTGCGTTTGCCTCTAATTAAGAGTCATATTTAGGTAGGGCATTCTCACTGTTTGTTTGTGGGTGATTGTCTCCTGTGTCAGTATGTTTGTTCGTACCACACTGGACTGTAGCGTTTGTTTGTTTCGTTTTCGTTTCGATGTCGTCTGTTTTCCTGTACGTAAGTTTATGTTTAGTTATGTAAGTTTATGTTCAGGTTGCGTCAACGTCGTTTTCTTATTTTGTAGTTTGGAAAGTGTTTTGTTTCGTTTCGTGTGCCATCGTAATTTATAATAAAGATGGCTTATTTCCCTGAGCCTGCGTTTTGGTCTGAAGATCCTTCTCTCCTCACCTCTTCCGAGGATGAGGAGAGCGTCACCCGTTACAGTATGTGGTAAAATTTCACAACTCTTAGTATAAAACTCAAAACAGATCATCAAAAAGGCTGTTTTTTCAAAACTTTTTGAAGCACATTTTTAATTGACTAAGTACAACACAAAATCACACAGTAACTTTGTCTAGAAATACCTTTGACAGAAAGTAATTGCCTTACACAATGCATTGCTCACAGTACTTTTCATATGATTCTCTTCTCATTTGTTTAAATACGTTTGGCCATCACTTAATCCAACTTAATGATTCATCACTTAACAGTTTGGCAAACCTATAGAATTTAAATGTTGGATTTTGAGAACTACAGACATAAAATGTGTTAGTAAAGCATACATGTCTAAATGACCTGTATGATAAATGATAACCCTACATAATGACTACCGGTTATTGCTAATTGATTTCAGATTGCGGTAACCACAATTGGTGACCATATAAAAGGGTGTGTGTGAACACTTGCAATTTCTTTGAACATGGAGCAGGATAGACAGCAAGGGAGAGGAAGAAATCAAAGAGCCCATGGACAAGGGGCCCGTCAGAGAGGTGGGCATCAGAGAGAGAGAGAGGGGGAGGCAGACGGCAGGGAACTGTTGTGTCTAATGAAGTGAAGTCTGCAGGGTATGCACTGTGCTTTACCATTACATTTACAGTAAATGACATATTGTAATGCATGTCAATTCACAAAATGTTACAGTATTCTAACAGTATGATCTATTGGAAGGATACTCTGTTCTATCCTCAGAATTGACAGAAGACCCCATGGTGGTGGCCGTGTGCTGACCGACCAGCAGGAGCGAGCCGTGGTGGAAATGGTGAGGGACAGGAATGACATACGGCTGTCTGACATAAAGCAGACCATTGAGGAGAACGATGACACATACGATGTGAACGATGACCGGAAAAAAATTTTTTTTTGAGGGTGATGGCGCTTGAGGCTGCTGTGAACCATCGCAGGTATATCTTTGTTGATGAAGTGGGCTGCAACCTGGCCAAAACTCTGTGGGTGGAAACTCATCGACCGTCCAAGTGCCTGGACAACGTGGGGCAAATATTTCCATGTGCGCAGCTATCTCTGAAGATGTTGTGGTAGGACGTAAGCCATCACTTGGATCCTACAACTCTGCACACCTCATTGTGTTTCTCAATGAAATTGAGCAAGGCCTGTCAAGGTGAAGGGGTCACCTATGTCATTGTGTGGGACAATGTCAAGTTCAACCATGCAGCGGTGGTTCAGGCATGGTTTTGGGGCCTTCCCTTCCCATTCTCTTATACACTCCTTTTCTTCAGCATGGCGGTGGAAGGTGTACGTTCGCAATCCCGTGACGTGCCACCCTCCTTCTGGCCATGGATGAGGCATGTGACGACATCAATGTCAAGCTTGGATTCTCCATGCCTAAAGGTTTTTTCCCGCGGCGCATGAACAAGGAGGACATTCACTGCGATATGGATGAGAATTCATGGCCAAATGCTCAAGACAGGCTTGACGCAAATGAATGCGTTCATTTCATTTGTTTCATTTCATTTCTTACCTTTGATTACAGACAGTACACATGTTGTTTGTTGCATGAATGATTGTAGAGGATGTCTTCATTAATCACACCTTTGATGACACATTTGATAGACATTATAGAAATGATAGATCTCGTCAATTTTGTTGGGTAATGTAAGTGTATTGCCTCATGTGAACTGTGTAATGTACTGTAAGTTACAGTACTGTAGCATATTACTTTCAGCACTTCTAAATGGTTTGCTATTGGATTAACTGGTTGTTAAACGACTAAATTGAAAAGATCTAATTGTTGTGTTTTGGTGATTAAACCGATGTTCTCAATACATTTCACAATAAACTTATATTTTGAATCAATGGTTGTGTGGTGAGAGATGTTTACGATCCAAATGAACGCACAATGACAGCTTCTGAAAGAAAGACTAGGCTGCGTTACATGTGTGACCAGTTCTGAGATTTGTACTAAGAGTTGTGAAAGCTTACCACATAAAATGGTACTAAAGCGATAAAAAAATAAATGTAAATCAAACAGAGCCTCTGGTCACATACAGTTGAAGTCGGATGTGTACATACACCTTAGCCAAATACATTTAAACAAAATTTTTCACAATTCCTGACATTTAATCCTCGAAAAATTCCCTGTTTTAGGTCAGTTAGGATCACCACTTTATTTTAAGAATGTGAAATGTCAGAATAACAGTAGAGAGAATGATTTATTTCAGCTTTTATTTCTTTCATCACATGCCCAGTGGGTCAGAAGATTACATACACTCAATTAGTATTTGGTAGCATTGCCTTTAAATTGTTTAACTTGGGTCAAATGTTTCGGGTAGCCTTCCACAAGATTCCCACAATAAGTTGGGTGAGTTTTGGCTCATTCCTCCTCACAGAGCTGGTGTAACTGAGTCAGGTTTGTAGGCCTCCATGCTCGCACACGGTTTTTCAGTTCTGCACACACATTTTCTATAGGATTGAGGTCAGGGCTTTGTGATGGCCAACTTCAATAACTTGACTTTGTTGTCCTTAAGCCATTTTGCCACAACTTTGGAACTATGCTTGGGGTCACTGTCCATTTTGGAAGACCCATTTGCGACCAAGTTCTAACTTCCTGACTGATGTCTTGAGATGTTGCTTCAATATATCCACATAATTTTGCTTCCTCATGATGCCATCTATTTTGTGAAGTGCACCAGTGATGCTGCCACCCCCGGGCTTCACGGTGGGGATGGTGTTCTTCGGCTTGCAAGCATCCCCCTTTTTCCTCCAAACATAACGATGGTCATTATGGCCAAACAGTTCTATTTTTGTTTCATCAGACCAGAGGACATTTCTCCAAAAAGTACGATCTTTGTCCCCATGTGCAGTTGCAAACCGTAGTCTGGCTTTTTTTATGGCGGTTTTGGAGCAGTGGCTTCTTCCTTGCTGAGCAGCCTTTCAGGTTATGTCGATATAGGACTCGTTTTACTGTGGATATAGATACTTTTGTACCTGTTTCCTCCAGCATCTTCACAAGGTCCTTTGCTGTTGCTCTGGGATTGATTCACACTTTTCACACCAAAGTACGTTCATCTCTAGGAGACAGAACTCGTCTCCTTCCTGAGCAGTATGACGGCTGCGTGGTCCCATGGTGTTTATACTTGCGTTCTATTGTTTGTACAGATGAATGTGGTACCTTCAGGCGCTTGAAAATTTCTCCCAAGGATGAACCAGACTTGTGGAGGTCTACAATTTGTTTCTGAGGTCTTGGCTGATTTCTTTTGATTTCCCCATGATGTCAAGCAAAGAGGCACTGAGTTTGAAGGTAGGCCTTGAAATACATCCACAGGTACACCTCCAATTCACTCAAATGATGTCAATTAGCCTATCAGAAGCTTCTAAAGCCATGACATCATTTTCTGGAATTTTCCAAGCTGTTGAAAGGCACAGTCAACTTAGTGTATGTAAACTTCTGACCCACTGGAATTGTGATACAGTGAATGATAACTGAAATAATCTGTCTGTTAACAATTGTTGGAAAAATTACTTGTGTCATGCACAAAGTAGATGTCCTAACCGACTTGCCAAAACTATAGTTTGTTAACAAGAAATTTGTGGAGTAGCTGAAAAACAAGTGTAATGACTCCAACCTAAGTGTATGTAAACTTCCGACTTCAACTGCACATACATTCATACATACATACATACATACATACATACATACATACATACATACATACATACATACATACATACATACGCACAGAAGCAGTGAACAGAGCAAAGCTATTCCTGTCTCTGTAGTTGCTAGGGAGAGAATCTGCTAAGATCAAGAATGCCTCCACTTACACCACATTAAATATCAGAATAGATCAAATACTGTATGAACTGGCTGGGTTGGGAAACCCAGTCACATGGACATCTACATTGCATTGACCGACAGCATCTACAGGGCATTCGGAAAGTATTCAGACCCCTTGACTTTATCCATTTTGTTACGTTACAGCATTACTCTAAAAATGTATTAAATAGTTTTTTCCCCCTCATCAATCTTAACACAATACCCCATAATGGCAAAGCAAAAACTGTTTTTTTGAAATTTTTGCAAATGTATATAAAAAAACAGAAATATCACATTTATATAACTATTCAGACCCTTTAGTCAGTAATTTGTTGTGGCTTCTGTCTGGCCACTCTACCATAAAGGTCTAACTGGTGGAGTGCTGCAGAGATGGTTGTCCTTCTGGAAGGTTCTCCCATCTCCACAGAGGAACTCTGGAGCTCTGTCAGAGTGACTGTCGGATTCTTTGTCACCTCCCTGACCAAGGCCCTTCTCCCCCAATTGCTCAGTTTGGTAGGGCTGCCAGCTCTAGGAAGTCTTGGTGGTTCCAAACTTCTTCAATTTCAGAATAATGGAGGCCACTGTGTTCTTGGGGACGTTCAATTCTGCCGAAATGTTTTGGTAACCTTCCCTAGATCTGTGCCTCGACACAATCCTGTCTCGGAGCGATATGGACAATTCCTTCGACCTTATGGCTTGGTTTTTGCTCTGACATGCACTGTCAACTGTGGGACCCTATATAGACAATCATGTTCAATCAATTGAATTTACCACAGGTGGACTCCAATCCAGTTGTGGAAACATCTCAAGGATGATCAACAGAAACAGAATGCACCTGAGCTCAATTCCGAAAGTCTCATAGCAAAGGGTCTGAATACTAATTTAAATTGGGTATTTCTGCTTTTTGTTTTTAATACATTTCCAAAAACCTGTTTTCGCTTTGTCATTATTGGGTATTGTGTGTTGAGATTGCTGAGGATTTTTTTTTATATAATCAATTTTAAAATAAGGCTGTAACGTAACAAAATGTGGAAAAAGTCAAGGGGTCTGAATACTTTCCAAAGGCACTGTAGATCGCTCTATTGTTTAGTTGAGCATGGTAAGTTGTGTTTACCAGTAATAACAAGCCCAGATAAACAGACGGAAAGATAGCCTTGTCTCAATGTGTTCATAGATAGCCGAGCTTACAATGGGTGGACAGAACATAAGGAACACCTGCTCTTTCCATGACATACACTGACCAGGTGAATCCAAGTGAAAGCTATGATCTCTTTTTGATATCACTTGTTAAATACACTCCAATCAGTGTAGATGAAGGATAGGAGACAGGTTAAATAATGATTTTTAAGCCTTGAGACATTGTTTTAAATGTAACCTTTACTTAACTAGGCAAGTCAGTTAAGAACAAATTCTTATTTACAATGGCAGCCTGCTGGGGAACAGTGGGTTAACTGCCTTGTTCAGGGGAAGAACGACAGATTTTTACCTTGTCAGCTCGGGGATTCAATCCAGCAAACTTTCGGTTACTGGCCCAACGCTCTAACCACTAGGCTACCTGCCGACATGAATTGTGTATGTGTGCCATTCAAAGGGTGAATGGGCAAGACAAAATATTTAAGTGCCTTTGAACGGGGTATGGTGGTAGGTGCCAAGCGCAGCGGTTTGTGTCAAGAACTGCAACGCTGCTGGGTTTTTCACGCTCAACAGTTCCGTGTATATCACGAATGGTCCACAACCCAAAGGACATCATGCCAACTTGACACAACTGTGGGAAGCATTGGAGTCAAGATGGGCCAGCATCGCTGTGGAATGCTTTCGACACCTTATATAGTCTATGCCCCAACGAATTGAGGCTGTTCTAAGGGCAAATGGGGGGTGCAACTAAATATTAGGAAGGTGTTCCTAATGTTTGGTATACTCCGTATAGATGTGTGTTGACCGCTGTGAGCTGCATTCATAAAGACAGAGGCTATCAATGGCTTGTTGGCTGCTATGCTGGATTCACATGGCTCTGGCTGCCGCGTTTTATCTCCTCTCGTCTCTCTCTCCTTCCTTGTCACTCGCTCCATTTCTCTCGTTCTCTTTTATCACTCTTTCCCTGGTCTCAGTTGAAAGATTGATAGAGTCAAACTCGCTGCGTATTTTCCTTTCACCCAACTCTCACTCACTCTCTCTCCCCATCTCTCCTCTCTCAGTGTAAGTTTGTCTCTAGTCTGGTCTGTCACTGGCAGGCTGTATAGTTTAGTTGAGCCAGTAGTTTACTACGAGGAAAATTGTTCTACAGTGTGAGTCAAACACTGACCTTGAACACTCTTTTAGCAAACACTCCCCTGCTACAATGGACATGAGTGAGGGAAAGCAACAGAGAGAGAGGGAGAAAGGGGGAGAGAGAGTGAGAGATTGCGAACGGGTGAAGGAGAGAGAGAATAGAGGTGGGTGACAGCAATGAAAAGAGGAGGGAGAATGGAAGATTCAGAAGAGGAAAAGACCCACAGACACACTTCACACAGTGTCGCACAGTGTGTGTGTGTGTGTGTGTGAACTGTTAGCTACCACACATACTCCCTCACAGGGACAGGAGCGTGACCTGTTCACACACACACGACTCCTGACAAGAACAAGTCAGATTAGATAAGGCGTATAGTAACCTTTCAATCCTGCTGCTCTCCCGATCCTGAAATACTCCTTCTTTTGTCACTCGGTCTTCTTCTTCCTCCAAAAGGTTTAAATCCCTCCGTTTAATCCCTCCATTCCGTTCAGATTCAGTGTTACAGCAGAGACCATTGAGATGACCACACTCACTTCTCTTCCTCTAGCTTCTCTCTCTCTCTCTCTCTGTATGTCTGTCTTTCTGGGTCCTGCTCTCTTCCTCTCTCTCTCTGTCTCTCTCTCTCTGTGCTGGAACAGAGGAGGCAGTCCGACACAGGAGCCAGTAACTCTCTGGGTCCTAGTGTCTCCTGGGTTGACTGAAAGAATGTCATTGTTCCTTGTTGCCTTGCGAGGTGGCTTGCACCGCACGCACGCATGCACACACACACACACACACACACACACACACACACAAGTCAACGTCACACAGAACAAAGTGAGCTTAAGTCTCTAGGTCATTTTTTTCTCCACCAATTAGAAAAGCAGTTAGTGATCTGACAGCCATAATTAAAATGTAATGTTTCCAGACAGAGAAAGAGACACGCCTTATAGGGAAAATCCTTAAGAGCACAAGAATAATGACTCAACGTGTGCAGGATTTTAGAATAAGGAAAAAAATCACAAAATGTGTTTGTGTGTGTGTTCATGCGTCAATGCCCATGTGACTGTATGAAAGCAAAGTCTTGCATTATGCTCATGTCAATATCTGTGGTATTGCTCGTGGCAATGTCATCTTGCTGAGTCTACCGTCAATACAATACGGATCATTTTCCAGGTATGGGTTTTTGGTTCACTGACTTCAGCGTAGAACTTGTTGATCTCGATTTAACAAACAATAGCTGGTGATTATCAGTTACAACTGAATTTGTAGCAATGAATGTGTGCTGAGTGCAAGCGGAGAGAGAGGAGAGTGAGAAAAGAGAGGGAGCAAAGGAAACAGAGAGAGAAAAATATGGAGAGAAAGAGATACATCAATGTCTCTTCATCCAAAAGACAACATTACTGTCTGTTAGGAGACGTAACAAAGAGAGAACCAATAGAACAATGACCCATATAATGTGATGAAGTGGAGCAAGCTTTATAGCTACAACACACAGGCAGTGCATCGCCTGGAGTCACACACACACACACACACACACACACACACACACACACACACACACACAGGAGACAAACACTCACGCAAAAGGGAATACGACATAATTTCAGCTTTTGAAGCTGTTAAGAAGCCTTTTTGACCTAGACTTGGCGCTCCGGTACTGCATGCAGTGCGGTAGCAGCGAGAACAGTCTATGACTAGGGCAGCTGGAGTCCTTGGCAATTTTTTGGGCCTTCCTCTGACACCGCCTGGTATATACAGTTGAAGTCGGAAGTTTACATACACTTAGGTTGGAGTCATTAAAACTCGTTTTTCAATTCCAGTGGGTCAGAAGTTAACATACACTAAGTTGACTGTGCCTTTTAACAGCTGGGAAAATTCCAGAAAATGATGTCATGGCTTTAGAAGCTTCTGATAGGCTAATTGACATCATTTGAGTCAATTGGAGGTGTACCTGTAGATGTACACTGCTCAAAAAAATAAAGGGAACACTAAAATAGCACATCCTAGATCTGAATGAATGAAATATTCTCTTTACATAGTTGAATGTGCTGACAACAAAATCACACAAAAATTATCAATGGAAATCAAATTTATCAACCCATGGAGGTCTGGATTTGTGGAAAACCACACTACAGGCTGATCCAACTTTGATGTAATGTCCTTAAAACAAGTCAAAATGAGGCTCAGTAGTGTGTGTGGCCTCCACGTTCCTATATGACCTCCCTACAACGCCTGGGCATGCTCCTGATGAGGTGGCGGATGGTCTCCTGAGGGATCTCCTCCCAGACCTTGACTAAAGCATCCGCCAACTCCTGGACAGTCTGTGGTGCAACGTGGCTTTGGTGGATGGAGCGAGACATGATGTCCCAGATGTGCTCAATTGGATTCAGGTCTGGGGAACGGGCAGGCCAGTCCACAGCATCAATGCCTTCCTCTTGCAGGAACTGCTGACACACTCCAGCCACATGAGGTCTAGCATTGTCTTGCATTAGGAGAAATCCAGGGCCAACCGCACCAGCATATGGTCTCAGAAGGGGTCTGAGGATCTCATCTCGGTACCTAATGGCAGTCAGGCTACCTCTGGCGAGCAGATGGAGGGCTGTGCGGCCCCCCAAAGAAACGCCACCCCACACCATGACTGACCCACCGCCAAATCGGTCATGCTGGAGGATGCTGCAGGCAGCAGAACGTTCTCCACGGCGTCTCCAGACTCTGTCATGTCTGTCACATGTGCTCAGTGTGAACCTGCTTTCATCTGTGAAGAGCACAGGGCGCCAGTGGCGAATTTGCCAATCTTGGTGTTCTCTGGCAAATGCCAAACGTCCTGCACAGTGTTGGGCTGTAAGCACAATCCCCACCTGTGGACGTCGGGCCTTCATACCACCCTCATGGAGTCTGTTTCTGACCGTTTGAGCAGACACATGCACATTTGTGGCCTGCTGGAGGACATTTTGCAGGGCTCTGGCAGTGCTCCTCCTGATCCTCCTTGCACAAAGGCGGAGGTAGCGGTCCTGTTGCTGGGTTGTTGCCCTCCTACGGCCTCCACCACGTCTCCTGATGTACTGGCCTGTCTCCTGGTAGCGCCTCCATGCTCTGGACACTACGCTGACAGACACAGCAAACCTTCTTGCCACAGCTCGCATTGATGTGCCATCCTAGATGAGCTGCACTACCTGAGCCACTTGTGTGGGTTGTAGACTCCGTCTCATGCTACCACTAGAGTGAAAGCACCACCAGCATTCAAAAGTAACCAAAACATCAGCCAGGAAGCATAGGAACTGAGAAGTGGTCTGTGGTCACCACCTGCAGAACCACTCCTTTATTGGGGGTGTCTTGCTAATTGCCTATAATATCCACCTGTTGTCTATTCCATTTGCACAACAGCATGTTAAATGTATTGTCAATCAGTGTTGCTTCCTAAGTGGACAGTTTGATTTCACAGAAGTGTGATTGACTTGGAGTTACATTGTGTTGTTTAAGTGGTCCCTTTATTTTTTTGAGCAGTGTATTTCAAGGCCTACCTTCACACTCAGTGCCTCTTTGCTTGACATAATGGGAATGTGAAAAGAAATCAACCAAGACCGTCTTGTGACTGTAGCGTACGTGTAGGTATGTACGGCAGGACCTAATCGGGAAGATAGGTAGGAGCAAGCCCATGTAATGCTTTGTAGGTTAGCAGTAAAACCTTGAAATCAGCCCTTGCCTTAACAGGAAGCCAGTGTAGGGAGGCTAGCACTGGAGTAATATGATAAAAAATGTTGGTTCTAGACAGGATTCTAGCAGCCGTATTTAGCACTAACTGAAGTTTATTTTGTGCTTTATCCGGGTAGCCGGAAAGTAGAGCATTGCAGTAGTCTAACCTAGAAGTAACAAAAGCATTGTAACGGCAGTCTACGTCGTCCTCCTCCTCAGACGAGGAGAGGCGAGAAGGATCAGAGGACCAATGTGCAGCGTGGTAATTAGACATAATGAATTTAATCAAACAAAAACAAGACACTATACAAACTGACAAAACACACTAACCGTCACAGTCCCGTGTAGCACTGACACAGGAACAATCACCCACAAACAAACAGTGAGAACAGCCTACCTTAATATGGTTCTCAATCAGAGGAAACGTCAAACACCTGCCTCTAATTGAGAACCATATCAGGCTACACATTTAACCCAACATAGAAACAGACAAACTAGACACACAACATAGAATTCCCACCCAGCTCACGTCCTGACCAACACTAAACAAGCAAAACACATACGAACTCTGGTCAGGACGTTACAAGCATGGATAAATCTTTCTGCCTCCTTTTTAGACAGAAAGTTTCTGATTTTTGCAATGTTACGTAGATGGAAAAAAGCTGTCCTTGAAACAGTCTTGATATGTTCGTCAAAAGAGAGATCAGGGTCCAGAGTAACGCAGAGGTCCTTCAGAGTTTTATTTGAGACAACTGTACAACCATCATGATTAATTGTCAGATTCAACAGAAGATCTCTTTGTTTCTTGGGACCTAGAACAAGCATCTCTGTTTTGTCTGAGTTTAAAAGTAGAAAGTCTGCAGCCATCCACTTCCTTATGTCTGAAACACAGGCTTCCAGCAAGGAGAATTTTGGGGCTTCACCATGTTTCATTGAAATGTACAGCTGTGTGTCATCCGCATAGCAGTGAAAGGTAAAATATATAGTGAAAACAATAGTGGTCCTAAAACGGAGGAACATCGAAATTTACAGTTGATTTGTCAGAGGACAAACTGATATCTTTCCGACAGATAAGATCTAAAACAGGCCAAAACTTGTCCGTGTAGACCAATTTGGGTTTCCAATCTCTCCAAAAGAATGTGGTGATCGGTGGTATCAAAAGCAGCACTAAGGTCTAGGAGCACGAGGACAGATGCAGAGCCTCGGTCTGACGCCATTAAAAGGTAATTTACCACCTTCACAAGTGCAGTCTCAGTGCTATGATGGGGTTTAAAACCAGACTGAAGCATTTCGTATACAGTGTTTGTCTTCAGGAAGGCAGTGAGTTGCTGCGCAGCAGCTTTTTCAATTTTTTTTGAGAGGAACGGAAGATTCGATATAGGCCGATAGTTTTTTATATTTTCTGGGTCAAGGTTTAGCTTTTTCAAGAGAGGCTTTATCACTGCCACTTTTAGTGAGTTTGGTACACATTCGGTGGAAAGAGAGCCGTTTATTATGTTCAACATAGGAGGGCCAAGCACAGGAAGCAGCTCCTTCAGTAGTTTAGTTGGAATAGGGTCCAGTATGCAGCTTGAAGGTTTAGAGGCCATGATTATTTTCATCATTGTGTCAAGAGATATAGTACTAAAACACTTAAGTGTCTCTCTTGATCCTAGGTCCTGGCAGAGTTGTGCAGACTCAGGACAACTGAGCTTTGGAGGAATACGCAGATTTAAAGAGGAGTCCGTAATTTGCTTTCGAATGATCATGATGTTGTCCTCAAAGAAGTTCATGAATTTATCACTGCTGAAGTGAAAGCCATCCTCTCTTGGTGAATGCTCCTTTTTAGTTAGCTTTGCAACAGTATCAAAAAGACATTTCGGATTGATCTTATTTTCCTCAATTCAGTTGGAAAAATAGGATGATCGAGCAGCAGTGAGGGCTCTTCGATACTGCACGGTACTGTCTTTCCAAGCTAGTCGGAAGACTTCCAGTTTGGTGTGGCGCCATTTCCGTTCCAATTTTCTGGAAGCTTGCTTCAGAGCTCGGGTATTTTCTGTATACCAGGGAGCTAGTTTCTTATGACAGATATTTGTAGTTTTTAGGGGTGTGACTGCATTTAGGGTATTGCGCAAGGTTAAATTGAGTTCCTCAGTTAGGTGGTTAACTGATATTTGTCCTCTGACGTCCTTGGGTAGGCAGAGGGAGTCTGGAAGCGCATCAAGGAATCTTTGGGTTGTCTGAGAATTTATAGCACGACTTTTGGTGCTCCTTGGTTAGGGTCTGAGCAGATTATTTGTTGCGATTACAAACGTAATAAAATGGTGGTCCGATAGTCCAGGATTATGAGGGAAAAAATTAAGATCCACAACATTTATTCCATGGGACAAAACTAGGTCCAGAGTATGACTGTGACAGTGAGTAGGTCCAGAGACATGTTGGACAAAACCCACTGAGTCGATGATGGCTCCGAAAGCCTTTTGGAGTGGGTCTGTGGACTTTTCCATGTGAATATTAAAGTCACCAAAAATTAGAATATTATCTGCTATGACTACAAGGTCCGATAGGAATTCAGGGAACTCAGTGAGGAACACTGTATATTGTGATTGTGATACAGTGAATGATAAGTGACATAATCTGACTGTAAACAATTGTTGGAAAAAGGACTTGTGTCATACACAAAGTAGATGTCCTAACCGACTTGCCAAAACTATAGTTTGTTAATAAGAAATTTGTGGACTGGTTGAAAAACGAGCTTAAATGACTCTAACCTAAGTGTATGTAAACTTCCGACGTCAACTGTATCTTGTCTCCGTAGTACATTATATATTGCTCAAACAACAGACCATACTAAAAGACACTCAACAGACAAACAGGCAGATAGAGAGGGAGAGAGAGAAAGAAGGGATGAGAGAGTGAGAGACAAAAGGGAGAGAGAAAGAGAGAAAGACAGGGGAGATAGAAAAAGAGGGTGAAAGGAAGCTATAGTTGATGGACATTTTAAAATCAATGATTGTCCTCCTGAGGGTTGTCTTGACAAGTGTCACACCTCTGGCCAAGTCATGGTCAAACGCATGGTAAGACTGATCACAGATCATCACACACACACCCACAGTAAGTGATGATCATACACACCCACAGTAAGTGATGATCATACACACCTGTGATGAGGCCACAGGGACCTTTTACATTCATTACTATCTATTAGAGCCTGTAGGCTTCACACTTCTACATAGAAAGAGGGGGGAGAGGGAGAGAGATGATGGGATGAGACAAAGAGAGGGGGGCATGAAGAGAAGTAGATTGGAGAGGAGGGGGGCGAGGGGTAGAAACAGGGCTGGTTTGTTTGCCGAGACAGAGATAATTTTGTAGTTGTTGTCGATGGCATTGTTGTCGTCGTTTTCTTCTTTTCATCCCCTTTACAAACATGAGAGCCAACAAAAGCACAGAGGGGGGTAAAAGGGGAGAAGAAGGTGAATGAGTGGTAAGAATAGGGGGAAGAGAGAAGAGGGAGAAGAGAGTGAATAAAGGGAGACCGGAGGGTAGGGGGTGGATTTCACATCGTCGTTCATCCCCCTGGCAACAATCAATCATATTAATGAGCTTCCAGGGCTCCTGTATCCACTTCCCTGATGGAACGCCAAATGCCGGAATACAAAACACGAAATATGCAATGCTTGGCAAGATGGCGCAGATATGCATTGCAGCTCTGCTTCTAGCTCCTAAGCAACTTTGCAGTATTTTGTTTTTTTGTGTGTTATTTCTTACATTATTAGCCCAGAAAGTTTTTTGTATTAACACATACAACAGTAAATAACTTTTGGAAATCAGAGCGGCAGTAACTCACCAGCATTACGACCAAGAATACGACTTTCCCGAATTGGATCCTTTGTTTGTACCCACCAGGGCAATTGAACGTATCCCAGAGGCTGCTCCAAGACGCCGCCGGCAGAGAAGAGGTATTTGGAGTGGATTTCTAGTATACTGAGTAAAGTTGAAGTCGTAAGTTTACATACACTTACGTTGGAGTCATTCAAATTTGTTTTTCAACCACTCCACAAATGTCTTGTTAACAAACTATCCTTTTGGCAAGTCGGTTAGGACATCTACTTTGTGTATGACACAAGTCATTTTTCCAACAATTGTTTACAGTCAGATTATTTCACTTATCATTCACTGTATCACAGTGACAGTGGGTCAGAAGTTTACATTTACTAAGTTGACTGTGCCTTTTAACAGCTTGGAAAATTCCGGAAAATGATGTCATGGCTTTAGAAGCTTCTGATAGGCTAATTGACATGTGAGTCAATTGGAGGTGTACCTGTGGATATAACTCAAGGCCTACCTTAAAACTCAGTGCCTCTTTGCTTGACATCATGGGAAAATCAAAAGAAATCAGCCAAAACATCAGAAAACTATTGTAGACCTCCACAAGTCTGGTTCAATTTCCAAACGCCTGAAGGTACCACGTTCATCTGTACAAACAATAGTACGCAATTATTAACACCAGGGGACCATGCAGCAATCATACCGCTCAGGAAGGAGACGTGTTCTGTCTCCTAGTGATGAATGTACTTTGGTGCGAAATGTGCAAATCAATCCCAGAACAACAGCAAAGGACCTTGTGAAGATGCTGGAGGAAACAGGTACAAAAGTATCTATATCCACAGTAAAACAAGTCCTATATCGACATAACCTGAAAGGCCGCTCAGCAAGGAAGAAGCTACTGCTCCAAAACCACCATAAAAAGCCAGACTATGGTTTGCAACTGCACATGGGGACAAAGATCGTACTTTTGGAGAAATGTCCCCTGGTCTGATGAAACAAAAATATAACTTTTTGGCCATAATGAACATCGTTATGTTTGGAGGATAAAGAGGGATGCTTGCAAGCCGAAGAACACCATCCCAACCGTGAATCACGGTGGTGGCATCATCATGTTGTGGGGGTGCTTTGCTGCAGGAGGGACTGGTGGACTTCACAAAATAGATGGCATCATGAGGGAGAAAAATGATGTGGATACATTGAGGCAACATCTCAAGACATCAGTCAGGAAGTTAAAACTTGGTCGCAAATGGGTCTTCCAAATGGACAGTGACCCCAAGCATAGTTCCCAAGTTGTGGCAAAATGGCCTAAGGACAACAAAGTCAAGGTATTGGAGTGGCCATCACAAAGACCTGAGGGCAGAACTGAAAAGGCGTGTGCGAGCAAGGAGGCCTACAAACCTGTTTCAGTTATGTCAGCTCTGTCAGGAGGAATGGGCCAAAATTCACCCAACGCATTGTGGGAAGCTTGTGGAAGGCTACCCGAAGCGTTTGACCCAAGTTAAACAATTTAAAGGCAATGCTACCAAATATTAATTGAGTGTGTGTAAACTTCTGACCCACTGGGAATGTGATGAAAGAAATAAAAGCTGAAATAAATCATTCTCTCTACTATTATTCTGACATTTCACATTCTTAAAATAAAGTGTTGGTCCTAACTGACCTAAGACAGGGAATTTTTACAAAGATTAAATGTCAGCAATTGTGAAAAACTGAGTTTAAACGTATTTGGCTAAGGTGTATCTAAACTTCCGACTTCAACTGTACATTACTCGCTAATGTTCAGTTTCTGGACAAAAAAGTAGATGAGCTCAAGGCGAGGATCTCCTTCCAGAGAGACATCAGGGACTGTAGCATACTCTGTTTCACGGAATCATGGCTCTTTCTGGATATACTGTCCCCATCCATACAGCCGGCTAGGTTCTCAGTATATTGCGCAGACAGGAATAAAGGACTCTCGTGGAAGAAGAAAGGCGGGGGTGTATGTTTCATGATTAACTTCTCATGGTGTGATTGTGATACCGTACAGAAACTCAAGTCCTTTCGTTCACCCGACCTAGAAGACATCACAATCAAATGCCGAAAGTATTACCTCCCAAGAGAATTCTCTTCGGTTATAGTCACAGCGGTGTATATCCCCCCTCAAGCCGATACCACGACGGCCTTTAAGGGACTACACTGCACTTCATGCAAATTGGAAACCACATATCCTGAGGCCACATTTATTGTCGCTGGAGATTTGACAAAGTTAATTTGAGGAAAACTCTACCGAAGTTCTATCAACACATGACTGCAGTTCTCGCGCTGCTAAAACACTTTACCACTGCTACTCCAACTTCTGGGATGCCTCCAAGGCCCTCTCCTGCCCCTCCCTCCCTGCAAATCAGATCATGACTACATTTTGCTCATCCCTTCCTACTTAAACAGGAAGTATCCGTGCTAAGGTCCATTCAACGCTGGTATGACCAATTGAAATCCATGCTTCAAGATTGTTTTGATCACGTGGACTGGGATATGTCCCGTGTAGCCTCTGAGAATAACATTGACATATACACTGACATGGTGACTGAGTTAATCAGGACATGGTGACTGAGTTAATCAGGAAGTGTATAGCGGATGTTGTTCCCATTGATGGCAGCATTTGCGCAAAACTGAAATCGCAAACCACCGCATTTAACCATGGCAAGGTGACTGGAAATATATGGTTGAATACAAACAGTGTAGTTATTTCCTCTGTAAGGCAATCAAACAGGCAAAACGTTAGTACAGAGACAAAGTGGAGTCACAATTCAAGGGCTAAGACATGAGACGTGTGTGGCAGGGTCTAATCATGGATTACAAAGGGAAAACCAGCCACGTGGCGGATACTGACGCCTTGCTCCCGAACAAGCTGAACACATTCTTTGCCCGCTTTGAGGATACCATAGTGCCACCGACGCGGACCGCTCCCAAGGACTGTGGGCTCTCCTTCTCCGTGACCGACGTAAGACATTTAAACGTGTTAACCCTTGCAAGGCTGCCAGCCCAGATGGCATCCCTAGCCGCGTCCTCAGAGCATTCGCAGACCAGCTGGCTGGCGTGTTTACGGACATATTCAATCCCCTCTATCCCAGTCTGCTGTCCCCACTTACCTCAAGATGTCCACCATTGTTCCTTTACCTAAGAAAGCAAAGGTAACTGAACTAAATGACTATCACCCCGTAGCACTCACTTCTGTCATCATGAAGTGCTTGAGAGGTTGGTTAAGGATCATATCACCTCTACCCTACCTACACCCTAAACAGACTTCAATTTGCTTAACGCCCCAATAGATCCACAGACGATACAATCGCCATCGCACCGAACACCACCCTATCCCATCTGGACAAGAGGAATGCCTATGTAAGAATGCTGTTCATTGACTACAGCTCAGCATTCAACACCATAGTACCCTCCAAGCTCATCATTAAGCTCGGGCCTTGGGTCTGAACCCTGCCCTGTGCAACTGGATCCTGGACTTCCTGATGGACCGCCCCCAGGTGTTGAGAGCATCCTGTCGGGCTATATCACTGCCTGGTATGGCAACTGCACTGCCCGCAACCGCAGGGCTCTCCAGAGGGTGGTGTGGTCTACCCAACGCATCACCAGGGGCACACTCCCTGCCCTCCAGGACACCTACAGCACCTGATGTCACAGGAACACTAACAGCTTACAGACGGTAGGCAATTAAGATCACAGTTATGAAAACTTAGGACACTAATGAGGCCTATCTACTGACTCTGAAAAAGACCAAAAGAAAGATGCCCAGGGTCCCTGCTCATCTGTGTGAACGTGCCTTAGGCATGCTGCAAGGAGGCATGAGGACTGCAGATGTGGCCAGGGCAATAAATTGCAATAAATAAATTGCAATGTCCGTACTGTGAGACTCTTAAGACAGCACTACATGGAGACAGGATGGACAGCTGATCGTCCTCGCAGTGGCAGACCACGTGTAACAACACCTGCACAGGATCGGTACATCCGAACATCACATCTGCGGGACAGGTACAGGATGGCAACAACAACTGCCCGAGTTACACCAGGAAAGCACAATCCCTCCATCAGTGCTCAGACTGTCCGAAATAGTCTGAGAGAGGCTGGACTGAGGGCTTGTAGGCCTGTTGAAAGGCAGGTCCTCACCAGACAACACCGGCAACAACGTCGCCTATGGGCACAAACCCACCGTCGCTGGACCAGACAGGACTGGCAAAAAGTGCTCTTCACTAACGAGTAGCACTTTTGTCTTACCAGGGGTGATGGTCGGATTTGCGTTTATCATCGAAGGAATGAGCGTTACACAGAGGCCTGTACTCTGGAGCGGGATCGATTTGGAGGTCGAGGGTCCGTCATGGTCTGGGGCGGTGTGTCACAGCATCATCGGACTGAGCTTGTTGTCATTGCAGGCAAACTCAACGCTGTGCGTTACAGGGAAGACATCCTCCTCTCTCATGTGGTACCCTTCCTACAGGCTCATCCTGACATGACCCTCCAGCTTGACAATGTCACCAGCCATACTGCTCGTTCTATGCGTGGTTTCCTGCAAGACAGAAATGTCAGAGCTCTGCCATGGCCAGCGAAGAGCTCTTGTTATGCTATGTTCATACAAATATTTACACATGTTGAGTTTGCTGAAAATAAACACATTTGACAGTGACACACATTTGACATAGACATGGAATCACTGGTAACTTTAATAATGGAACACCAGTCAAATAATGTTTACATACTGCTTTACTCACTTCATATGTATATACTGTATTCTATTCCTCTCTATTTTAGTCAATGCCACTCTCACATTGCTCGTCCTAATATTCAAATATTTCTCAACTCCATTATTTTTCTTTAGATTTGTGTGTATTGTTGTGAATTGTTTGATATTCCTGCACTGTTGGAGCTAGGAACACAAGCATTTAGCTACACCCGTAATAACATATGCTAAATAATGTGTAGGTGACCAATAAAATTTGATTTGATTTTATGCAGGCTTAATGCGAAAGGCAAGCGTGATTCTCTTTCAATAAAAGCGTGCAGGCACTTTTCACACCACAAACAAAATGCTTGTAGAGGGAAGTAATATTACCATATTTCAATGTATCCCTCTGTCTCTCTCTCGCTTTGCTTCTCACACTCTTTCCATCTCTTTCTTTCTCTAGAATTGCAAGTCATGCCAACACTCATGTGACGAATACCACTCTCTGGACCATCACTTCCTCTATTGTCCTCTCTTTCTCTTTACTCATTCTCTCTCTCTCTCTCTCTCTCTCTCTCTCTCTCTCTCTCTCTCTCTCTTTCTCACTCCCTCACTCCCTCACTCCCTCACTCCCTCACTCCCTCACTCCCTCACTCACTCACTCACTCACTCTCTCCCTCACTCCCTCACTCCCTCACTCACTCACTCACTCACTCACTCACTCTCACTCACTCACTCACTCACTCACTCTCTGTGTGTGTGTAGTGAGCAGACGTGAGGGAGGGACTGGTATGTTAGAGCCAGTCAGATAGATTGAGCCGTTCTCTGCGATAATGACACACATCGCTGGAGAGACTATAAACCCATGTTATTATGGAGCATTGTGCTGTGGCAAAACCAGGGAGGCTGTGGGACACACACACACACAGTGGCATGTGCACATTCACACACACACAGGTACGCATGTGCACACACACACATACACATGCAGTTATGCACGTGCGCACACACACGCACACACACACACACAGACTCTGGCAGTGGCAGGGTCAAGTGCAGGCACAGATGGAGTCATTCATTCATTTCCTCTCATCACTAATGGCCCCGGGCCCTGGAGGGTCGTTTAGAATGAGGTATCATGGGATGCTGGAGGTCTAAGGAGGATACGGCCTGCTCCTACTCTCTCTCTCCATCAGTTCTACACACACACACACACACACACACACACACACACACACACACACACACACACACACACACACACACACACACACACACACACACACACACACACACACACACACACACACACACACACACACACACACACACACACACACACGCACACACGCACACACACACGCACACAATCTCTTTCTCTCTGTCTCTCTCTCTTCATCCATCCTACATGGTCCCGGGCGACAGGCCTTTACACGGTACTGTCACTTCCCCTTGTGAGCGACACTGAGCACAAGGACGTTAGGCTACTTAATGAATGGAGAGCATCAGGCTTTGTGAGGTGTGACCAAGACGTTGTAGACTAGAGACAGAGGAAAGGGACAGGAAGGGAAGGAAGAAACACCATATATACAGTAGATAGCAGACAGGCCGACAGGCACACACTTACACCAACAGGTTCCAAGTACAGTGAAATGCTTAACTTGCAAGCCCTACCCAACAATGCAGTATTCAATATTCTAAAAGCATAACTAATAAGAACATTTAAAAAACACGAGAAATAGGAAATAAGAGAGGAAGCTATATGCAACTATGTACATTTATAATGTGCAGGGATACTGGAGTATCTGAGCGTGAAAGGGATTAGGAGAAAGTGTCTGGCGGCAGGAGAAATAATAACAACAATAGTAAACAGTATGGCAGCAGCATAAGTGGTGGATGGGTGTGTGGTGGTGAGTGTGTGCATCTACTGTAAGTGTAAGTGTGTGGGTGTTGGTGTGAGTGTCAGTGTAGGTGTGATAGGCGGATATACATGTAAATAGGGCTGAAAAGTGACTGGTAGCAGGAACATATTAATACTTATACCACAGCATTGTTGAATACTCGTTTCTGATTGGTTTGAAGGGCATTCTAAATGCAGGACATTAAAACCAGGTAACGGGACAGTTGGAAAAGATATTGGGCCAGTTGGAAACAATATCGGGACACGTTGCAATCGTGACATGATAAGCGCCTACACATGCAGGTCGTACTTACTAGAAAGTTACAGAAAACTATAACCAATAACCACACAATCTGAAATGGGATGCATTGTAAACTCAGGTGCAACGAGGGAAAACGTAGCTAGCTAGAGGATTCGTTTTTGCAGAGACATCCTTTTTTTAAGCATCTCATGACCTAACATGGTGAGTTGATGAACATGGATTTCTCTGGTCCCTACTGTTGCAGTCATGACGCTGTCAAATCATCCCACACGTTTTTAGTTTGACCAGCTGTTTTCAGCGATGGTATTTTGTAAATTTGGTTGTCATATTGGCAGGTTTGCTAGCAACAAACTATTTAGCTAGCTTCTAGCCTATCAGGTATCAAGGTAAGACCCAAGTGCAGACTGTGTGAAGTAACAACGTTTATTGTCACAACCGGAACAGGCAAACAACAGGTCAAGGCAGGCAGGGGTCGATGATCCAGAGTAGGAGCAATGGTACAGGATGGCAGGCAGGTTCAGGGTCAGGGACAGGCAGAGTTCAGTAATCCAGAGGTGGAGCAAAGGTACAGAGACAGGAAGAGTGGTCAGGAGGGAGGGTACAGGGTCAGGACAGGCAGAGTGGTCAGGAGGGTGGGTACAGGGTCAGGACAGGCAGAGTGGTCAGGCGGGAGGGTACAGGGTCAGGACAGGCAGAGTTCAATAATCCAGAGGTGGGGCAAAGGAACAGAGACAGGAAGAGTGGTCAGGAGGGAGGGTACAGGGTCAGGACAGGCAGAGTGGTCAGGCGGGAGGGTACAGGGCCAGGACAGGCAGAGTGGTCAGGAGGGAGGGTACAGGGTCAGGACAGGCAGAGTGGTCAGGCGGGAGGGTACAGGGCCAGGACAGGCAGAGTGGTCAGGAGGGAGGGTACAGGGTCAGGACAGGCAGAGTGGTCAGGAGGGAGGGTACAGGGTCAGGACAGGCAGAGTGGTCAGGCGGGAGGGTACAGGGCCAGGACAGGCAGAGTGGTCAGGAGGGAGGGTACAGGGTCAGGACAGGCAGAGTGGTCAGGCGGGAGGGTACAGGGCCAGGACAGGCAGAGTGGTCAGGAGGGAGGGTACAGGGTCAGGACAGGCAGAGTGGTCAGGAGGGAGGGTACAGGGTCAGGACAGGCAGAGTGGTCAGGCGGGAGGGTACAGGGTCAGGACAGGAAGAGTGGTCAGGCGGGAGGGTACAGGGTCAGGACAGGCAGAGTGGTCAGGCGGGAGGGTACAGGGTCAGGACAGGCAGAGTGGTCAGGCGGGAGGGTACAGGGTCAGGACAGGCAGAGTGGTCAGGCGGGAGGGTACAGGGTCAGGACAGACAGAGTGGTCAGGCGGGAGGGTACAGGGTCAGGACAGGCAGAGTGGTCAGGCGGGAGGGTACAGGGTCAGGACAGGCAGAGTGGTCAGGCGGGAGGGTACAGGGTCAGGACAGGCAGAGTGGTCAGGGTGGGAGGGTACAGGGTCAGGACAGGCAGAGTGGTCAGGCGGGAGGGTACAGGGTCAGGACAGGCAGAGTGGTCAGGGTAGGAGGGTACAGGGTCAGGACAGGCAGAGTGGTCAGGTGGGAGGGTACAGGGTCAGGACAGACAGAGTGGTCAGGCGGGAGGGTACAGGGTCAGGACAGGCAGAGTGGTCAGGCGGGAGGGTACAGGGTCAGGACAGGCAGAGTGGTCAGGCGGGAGGGTACAGGGTCAGGACAGGCAGAGTGGTCAGGAGGGAGGGTACAGGGTCAGGACAGGCAGAGTGGTCAGGCGGGAGGGTACAGGGTCAGGACAGGCAGAGTGGTCAGGCGGGAGGGTACAGGGTCAGGACAGGCAGAGTGGTCAGGCGGGAGGGTACAGGGTCAGGACAGGCAGAGTGGTCAGGGTGGGAGGGTACAGGGTCAGGACAGGCAGAGTGGTCAGGAGGAAGGGTACAGGGTCAGGACAGGCAGAGTGGTCAGGGTGGGAGGGTACAGGGTCAGGACAGGCAGAGTGGTCAGGAGGGAGGGTACAGGGTCAGGACAGGCAGAGTGGTCAGGCGGGAGGGTACAGGGTCAGGACAGGCAGAGTGGTCAGGCGGGAGGGTACAGGGTCAGGACAGGCAGAGTGGTCAGGCGGGAGGGTACAGGGTAAGGACAGGCAGAGTGGTCAGGCGGGAGGGTACAGGGTCAGGACAGGCAGAGTGGTCAGGCGGGAGGGTACAGGGTCAGGACAGGCAGAGTGGTCAGGCGGGAGGGTACAGGGTCAGGACAGTCAAGGGTCAAAAACAAGAAGGAAGAGAAAAAGAGAGGCTGGGAAAAGACGGGAGCTGACAGGACAAACGCTGGTAAGCTTGACTAACAACACAAACTGGCACAGACAGACAGAAAACACAGGTATAAATACCCAGAGGGTAAGTGGGGAAGATGGGCGACACCTGGAGGGGGTGGAGACAAGCACAACGACAGGTGAAACAGATCAGGGCGTGATACTAGCCTAGTGTTTGATATGCATAGCTATCTCCTGGTAATTAACAGTCAGTGTTGGCGAGTGTCCTGACGAGAAAGCAAACTTTTCTAGCTATGCCAGGCAAAATCGGACATCATTAGCTCATTGTTATGGGTGTATCCAAATGAATGTCAATAGAAAACAGCTACCTTGGTGTTATTCTGGCTGCAGAGGTCATGGCTGTGTTAGCCGTAGCTAGCTGGTTATCTAGCAAGCAAGGGACAGGAACGTTGCAGTGAGCATGGCAACGGAATATAAAGAACAAAAGACTGGGTCGCGTCCATAAATATCTAGCTAATCGAACGAATGACTGGGTCGTGCCTCCGGCAACCAAAAGTTGAGAAAGTATGAATTTGCTTATATACATGAAAATATCAACAAAAGGGAAACCTTTGTTACGATCTATATTGTGGAGTGCGACGCAGTATATAATTATAGAATACATGTCCTGTCTGTATTGCGTACTTCATACCACTGAGAAAGAAGGTAGAGCAAAAAAAAGGGTAGGCTAGATGCATCATGTCTTTTTCAACTCAAACTTTCAAAGTCTAATGAACTGAATCCCTCGTGGACATGTCTACCGACGTGGAGAAATAGGTCATTAGTGAGCAGCGTGTATTACAAACGCATCATTGGCATAGACTAATTATTAGCATCATATCTGCCAATCAATAATTGAGTTCCAAATGTCTTGTGGGCGGGACCAATCGAATCAAACACAGAGGTGGAAGACTCCCGAGATGAAAACACAACCTAGATAGAGTTACAAGCTGGAACGATGCATGTGTAGTGATGTTCCAGGGTTGAAAATGCATACATTTACACTGAACTAAAATGCCTTTGCATACATTTATCATAGATCACACATCTCAAATGTACTGGACATACATTCATCCAGTAGTTGTGCTTATTCAACACATCACCGTACTAAAACTCAGCTCTCTCATCACTGAACACACACACACACACACACACACACACTGAGTGGGGCTGAGAGGAGCAGTGAACCTGGAAAGATACATCTGGAGGAGTTCCTCTTTAATTCATATTACGGATGCTAACGAAGCGGATAATAACGCCCATGCTGCCAGTATGTTCTGGTCAACCAGGTAGTCCCGCCCGTACACTGTCTGACGACGTGGATCGCTCCCTGTAAAAGTTTGTGGATTTTGGGGGTTTGTGAAAGCGTAGGGAAGTTTGGGAGTGTCTGGGTTACTTGCACAGGACGCAGTGGATTAGCCATATTGTTTACAGAAAACTGTTCAAAACAAGGTCATCCATGGTTGAGATTACAGGGCGAGTCAAGACAACCATGCAATGCCCCCCCCCCCCCCCCCCCCCACACACACACACATCCCCAAAAATATTTGGGATTGATTGTGGAATAGCCCATCTGTAACAGGACATGAACCAATGACCCTGTGGTTTCAGGTAAGTGCACTACCTCCTGTGCCATAAAGGTCCCAAAAACATACACATAGAGAAGCTAGAAAAGCAATACAAAACCAACACACTCCATTCCCCATTTAATCTCGGGCCTCTCTCTTGGCCGGCAGCGTAACCATGTGTGTTATAATTAGATGGAGGTGTTTTTGTGAGAGTTCCAAAGAGCGCAAGCCTCCCTTGGGATCTCTTTCGCTGTGTAGGAAAGAAAAAAAGAACGCAGATGCCAGAAGAATCTGTCTCTATGGCAACCAAACTCTGCACGCCGGCGCGGCCCATGTCTTAGCGTCTGTTTCTGTATCAGGGTCTTATTCCGTTTTAAACTCGCCATAACTGAAGATGTTTCCGTTGAGTCCGTCCCTCGTTGGGTGTATCATACTGCTACATCGCCTGAATGCTGTTGCGCTTTTACAAAGAGAGAGAGAGACAGAAAGAGAAAGAGAGAGAGAGAGACCTTTTTACTTCTATTTTAACAATGTATGAAGAAAAAAGAGCCACACTCTAGACTCTGGCACTGTCGCTGGTTTTATGGTTTCCATTTGGAGCCAACCGGCATGATGATCAGAGTTAACACAGGCTAGCCTCCAATTCTGCTTGTATAATAAAAAGCGATCATTGTTGGACCTTCGTCAAATCTGCCAGAACTGGCTGAAGTAAAGATAAGCTGTAGTCTAGTTTATGTATTAACCATTTACACAGGGTCTCTTTTTGCTTGAATAACATACATCTACTATGGCACTATCTGTGAGTAACAGACATCTCTCTGTCAGCCGTTGGCATGACGATAGCTCCTCCAGTTCTTTAACTCTCCAGATTTGTGATTCAGTGCTTCCCTGAGCCACAGACAGCGCAACCAGCCTGCCTTTAGAAGTGGGCCAAATAAGGGACACACACACACACACAGGCACACATGCAGAGGAGGAGAGGAGTGCACACTCCACCCTTTATTCTGTCAGCATTTCGGAAAAGACCTTGTAAAATGTGATTGATTGATGTACATCATTGATTGATGTAGTTGAATGATTTGACCATTTGATTAATCACTGGTTTCACCCTGCCTCTAGTCCCCCTCCCCCATTCACTCTACATCTCTCTTTACCTTTCACTTGTGACAAATGATTGACTGGCAATGGCCCCCGTACACGCTCTCACGAGACCCACTAACAGCTTAGATCGAAGATGACATCTTTCACGCTTTCTCAACATCCTACTAATACCACACACACACTATGTGTGCGTGCACACACAAACACACACACACACACACAATCTAAGAGATTTCCAGATTCAATATTTGGGGATTAAATATAGAAGGATGATTGGTCATGTAATGATTAGAGGGGATAGACAATTTACAGGACAATGGCGTGTTTTCTAAATCTGTGACTAAATTACTTTTGATTCAGGCTCAGTCAGATAACAACTTTCATTTATTGTCCTCTCATATTCACTTTTACTGATAAAATCAAATAAAAGTCGGCATCATTCATCGCGATAAGGTCAATCATCATAATATTATTGTCATCACTGAGTTATCATTATATAAAGTCCCATTATTATCCCAACCCTAATCTTAAAGCCATGAACCAGCTAGACAGCTATGGAGCAGGTAAATACAGGCTACCAATGTGTCAATGATCCTCATCTCAGGAATATAACGTTGCTGTCATTATTGAAACACGATGCTGCCAGCAGCCGACCCATCTCCATCCTGCAGGATAGGTACAAAATAAATCACTTAATCATAGTGGGAGCCAAACCCATTTGACTGGTGTCCTGCCAGAAAGCACAGACTGTGTATGTGTGTGTGTTTTCTGCCAAGGGAAATGGGAATGGATTTGGGAATACGTTACCGAGCTGGAGATAGAGGCAGAGCAGACACAGCAAACTCACACACCTACACAACGCACACACACACACACACCTACACACACACACCTACACACACACCTACACACACACACACACACACACACACACACACACACACACACACACACACACACACACACACACTGTCATTTAAAGCTCAAGGTCTCTGTTTACACATAAAAAAAAGTAATTATTAGTATACTTTTTTCATTATCTCCCCAATTTCGTGATATCCAATTGTGATCCAATTATAATCTTGTCTCATCGCTGCAACTCCCCAACAGGCTCTGGAGAGGCGAAGTTCGAGTCACGCGTCCTTCGAAACATGACCTGCCAAACCACGCTTCTTAACAGCGGCCCGCATAACCAGGAAGCCAGGTGCACCAATGGAGGAAACAGTGTGCAACTGACGAGCGAAGGCGCTTGGCCCGCCACAAGGAGTCGCTAGAGCGCAATGAGCCAAGTAAAGCCTCCCCGGGCAAACCCTCTCCTAACCCGGAGACACTGGGCCAATTGTGCATCGCCCTATTGGACTCCCAGTCACGGCCGGTTGTGACACAGCCTGGAGATCAAACCCGGGTCTGTAGTGACACCTCAAGCACTGCGATGCAGTGCCTTAGACCGCTGCGACACTCGCGAGGCCTATAGAGTTAGACAGTTCACTGGGTGTGTGTGCGCGTGTCTCCCTTTGCCTCTATTACGATATCTTTCTGCCTGATAAACAGGTGATAGCTCTGCACTGCACTGTGGACTCTGTACTCACACTTTATAACACATATCTATCAACAATATATCATTATCAACCTATCAAATATATCATTACAAGCGCCAACCGGCAAGATATTCATCAAACAACATATTTCATCATCCATTACTCCATATCAATTATTGCATGGAACAACACATGGACATTATGAATAGTTTCGAAAACCAGACCCTAGGCAACAGTGATTAAGGTCCGGTTTCAATGACAGATTATTTTGGCAATTTCAACGAGGGAAAAAAATTCTGGCAGACAACTCTCCCGACAAATCAGGAGTGTGGGAAGGCAGGGCTTAAAATGCAAGCGGGAACTCATGTGCTCACAAAAAATCCCCCCCTCTGAAACATGATAGAGGCCTTTTCTCAATTAGATTTGCTCAACTCCCGCATCCTCTCTCCTCCCTCCTCTCTCGCCTCCTTTTGAAAAAGACCAAAAGGTAATCGAGGAGAGGCTGCAAGGAGAGTGAACGGGGACGAAAATGTGCTTGTATGAAAAGAGAAGCTCCTTCTCCACTCGTGCGTCATCAGGCAAATTGTGTTTACAGTTGTGGATCCCCAAATAAATGTGATAAAAACAAATTCAGTTAATTGTGCAAGGCATATCGTTTTTAAATGTGTGTAGCTTTACTACTCTGGCAATACAACATCTAATTCAAAGGGGGTGTGGTGGCAGATATCAAAACTCTTCCGCTTTAGGATGCACTTGTACTTCCTCGCCAAAAGGAGGCTATTGAGGAGGAGAGGACCGTCTTCCGTTTGTCTACTAACGAATTGACACACTACTCGACCAGTTATCGGTTTTGGGGTCACGGAGGAGAGAGGACGGAGGACAGACTTGTGGCCAAAAAAGAAAAAGCGCAAGTCGGACCCAATCCCAAACTCAGACGTTCGTCACTCGCTTCTATAGCCACAAAGTCATAATCCTTCAAATGTGATTTTAAACCTAACCACATTGCTAACCTTATGCCTAACACTAACACTAATTAAGACAAATTGTTTTTGGTTTTTTTTGCAAATTTTGGCCATGTGGCTGTGGAATCTGACTTTGTGGCTATAAGCTAGTGGAAAGCATCACAGAAAGCTAGGCTCACCTCCATCTCCACTAGTTTGTGTCCTTTATTCAGTTTTATCTCAAGCTCCATATCCGCTGCCCCACCATCTTCTCACTCCTTCTTCATCGTCCTCCTCCTCAAGCCCTGCACTATTGCCCTCGTTTGTCTCCACCATGCAGTGTTCTATTTACTCATTGCAATGTGTTGCAGCACGCTGGTTTTCACGGCATTTCATTGTTATAAATCCACAGCAAGAGGGGAGAAATTGTCTACAATGCTGGCCGTCTCAATATGCAGGCTAGCATGAGGTACATGAAATAGCTAGCCACAATGAGGTTCATTTTGAGAAATGTCAGCTTACCTTGTAAGCTACCTAGATATAAAGCTACTAGCTACTAAAAAATGTATCACGATAATAAAGCCAACAAAATGTTGATTAAAACAGCATATTGATACATAGAGCAACCATGTACTGTCTATTAATGGGAACACCTGCAACATTTTTGCAAGTAACTTTGCTAAAATGAATGATATAAATTATAATGAATCTCATAACATGTTACCTGTAATGCTCATCTCCTGTAGCCTAATTGTCATCTCCTTATTTTCATACTGTAGCTAAATTACAAGGTTTCGATTTGCACTAAACAATTTCATGTGTCGGCACTTCAAAGGCACGTTCAAAATCTGGATTGCATCAGACATATTGTCTTTAAAAAAGTATTTATTTGGGCCTCCTGAGTGGCGCAGTGGTTTAAGGCACTGCATCGCAGTGCTAGCTGTGCCACTAGAGATTCTGAGTTCGAGTACAGGCTCTGTTGCAGCCGGGCGGCGCACAATTGGCCCAGCGTTGTCCGGGTTAGGGGAGGGTTTGGCTGGCAGGGATGTCCTTTTTCCATCGCGCACTAGCAACACCTGTGGCGGGCCGGGCGCAGTGCATTCTGCCACAGTCGCCAGGTGCACGGTGTTTCCTCCGACACATTGGTGTGGCTGGATTCCGAGTTAAGTGGGCATTGTGTCAAGAAGCAGTGCGGCTTGGTTGGGTTGTGTTTCAGAGGACGCATGGCTCTCGAACTTCGCCTCCCCCGAGTCCGTACGAGAGTTGCAGCGATGAGACAAGACTGTAACTACCAATTGGATACCACGAAATTGGGGAGAAAATTGGTAAAAAATAAAACATTTATTTAACCCTTATTTTACTAGGTAAGTTGACTGAGAACACATTCTCATTTACAGCAACGACCTGGGGAAAAGTTACAGGGGAGAGGACGTGGCATGAATGAGACAATTGGAATCCAAGGATGATTCGCGGTGGCCATGATGGTATGAGGACCAGATTGGAAATTTAGCCAGGACACCGGGGTTAACACTCCTACTCTTACAATAAGTGCCATGGGATCTTTAGTGACCACAGCGTGTCGGGACATCTGTTGAATGTCCCATCTGAAAGACAGCACTTTGCACAGGACAATGTCCCCAGTCACTGCCCTGGGGCATTGGGATATTTTTTGGGGTGGGTGGACCATAGCTCAACATGTAAACAATGTGTGAATTTAGCTTCTCTCTGTTTCAGATGACAAGGGGTGCATTGCATATGACCAATAAGGCCAACAATGCATTCATACTGTAGGCCTATGGCTGCATTGGTGATGCATGCCATACGATAAGCTGCAAAATGGATACACATGGCTGATACGCTGAGAAAGTGACAATCAAAGAAAACAGATTGGAGATTTGTTACAACCAGACAATACAACACAGAAACACAGACAGAGACAGAACCCCTTCCCCTCTTTATTGCAGGATTGTGATCTGTGATTAATCAACATTGACTCAAGTTCATTTTAAATAATGATTTTCACTTCAAAGAACCAACACTTCATCACTTCAAAATGTACAAATAAGCTAACTCATATGCGAAGATAAGATTAGTCTAAACAACAATATATCATTGAGTAGTAACAAGTAGGCTATTATTACAAAAGTATCATTTCAGGTGAACAAATAAAAGTCCATGCCAGCGATGGCCAACCTTGCTCCACTGATCCCCGATGAACTGGGTGAGCAGACATTTTTTTGAGCCCAGCAATAGCACACTTGATTATTAAGTTGAATCAGATGTGTTATTGCTGGGCTGAAACAGAACCCTGCACACCCAGCAGATCTCCATCAGGGTCGGCCTCCTCCAGTTGTAATAGGTCTATACATTGTGTGTGACGTTAACCTATAACCCATGGCATATAGGATCTACCCTTAGTCTCTTGGGACATTCATTGGGACCTCTCTCTTCATCTGCAAACAGACTTTCACAGCTTTCCATGTCTGAAAACATCACAAAGAAACAGGCTTTATTCTACTCAAATTGGACAGCACTGAATGTTATGTTGCTATTATCTCTTTGTCCTCAAAGTTTTCTCCTCTAGGGACTGGAGAATCTTTTCATAATGTCCTCCCACAAATAATACCTGCCCTATCCAGTAGCCTACACTCGCCCTTTACCCTCTTCATTGGCTGTTTTCTATGCATTTAGAGACTGTTTTTAAATTTACAATGATTAAATCAAGATAGCTAGCTGATAAGAAGCTGATGACATGTAATTCACTTAAACGGTGTATAAAGTTAGCTAGCTAGCAGGTCAGTTCTATTCGCGGGAATGTTCACTTAGGACAACAATGGGAAACGGCAGTGACATAGGCAGTGACGTAGGAAAGCCGGATCTCCCAACTCCTCCTTTTCCTCTATGCCAAAATGACGTATTACGTACTGATGCAATGCTTTTCCAACAGTCTTGAAGGAGTTCCCACATATGCTGAGCACTTGTTAGCTGCTTTTCCTTCACTCTGCGGTCTGACTCGTCCCAAACCATTTGAATTTGGTTGCGGTCGAGTGATTGTGGAGGCCAGGTCATCTGATGGAACACTCCATCACTCTCCTTCTTGGTAAAATAGCCCTTACACAGCCTGGAGGTGTGTTGGGTCATTGTCCTGTTGAAAAACAAATGATAGTCCCACTAAGCGCAAACCAGAAGTGATGGCGTATCGCTGCAGAATGCTGTGGTAGCCATGCTGGTTAATTGTGCCTTGAATTCTAAATAAATCACAGTGTCACCAGCAAAGCACCCCCACACCATAACACCACCTCCTCCATGCTTTACGGTGGGAAATACACATGCAGAGATCATCCATTCATCCACACCGCGTCTCAAAAAGACACGGCGGTTGGAGCCAAAAACCTCCAATTTGGACTCCAGGCCAAAGGACAGATTTCCACCGGTCTAATGTCCATTGCTCGGGTTTCTTGGCCCAAGCAAGTCTCTTATTCTTATTGGTGTCCTTTTGTAGTGGTTTCTTTGCAGCAATTCAACCATTGAGGCCTGATTCACACAGTCTCCTCTGAACAGTTGATGTTGAGATGTGTCTGTTACTTGAACTCTGTGAAGCGTTTATTTGGGCTGCAATTTCTGAGGCTGGTAACTCTAATGAACGTATCCTCTGCATGAACTTTTCCTCTGCAGCAGAAGTAACTCTGGGGCTCCTTTACTGTGGCGGTCCTCATGAGAGCCTGTTTCATCATAGCGTTTGATGGTTTTTGCGACTGCACTTGAAGAAACTGTCAAAGTACAGAGGAATTTTCTGAATTGACTGACCTTCATGTCTAAAAGTAATGATGGACTTTCGTTTCTCTTTGTTTATTTGAGCATATTATGGACTTGGTCTTTAACCAAATAATGTCTATCTTCTGTATACCCCCCCCACACACATACACCTTGTACCAACACAACTGATTGGCTCAAACACATTAAGAAGGAAACAAATTCCACAAACTTTTAACAAAGCACACCTGTTGATTGAAATGCATTCCAGGTGACTACCTCATGAAGCTGGTTGAGAGAATGCCAAGAATGTGCAAAGCTCTCATCAAGGCAAAGGGTAGCTATTTGAAGAATCTCAATTGTAAAATATATTTTTGTTTAACACATTTTGGGTTACTACATGATTCCATATGTGTTATTTCATAGTTTTGATGTCTTCACTATTATTCTACAATGTAGAAAATAGTAAAAATAAAGAAAAAACATGTTTTATTTCATCTTTATTTAACCAGGTAGGCCAGTTGAGAACAAGTTCTCATTTACAACTGCGACCTGGCCAAGATAAAGCAAAGCAGTGCGATAAAAACAACAACACAGAGTTATACATGGGATAAACAAACGTACAGTCTAAAACACAATCGAAAATTATATGTACAGTGTGGGCAAATGTAGTAAGGTTAGGGAGGTAAGGCAATAAATAGGCCATAGTGGCGAAATAATTACAATTTAGCATTAACACTGGAGTGATAGGTGTGCAGATGATGATGTGCAAGTAGAGATACTGGGGTGCAAAAGAGCAAAAATAAATAAATAACAATATGAGGATGAGGTAGTTGGGTGTGCTATTTACAGATGGGCTGTGTACAGGTACAGTGATCGGTAAGCTGCTCTGACAGCTGATGCTTAAAGTTAGTGAGGGAGATATGTCTCCAGCTTCAGTGATTTTGGAATTCGTTCCAGTCATTGGCAGCAGAGAACCTGAAGGAAAGGCAGCCAAAGGAGGTGTTGGCTTTGGGGATGACCAGTGAAATATACCTGCTGGAGCGCGTGCTAAGGGTGGGTGATGTTATGGTGACCAGTGAGCTGAGATAAGGTGGGGTTTTACTGAGCAAAGACTTATAGATAACCTGGAGCCAGTGGGTTTGGCGACGAATATGTAGCGAGGGCCAGCCAACGAGAGCATACAGGTCGCAGTAGTGGGTAGTATATGGGGCTTTGGTGACAAAACGGATAGCACTGTGATAGACTACATCCAATTTGCTGCGTAGAGTGTTGGAGGCTATTTTGTAAATGACATCTACCGAAGGATCGGTAGGATTGTCAGTTTTACGAGGGTATGTTTGGCAGCATGAGTGAAGGAGGCTTTGTTGCGAAATAGGACGCCGATTCTAGATTTAATTTTGGATTTGAGATGCTTAATGTGAGTCTGGAAGGAGAGTTTACAGTCTAACCAGACACCTAGGTATTTGTAGTTGTCCACATATTCTAAGTCAGAACCGTCCAGAGTAGTGATGCTAGGCGGGCAGGCAGGTGCAGGCAGCGATCGGTTGAAGAGCATGCACATAGTTTTACTAGCGTTTAAGAACAGTTGGAGGCCACGGAAGGAGTGTTGTATGGCATTGAAGCTTGTTTAAAGGTTTGTTAACACAGTGTACGAGGAAGGGTCAGATGTATACAGAATGGTGTCGTCTGCGTAGAAGTGGATCAGAGAGTCACCAGCAGCAAGAGCGACATCATTGATATATACAGAGAAAAAAGTCGGCCCGAGAATTGAACCCTGTGGCACGCCCAAAGAGACTGCCAGAGGTCCAGACAACAGGCCCTCCGATTTGACACACTGACCTCTGAGAAGCAGTTGGTAAACCAGGCGAGGGAGTCATTTGAGAAACCACGGCTATTGAGTCTGCCGATAAGAATGCGGTGATTGACAGAGTTGAAAGCCTTGGCCAGGTTGATGAAGACGGCTGCAAAATACTGTCTTTTATCGATGGCGGTTATGATATCGTTTAGGACCTTGCGCATGGCTGAGGTGCACCCATGCTCTCAACGTTAAGGCTAATCTGAAGATGGTGCTGGTTAAAGCTAAAACTGGCGAGTAGAGAGAGTATAGGGATATTGTTATCCACGTCGGCACCAACGATGTTAGGATGAAACAGTCAGAGGTCACCAAGCGCAACATAGTTTCAGCGTGAAAATCAACTAGAAAGATGTGTCGGCATCGAGTAATTGTCTCTGGCCCCCTTCCATTTAGGGGGAGTGATGAGCTCTACAGAGAGTCTCACAACTCAATCACTGGTTGAAAACTGTTTTCTGCCTCTCCCAAAAGATAGAATTTGTAGATAATTGGCCCTCTTTCTGGGACTCACCCACAAACAGGACCAAGCCTGGCCTGTTGAGGAGTGACGGACTCCATCCTAGCTGGAGGGGTGCTCTCATCTTATCTACGAACATAGACAGGGCTCTAACTCCCCTAGCTCCACAATGAAATAGGGTGCAGGCCAGGCAGCAGGCTGTTAGCAAGCCTGCCAGCTTAGTGGAGTCTGCCATTAGCACAGTCAGTATAGTCAGCTCAGCTATCCCCATTGAGACCGTGTCTGTGCCTCGACTTAGGTTGGGCAAAACTAAACATGGCGGTGTTCACCTTAGCAATCTCACTGGAATAAAGACCTCCTCCATTCCTGCCATTATTGAAAGAGATCGTGATACCTCACATCTCAAAATAGGGCTACTTAATGTTAGATCCGTCACTTCCAAGGCAGTTATAGTCAATGAACTAATCACTGATCATAATCTTAATGTGATTGGCCTGACTGAAACATGGCTTAAGCCTGATGAATTTACTGTGTTAAATGAGGCCTCACCTCCTGGTTACACTAGTGACCATATCCCCCGCGCATCCCGCAAAGGCGGAGGTGTTGCTAAAATTTATGATAGCAAAAATAAATTTACCAAAAAAACAAAAACATTTTCATCTTTTGAGCTTCTAGTCATGAAATCTATGCAGCCTACTCAATCACTTTTTATAGCTACTGTTTACAGGCCCCCTGGGCCATATACAGCGTTCGTCACGGAGTTCCCTGAATTCCTATCGGACATAGTCATGGCAGATAATATATTTTTTTTTGGTGACTTTTATATTCACATAGAAAAGTCCACAGACCCACTCCAAAAGGCTTTCGGAGCCATCATTGACTCTGTGGGTTTTGTCCAACATGTCTCCGTACATACTCACTACCACAGTCATACTCTGGACCTAGTTTTGTCTCGTGGAATAAATGTTGTGGATCTTAATGTTTTTCCTCATAATCCTGGACTATCGGACCACCATTTTATTACGTTTGCAATCGCAACAAATAATCTGCTCACACCCAAACCAAGGAGCATCAAAAGTCGTGCTATAAATTCTCAGACAACCCACAGATTCCTTGATGCGCTTCCAGACTCCCTCTGCCTACCCAAGGACGTCAGAGGACAAATATCAGTTAACCACCTAACTGAGGAACTCAATTTAACCTTGCGCAATACCCTAGATACAGTCACACCCCTAAAAACAAAAAACATTTGTCACAAGAAACTAGCTCCCTGGTATACAGAAAATACCCGAGCTCTGAAGCAAGCTTCCAGAAAATTGGAACGGAAATTGTGCCACACCAAACTGGAAGTCTTCCGACTAGCTTGGAAAGACAGTACCGTGCAGTATCGAAGAGCCCTCACTGCTGCTCGATCATCCTATTTTTCCAACTGAATTGAGGAAAATAAGATCAATCCGAAATGTATTTTTGATACTGTTTCAAAGCTAACTAAAAGCATTACATGGACTTGCTCCTACCTATCTTTCCGATTTGGTCCTACCGTACATACCTACACGTACGCTACGGTCACAAGATGCAGGCCTCCTTACTGTCCCTAGCATTTCTAGGCAAACAGCTGAAGGCAGGGCCTTCTCCTATAGAGCTCCATTTTTATGTGATGGTCTGTCTACAAAGTGGGTGGGGTTATATCCTGCCTGTTTGGCCCTATTCGGGGGTATCGTCGGATGGGGCCACAGTGTCTCCCGACCACTCCTGTCTGTCTCCAGTATTTATGCTGCAGTAGTTTATGTTTCGGGGGGCTAGGGCCAGTCTGTTATATATGGAGTATTTCTCCTGTCTTATCCGGTGTCCTGTGTGAATTTAAGTATGCTCTCTCAAAGTGCTCTCTCTCTTTCTCTATTTCTTTCCTTCTTTCCTTCTCTCTTTCTCAAAGGACCTGAGCCCTAGGACTATGCCTCAGGACTACCTGGCCTGATGACTCCTTGCTGTCCCCAGTCCACCAAGCCGTGCTGCTGCTCCAGTTTCAACTGTTCTGCCTGCGGCTATGGAATCCTGACCTGTTCACCGGACGTGCTACCTGTCCCAGACCTGCTGTTTTCAACTCTCTAGAGTCAGCAGGTGCGGTAGAGATACTCTGAATGATCGGCTATGAAAAGCCAACTGACATTTACTCCTGAGGTGCTGACCTGTTGCACCCTCGACATCCACTGTGATTATTATTATTTGACCCTGCTGGTCACCTATGAACATTTGAACATCTTGGTCATGTTCTGTTATAATCTCCACCCGGCACAGCCAGATGAGGACTGGCCACCCCTCATAGCCTGGTTCCTCTCTAGGTTTCTTTCTAGGTTCTGGCCTTTCTAGGGAGTTTTTCCTAGCCACCGTGCTTCTACACCTGCATTGCTTGCTGTTTGGGGTTTTAGGCTAGGTTTCTGTACAGCACTTTGAGATATCAGCTGATACAGTGGGGAGAACAAGTATTTGATACACTGCCGATTTTGCAGGTTTTCGTACTTACAAAGCATGTAGAGGTCTGTAATTTTTTTATCATAGGTACACTTCGACTGTGAGAGACGGAATCAAAAATCCAGAAAATCACATTGTATGATTTTTAAGTAATTCATTTGCATTTTATTGCCTTTTGCCACTTTATTGCCTTTTATTGTCTCTCTAATGAGAGACACCTTGGAAAAACTACAACTACTCATTCATTTTTCAAAAAACAAGCCTGAAACCCTTTCTAAAGACTGTTGACATCTAGTGGAAGCCATAGAAACTTCAATCTGGGAGGAATTATTTTTAATATCCCATAGGCTTGCATTGAAATGGCTTGTGACCTCAAAAAACAACAATTCCGAATGGAATTCTCCTCGGGTTTTCGCCTGACATATCAGTTCTGTTATACTCACAGACATTATTTTAACAGTTTTAGAAACGTCAGAGTGTTTTCTATCCAATGCTAATTATATGCATATCTTAGCTTCTGGGCCTGAGTTACAGGCAGTTTACTTTGGGCACGTCAGTCATCCGGAATTCAGGATACTGCCCCCTAGCCTTAAAAAGTTAAAGAACAACCAGGAATCCTCTACTGACGGGATGAGGTCAATATCCTTCCAGGATACCCAGACCAGGTTGATTAGAAAGGCCTGCTCGCTGAAGTGTTTTAGGGAGCGTTTGACAGTGATGAGGGGTGGTCGTTTAACCGCAGGCCCATTAAGGACGCAGGCAATGAGGCAGTGATCGCTGAGATCCTGGTTGAAGACAGCAGAGGTGTATTTAGAGGGCAAGTTGGTCAGGATGATATCTAAAGAGGGTGCCCATGTTTACAGATTTAGGGTTGTACCTGGTAGGTTCCTTGATAATTTGTGTGACATTGAGGGCATCTAAACTCAGCAAAAAAAGAAATGTCCCTTTTTCAGGACCCTGTCTTTCAAAAGACAAATCTTAAAAATCCAAATAACTTCACAGATCTTCATTGCAAAGGGTTTAAGCACTGTTTCCCATGCTTGTTCAACCATAAACAATTAATGAATATGCACCTGTGGAACGGTCGTTAAGACACTAACAGCTTATAGACGGTCGGCAATTAAGGTCACAGTTATGAAAACTTAGGACACTAAAGAGGCCTATCTACTGACTCTGAAAAACACCAAAAGAAAGATGCCCAGGGTCCCTGCTCATCTGCGTGAATGTGCCTTAGGCATGCTGCAAGGAGGCATGAGGACTGCAGATGTGTCCAGGGCAATAAATTACAATGTCAGTACTGTGAGATGCCTAAGACAGCGCTGCAGGGAGACAGAATGGACAGCGGATCGTCCTCGCAGTGGCAGACCACGTGTAACAACACCTGCACAGGATCAGTACATCAGAACATCACACCTGCGGGACAGGTACAGGATGGCAACAACAACTGCCTGAGTTACACCAGGAACGCACAATCCCTCCATCAGGGCTCCGACTGTCCGCAATAGGCTGAGAGAGGCTGGACTGAGGGCTTGTAGGCCTGTTGTAAAACATTTTAACATTTTACCTTTATTTAGCTAGGCAAGTCAGTTAAGAACAACATCTTATTTTCAATGATGGCCTAGGTTTAACTGCCTTGTTCAGGGGCAGAACAACAGATTTTTACCTTGTCAGCTCGGGGATTCGATCTTGCAACCTTTCAGTTACAAGTCCAACGCTCTAAACACTAGGCTACCTGCCGTCCCAGTAAGACAGATCCTCACCAGACATCACCGGCAACACTGTTGCCTATGGGCACAAACCCACAGTCGCCTGACCAGGCAGGACTGGCAAAAAGTGCTCTCCACTGACGAGTCGCGGTTTTGTCTCACAAGGGGTGATGGTTGGATTCGTGTTTATCGTCGAAGGAATGAGCATTACACCGAGGCCTGTACTCTGGAGCGGGATCGATTTGGAGGTGGAGGGTCCGTCATGGTCTGGGGCGATGTGTCACAGCATCATCGGATTGAGCTTGTTGTCATTGCATGCCATCTCAACGCTGTGCGTTACAGGGAAGACATCCTCCTCCCTCATGTGGTACCCTTCCTGCAGGCTTATCCTGACATGACCCTCCAGCATGACAATGCCACCAGCCATACTGCTCGTTCTGTGCGCGATTTCCTGCAAGACAGGAATGTCAGTGTTCTGCCATGGCCAGCGAAGAGCCCGGATCTCAAACGCCTGTCTGGGACCTGTTGGATCGGAGGGTGAGGGCTAGGGCCATTCCCCCCAGAAATGTCCGGGAACTTACAGGTGCCTTGGTGGAAAAGTGGGGTAGTACTTAATGCAACTGGTGGCCACACCAGATACTGACTTTTATTTTTGATTTTGACCCCCCCTTTGTTCAGGGACACATTATTACATTTCTGTTAGTCACATGTCTGTGGAACTTGTTCAGTTTATGTCTCAGTTGTTGAATCTTGTTATGTACATACAATATATTTACACATGTTAAGTTTGCTGAAAATAAACGCAGTTGACAGTGAGAGGATGTTTCTTGTTTTGCTGAGTTCATCTTAGATTGTAGGACGGCTGGGGTGCTAAACATATTCCAGTTTAGGTCACCTAACAGTACAAACTCTGAAGATAGATGGGGGGCAATCAATTCACATATGGTGTCCAGGGCAAGGCTGGGGGCTGAGAGGGGTCTATAACAAGCGGCAACAGTGAGAGACTTATTTCTGGAAGGGTGGATTTTTAAGAGTAGCTCAAACTGTTTGGGCACAGACCTGGATAGTATGACAGAACTCTGCAGGCTATCACTGCAATAGATTGCAACTCCGCCCCCTTTAGCGGTTCTATCTTGACAGGAAATGTTGTAGTTGGGGATGGAAATTTCAGAATTTTTGGTGGCCTTCCTAAGCCAGGATTCAGACACGGCTAGGACATCAGAGTTGGCGGAGTGTGCTAAAGCAGTGAATAAAACACATTTAGGGAGGAGGCTTCTGATGTTAACATGCATGAAACTAAGGCTTTTCGGTTACAGAAGTCAACAAATGAGAGCGCCTGGGGAGTAGGTCTGATTCTGGGGGCTACAGGGCCTGGGTTAACCTCTACATCACCAGAGGAACAGAGGAGGAGTAGGATAAGGGTACTCCTCAAGGCTATAAGAACTGGTCGTCTAGTGCGTTGGGAACAGAGAATAAAAGGGGCAGATTTCTGGGCGTGGTAGAATAGATTCAGGACATAATGTACAGACAAGGGTATGGTAGGATGTGAGTACAGTGGGGTAAACCTAGGCATTGAGTGACGATGAGAGACCTTGCATCTCTGGAGACCCCAGCTAAGCCGGTTAAGGTGTTGGCTTGACAGTTGCTAGTCCCGCTCGGGGCTACAATATTCTCCATTGTACTCACTATGTTAGACAATCCCCTGCATCTTCTCCCAGACTCTGAACTGCAGGTTGCCCAGGTATTTGGTCATGTCTATCATCGCTTACTGAGCCCAGCTGAGGAGTCCAGCAATCATTTAGCCTCCCTTGATTAAAAAAAAAACTATAAAATAATTGGCCAATCAACGTTGAGCTGGGCAGGTGCAGCAAAACACCCACCAAGTGAGGCCAGTTTGGATTTGGCTTCACCCCAATCCAATCACATCCTATGTAAAACGTCATTTTCGTTTCTGGTCTGCTTGTGTTGATGTGCTGCAGTAGCTAGTTTAGTAAATCGGCCCTTCCTAAGCCATGGATGGAGATGGGGATTTGGCCTTGTACAGGCCAATGATTATGACGGCGATTCTGATCTAACCATAAACTAATATGTTGTGCCACTGGCCTGAGACGATTGACGTTCAATATGTAGCCTAGCCCGTTTAGGCTCACATTAACGAGCTATTTACTTACTTGGCTTGGCTTCCTCAGTGATTTTACCCACGTACCACTACTGAGTGAACAACACGTGAACAATAGAAACCGTAGAAATTGAGAATCAGGAAAAACAACCATTATTTAGAGTTTTGTTTACTCTCCCACCTTTGGATATATCCCTTCATCCAATAGCAGCGTCAACATCATATGAAGTAAAAAATGTGAATCAAGGGTGGAACATGGAAATCTGCCAACGCAAGTAATGACTTATTTCTTGAGTTACCTGAAGAGGGCTTACTTCAAGCAATAGCTATTACAATATATTTAGTTTTGGAAACTCAGCACAGCATATTCAACTCACAAGAGACATTAACCATAATGTTGTAGGTTATTCAGTGTGTCCCACCACCCACCACCCGCCAACCCCTCTTTACGCTACTGCTGCTCTCTGTTCATCGTATATGCATAGTCACTTTAACAATATCTAGATGTACATACTACCTCAATCAGCCTGACTAACCGGTGTCTGTATGTCGCCTCGCTACTGTTTTTCACTGTCTTTTTACTTCTTTACCTACCCATTGTTCACCCAATACCTTTTTTTCACTATTGGTTAGAGCCTGTAAGTAAGCATTTCACTGTAAGGTCTACACCTGTTGTATTCGGCGCACGTGACAAATAAACTTTGATTTGATTTGATTTATCGAACGTAGCTGGTTCATATTTGTCCATGCAAGCATTTTAGCCAGGTAGCCTATGACAACAAACATTAAAGCGTACTGTATGACAGAGCCATAAACCGTTTTGCCAACAGGAAAGAGAGGAGGAAGGCATTGGCATTCAACTAGTCAACAAGTACGGGGAGTCATAAAATACAAAATACGTGCATGCACGCACACACAGACAGAAATCCGTACCATGGACAGCCATTTGATATTTAGCAACATTGATTGGACTAAATTGTTTTAGATAACTAAGTGTTTTCAGTGTATTAATCTAAGCATATATAGCCTTGTTGATTTGATTATGTTTAAATGTTTAGGTTGAAACGGTGCTGAAATTTGTAGTTGAATTTATTCCGGCACTGTGTGACTTTACTTTTTTTTTGTTGTCACGACCTTATCGTATATCACCCTGGGGTATGAACCAATGGGTGGTAGAGCAAACAACGCAATTATCAAAACATAGGTTGTTTATATGGATTTTTTACTTACTTGGCTTGGCTTCCTCAGTGATTTTACCCACGTACCACTACTGAGTGAACAACACGTGAACAATAGAAACCGTAGAAATTGAGAATCAGGAAAAACAACCATTTAGAGTTTTGTTTTCTCTCCCACCTTTGGATATATCCCTTCACCCAATAGCAGCGTCAACATCATATGAAGTAAAACATTTTTTTGAATCAAGTGTGGAACATGGAAATCTGCCAACGCAAGTAATGACTTATTTCTTGAGTTACCTGAAGAGGGCTTACTTTAAGCAATAGCCATTACAATATATTTTGCTTTGGAAACTCAGCACATCATATTCAACTCACAAGAGACATTAACCATAATGTTGTAGGTTATTCAGTGTTATATGAGAAATATTACACATAGCAATCATGAATTAATCTCCTAAGCACTAGTATCACAGCACATACTGTGGAAGTGTTTCTTCTTTGTTCAATCTGAGTAAATTGTTGAATAAATTGCACATGATTTGTAAATAATATGAATAATAGTATATTCAGATTTATTAATCCACCCACTGCTATATGTCACCATTACAGTATTAGCCTAGTCGTTCTCTCTCTCTATTTCTCTCACAGATTGGCAGATCTGTGTTGTTAGCATGACCGGCAGATCCAATATCTTACGTCTCTCAGTAAACAAGCCTTTATGGGTGAAGGTGAGTGTCATGTCCAAAAGGGAGGTAACCTAGCCTAGAGGCGAGCCAGCAACCGGAGGGTTGTCAGTTCAAATCCCAGGTCCGACAGGAAAACTCTGTCCGGAAATGAGCTTGCAACCGGAGGGCTGCTGGTATCTAATCCTATATGCCATTGCCTGTCGTTGTGCCTATAAGCAAGGCACTTAATTCCTCACAACAACAGGTCCCCTGCACCTCTCCAAAACCTGTATATGTATGTGCATGTATATATGTGTGTCTTTCGGAGAGGTTGGGTCAAGAGGTCAAATTTCAGTTGGACCTTGTGTGGCATTGACCAACAAAGAGATTTCATCTTAAAGTCGTGGGAGGACACCTCTCCCCTTTTGTAGTCCAGCTGCACTCTGATCCTCGGATAGGATTAAATGCATAGAAATATAATGAATAGACCTGGAGTCCCCATTCAAGTCAATGTTTTGTCCGTTCTAAGCATTCTATTTGTATGCATTTAATCCTATCCGACAGGCAAAATCCAGATAACTTTTGAAAAACTGGGCCCTGGGGTCTCCTCTTTAGAGAGAGGATCTTACTTCCTAATGCTTCATACTTTTTTTTTGCGGTTCAAATACGCTATAGCCCAAATTCAATACTTTGGTCCTGACTTGATCTCTCCCTTCCTGTCGACTGACTCTTTGACCACTCCCACACTCAAGCGAAGGTGGTCACCCCACCTCCGCCTTCCAGCTGTGCTTCCCTGAGCTGAACCCCTCAGAGCCCAGAACATATGCATAGAACATATAACGCTCTGGGTTGCCTGTGGCCTAAGCGTGTCACACTGGTCAGATCATCGAAAAGATAGACATGCATGTGCGGTGTTGGGTCAAGAATCACAGGGGCAAAAAGAAACTGTGAGAGTCATTTTGTATGAAAAATGCACGTCACAATAATAAACATTTCAGTTAAACTCAACATTAATATGAACAAATTAATCCATCTCACTTACTGTGTTTTACAATCGCCGTCTTTTCCCCAGACTCTGAATGTCAGGTTTCCCAGGTGTTTGGCGACATCTATCAGCGCTCCTGAGACCAGCTGTGGATCCAGTAGTGTGCACTGGACAATCATGAGCTAGTGCTGCAGTGGGGCTGGATTGAGAACCTCATAGGGTGCGTTTACACAGGCAGCCAAATTCTGATTGTTTTCCCACTTTTTGGTCTTGTGACCAACCACATTAGATCTTTTCACATCAGATATTTCTCAGTGCTGATCTGATTGGTCAAAAAGAATTAGCCTGCCTGTCTAAACACAGCCAAAGGAGGAGACAAAAGGCAACATACTAACCTTTTCATGGTGGTCTCGAAGTTCTTTAACACCTCATATGAAAACCTGTTATTATTGGGTAAAGATGTAATATGTACAGTAGGTAGTATTTTGTTTCCTGACATCGTCCTGTATCGGCAGAATAAAATCCCCCTGATCAAATAACTTCAGTCCCAGTGTGAGGTTGTGACATAGAGATAGAGTGAGCCCCGAAGTGATCTGCACTTTACCTCTCAACAGGTGAGTCAGTGGAGAATGGAATTGAGTCTGGTTAGACAGGTAAATCATATTTTGTGGGTGGAGTGAGGGTATTAGTGTGTCTGATTCGTGTACCCGCGTGCCTCACAGAACAGCGTGAGACGGAGGGAGTTAACAGAAGGAATGGAACACTCCCTCCCTCTCTCGGCAGGTGGACGAGTGTTGAAGGGAGAGAAGAGAGGGCAGCAGTGACACTGTGTAGCAGCTAGCCGGTAGGGCAGATACAGGTAGAGAGAGAAAGAGAGGGAGAGAATAACAGTGACACTGGCTGCATCCCACATTGCACCCTAATGACAATATAGTGCACTACTTTTGACCAGGGCCTTTAGGACTCTGGTCATAAGCAGTGCGGCATTATACTGCATAAAGAACAGGGTGCCATTTGGGACGCAATCTATGTAGCAAGGAATATGTAGAGTGGAGGGCAGAGAAGGAGAGCAAGAGAGTAGCAGTGACACTGTAGCAGCTAGCAGGTAGAGAGAGCAAGGTCCCTCATTTGTATCTGCCACAGCTGATTAATGAGATCTCGTCCTCTTCCTTCTCCCCCCCTCCCCTCCTAGTTGTCCCTCGCGCCGCTCCTCTCCCAGGCCTCATTTACATTCGGATGGTGGGAGAGAGCGAAAGAGAAGAGTACATGGATGGTAGGTTACACCACTGACAGACAGGAGCGATGGCTCCATTTAGGGGCCCTATAGAGAGGAACACCGCAACAACACACAATACAAGTGTGAGAGAGTGCGTGTGCGTTACGAACTGAGAATTATTCTGTACAGTACATTGTCAGTGTGCACGTATGAGTGTATGAAAGTCGTTTTCTGTGTGTTTAAAAGGAAAAAAAGGAAAGTGTGTGTATTGTGTTAGTTCTTGAGAGTATTCATATGTGCATTTTGTGCGTACGTGACTGTTCACCTCCCTCTAAGTGTGTATGAGTGTATGTAGAGAGAGAGAGAGCAGCTTGGGTCAAGTGCAAGTGGGTCAAACTGCTGATTCATCAACACCAGGGACTTTACATAGCTTACTGTGTTGTACACACACACACACACACACACACACACACACACACACACACACACACACACACACACGAAGTACGACCAATCAGAGCCAATCAGCCAATTAGTAGCATACATTCATGCATTTCTCTCCCTCCCTCTCTGTGTCGTGGCTCTGTCGTGTTAGCCCAACATGCTGACTCATCGGATAGATTTATTTAGAGTGTGTGGTTTTTACGGCAATAATAGCACTGGGACTATCGCTACTGTAGGTAGGAAGGGAACATTGGCTGGGAAGAGAATCAAATGGAACTAGAGCCGCAACAAGAAAGTGTGAGGCCCACATAGACACTACTATAACATAGCATTATAACATATTTAACGAGTGTATAATGTTTTAAATCAGCCACTAGATAAAATGGACTTTGCTTATGGACTTTGCTTCACATTCAGGCAACACATCTACAATTTTAAATTCTCCATTCAAAAACAGAACCCACAGACAGGTCTCTAAAAAAACTAACAAAAAAAGGGCCTAATTTAGAAAAGTACAAAAATGTAGACACATTACATTTTTTTTCAATTGATTGAGATATACATATAGCCTACATTGAGCATATATAAATCCCACTTACTTTGGAAGCACATCTCCGGAGGAAGATATCACTTTCCATTTCTTTCTGTGTCACCAAATGTTGGCATTTACTGGTAAAGTTACCATGTTGCCAGTAGGACTGCACGATATGGGCTAAAAATCTCATTGCAATTTTTTACCCAAATATTGCGGTTTGACTTGCGATATAGATCAAAAACACCTGGGTGAACTGTTGGAATCATAGAAATAGAATGATTTTTCTAATTCTATGGTTGGTGTGTATAACAGAGAAAACATGGGAATTCATATTTAGAAGCAACATGGAGGCAGCATCGTTATTGTTTTGGAAGAATATGTTAAGTTCATGCTGGGAGAATAAACATTGTCTGTCCAACTCACATTAAATACCGTGGATTGATGGCAGCCTCGGGAAACTGAAGGAGAGAAATGCTGCTTATAAACACGCCAACAAGATAGGCAACATGCCCTCCTCCACACTGACCCTCAACACACTGATCCTCAACACTCCCTGTGTACTACCGACTGCTTAGCCTCACACAGCTCCCACTTCATCAAGTTCGCTGACTGCACGCCAGTAGTAGACCCGATTACCAACGACGAGACGGTCTACAGGGAGGAGGTAGGCACTCTGTAAACAACCACTCCTTCAACGTCAGCAAAACAAAGGAGCTGGTTGTGGACTTCAGGAGGAACAGGGCTGTGCATGCCTCCGTCCTCATTAACCGTGGAGACGGTCAAAAACGTCCGAGTCCCTCGGAGCTCAGAGGAGCCGAAATGTTCAAAACACACGGACACCGTGGTGAAGAAGGCACGACAGCAACTCTTCACGTCAGGAGTCTGAAGAAATTCGGCCTGTCCCGAGGGCCCTCAGTGTTCTACCGGATCACCATCGAGCGCATACTGTTGGGCTGCATCAGCCTGGTATGGCAACTCTACCACCGCTGACCACAAGGCAATACAGAGGGTGGTATGCTCAGCCGAACGCACCATTGGGGTGCACACTGCCTGTCCTCCAGGACACATACAACACCAGGTGTCACAGGAAGGCCAAGAAGATCAGGGACCTCAGCCACCCGAGCCACGGCCTGTTCTCCCCGCTTCCATCCCTCAGACGTGGGCAGGACAGGGGCATCATGGCTAAAACGAAGACTGGCTTCTACCCCAAGACCATCAGGCTGCTGAGGACACCACTACTCAGCTACCTGCTCCCCCTGTCCCTTCCTGCCACCCAGACTTCCTACCCCCCCCCCCACCAATGGACATTTATCAAGCTGTATAGACCACTACTCCTTTTTTAAAATGGGGTTTTTAGTCACACTGGTGCTCCCAAAATAAAACTCCAGGTCACACAGCAAAATACTGTCACATATGTAACCACATTTGTCCCACTTTAGAGCCCCACCTCCGTGGCCTGGCCTTGAGCCCAGCAGAAATGTGTTTGGCCTGCTGTTTGGTTGTTGGTGTCTAGGCTAGGCTAACAGGTTCTGTTGGACGGGAAAAGCACAGGACACAGCACCAGTTTCTACAACAGTGGGTTGGCATGGGCAGTAGACAAGAGGAGAGAGGGATGGATGGAAAGAGTTTGAGGAATGGCCAAATAAAAAGATACAAAGATCCCTAACCCAGCCAGACAGAGCCTGTCTGTGCAGTGGTTTCAGCCAAGTCAGTGTCCTGCAACAGCAGCACAATAGACCAGCATGCATCCTTCCCTGCCTCACACCCATGCCAAACCTATGCTACTGGATAACCTCTGCTACTATCATCTCTGCCACTTTTTTCTCTTTCTCCCCATTTCTGTAGCTAGATCTGTTCCTCTCTCCCGCGCTTCTCTCCATCTTTTCCTCTCTCCCCGTTCATGTCTCTGTATCAGTTCCATTCTCCTTCTCTACCTCATAGCTTCTTTATCCCCCTCGCTCTCTCCGTCCTCGCTCCCTTTCTCTCTCTCCGTAACCCGATGTTGTGTAGAATGAATGGGAGGATTGGTTTAATCCAGTAAGAGAGTGGATTAAAGTGTCTTGTCCCAGTACGTATCGGATGCCGCTACCGCTGCTTCCTCAAGATGAGACGGAGGCAGGATTAGACAATTACTCTATTTGATTAAACAACTGCTTGATTATATTTCCCTTCAAGTCCATTTCCTTATTTCGCAGCCCCCTGAGTCCTCTTTGATGGATACATGAAACAAACAAATGTGTGTGAGTGAGAGTAATTGAGTGTGTGTGTGTGTTAGAGAGAGACTTGTGAGAGTGTGTTCGTATACAAGTGTGTGAGACTGTTTGTGTTTAAACAACAATGTATGTGTGTTCATACGAGTGTGCATGTAAGCTTTTGACTGTGTGTGTGTGTGTGTGTATGCATTTGTATGCCGTGTGTGCACTTGCGTTTCTCTGCGTCACACAGATCCAATACTCGGGTACTTTGATTACAAAAACAAATTAATCTTTATTCAGACGGGAGTGCCGGCGTCGTAAATCTCTCCAGAACACAAACATTGTATTTACAGTCCTGTAATTGGCGGGAACAAGAAGAGCGCTGGCAAATCCCCTCTGGAGCAGCAGCCCTGGGTCCTGTTCACCAGGCACCAAATGTACTGAAACCTTGGGGGGACTACCTGAACATGTCAAATAAGCGATTTTGTTGATGTTCCGTTGCAATGTGTTTTACTACTTTGTGCACTAATGAATATGACCCTGTTAACCGGGGCTTTATAATACAGAGAAGCTATGCAGGCGCAGCGCTAGGGCCATCCTGGAGCCCTGCCTGATTAAAAATCCAATATTATTACTACCAGGGGTAATATTCAATTTGGATGCAACCTACCCCTTCATCCCTTCTCCCCCCTCTCTATCTCTCGCCCTCCCCCTCATTCTTTCTCAGGTGGAAGTGCATTTGGGAGAGCAGGGGATTATGGGATGGGACCTGCTTAATGGGGTTGAGAGAGAGAGAGAGACAGAGAGAGACAGAGAGAGAGGGAGAGAGAGGGACAGAGAGAGAGACAGAGAGAGGGACAGAGACAGAGAGAGAGAAAGGAGGGGGTAAAAAGGGAGACAGAGGTGGCTGGGTCACTGGTTCTCTGTCAAAGTAGCAGAGGTGGCACAGAAGCACGTCAACAGTGGGCTCCAAAATGCATTCTGCACAAGTTGCTCCATAGTTGATTTTTATTAGATGTTGGCCAGAACGAAGCTGTCCAGTCCAAGGAGGAGAGAGGAACGGAGTGTCCACTCTCAGCTGTTGGCCTGTCCATAGCTGATGACACACTCAAAGTCTCTGAAGCTCACGTGGCCATCACTATCCTGGTCTGCCAGCCTGTAAGAGAGACAAAGAACACAGTTAGAGAAGAGGAGGAGAGGGGCGGGGAAGAGATGGGAGAGGAGATGAGGGGAGAAAAGAGGAGGACAGAAGGAGGAGAGGAGAAGAAGCATACGTCTCTGTGGTAAGAAGCAGCCAGTTGTCCAAAGTTGTTTCTTTATTCTCTACCCCTGGAGAGCACAGCTAGTCAGCCACGGTACAGCCAAGCTCTGGCACACTGGCTCCTAGCACCAAAGGCTGCAGGTCTTTCACAATGGCTCTTTTCCTCTGTTCTATATCCATAAAATAGCAGTTCTACAAACACATTGAAACACACACGCACTGCACACACACAACTGCATGAGCACAAACACACACACACAGACATACACACACTATCACACCAGAGGATGAGCCACTCCACTCCAGAGCCAGTGTGTGAAGAAGTCGCCACAGCAAATTGAATCATGTCAATGGAGAAATTACAGTACAATAGACCTGGCTCTCTCTCTCCTCCATGTCGCTCTGCCACACACACCTTCTCTCCCTCTCGCTCTCTCTGTGTGATTTTCCCATTCCTTGGCTGTGCAAAGTGTGCGTGTAAACAGCAGCTGTGTGGAGATGAGGATCAACAGGGAGGAGAATTAGAGCAGCATTAAACAGCCAGCCAGTGGAAAATCACACTTCCTCCTCCTTCCCGTGTCTCATCGTCTCGCTCTACTAACCAAAGCTCTAACGGGCGCTCTAAATGAGAGCACTGTGAGGATCCAATTTGGACTCTACCGCAGGGGGTCTATCTGTATCGTAGAAGACGGTTAGATAGTGGGAGACCCCCATTCACAGCCTATTTATCACTCCTCCGCCGCACCCTCCCACCACCAGGGACGTAGTGGAGGGCGAACAAACAAGACCCTGTCCTCCTAGGCACCTGTCGCACCTCACCTGCTGCGTCATTTCCCGAAATACCTCTTTACCTGGTGGACCTACTGTGCGCCTGCAACAGCTACTCCGTGAATACAGGGTTTCCCCAAACTCGGTCCTGGGGACACCAGGGGGTGCACATTTAGGTTTTCCCCCCCCAAGCACTCCACCACACAGCGGATTAGTGAGGAGTTGATTCGTTTAATCTGGTGTGTAGAGCTAGGGCAAAAAACTAAAAACGTGCACCGCCTGGGGTTCCCAGGACCGAGTTTTTGGAAACGCTGTGCTGCTACACCTCACGTACACTCACCCATCCCTCTTCACCCACTCGTTTCCCTCAAGCCCTCTAAGCTCCGCTAAGAGTGTCTAGAACGGTCTACTACGGTTTAGTAAAGACCCTCTGAATCCCTGCGGGAGAGCAAGAAAGACGACAAGAAAAAGTGACTAAGAGAGAGAGAGAGAGAGAGGAGGAGAGAGAGAGAAAGTGATACGGAAAGACAGCGGGAGAAAGAGAGAGATTACTATGGAAAGAGAAGACCAGACAGGGGATACTGATAGACAAAAGATGATGAGGGTGAGCCCGAATAACAACACTTAGGAGACCACTTTATGTAGCATTAGATGGAAGACGAGAGAGGATCATGACTTAATGCCTGCGTGCTGCTTGTGCGTTTGGGTATGAGTGTGTGTTTGGATATGAGTGTGTGTGTGTGGGGGTATGAGTGTGCTAGTGTCATTTAAACAAACCACTTACACGGCGACATTTAAACTGACAGAAGCTACGACCACAATCAAGAACGTACCATTAAGACGTGATTAGTGTGTGTATAATCACACATTTGGAATGGCATGTGTGTGTGTGTGTGTGTGTGTGTGTTGACAGTCTAATTAAGGCCTGACACTGACCGTTCTTGAAACCCTGTGTTGTAGTGACAGCTATGAAATTACAATTACTGCTCAGGCTGTCAAACACAGACTGATAGTGGACAGAGAGAGGGGGATGGAAAGGGAAGGGAGAAAGGGGGCTGGTTGGAGAGGGGGAAACAGAGTCGGAAGGAGATAGAGAGAAGGGCGGGGGGGGTGGAGAGAACATGTGGTGAAAGAGTGGGATGGGGAGGGAGAGAAAGGGAGAGTTGACGAGAGTGAGAGGAAAAAGGTGGTGTGAAAGTCAACTCCTAGAGGGCAACACTCTGCTGCTTTTCACACTTTCCTTTTAATTAGTGAAACCAGGTGTGTGAACTCCCTAGCCAATCAGTGACATTAAGTGATCAACTAAGTGCCAGCGGGAGAGGAGAGAGGAGACCCACCTGACAGACCCTGTAGCGTAGCTCCTGGAGGACTTTCAGCTTGATACCATCCCTGCTCTAAGTGGTATGAACCTGGGCCTGTGGGCGGGGCTGAATATGTCTCACTCACCCACTGCAGTCAGCGTCCGCAAGGGGAGAAAGACAGCAACTCCCAGGGGCCAGTGGAACAAGCAGGCTATGACATCATCAGCATGCACCGGAGGCCCAGGAGCATTAATCACAGTATTCTCATTGCTCTAAAACAGGATGGGCAACTTCAGTCCCCCCCCCCCCCCCCCCCCCCCATCCCGAGCAAACACAGCAGATCAAACTAATTGCATTCTAAACCAAAGATCGTGATTTGTTGATTATTGGAGACAGGTGTGTTAGTTGGGGCAAATTTTGTGACACCAGTCAGCCCCTCGGGGACTGGAGTTGGCCATCCCTGCTCTAAAGACACACACTGATCGCGCACACACACAAAGAACACAAACACACCATGTGCATAAAAAGAGAGCATGCCACCCCCCCCCAAAAAAAACAAAACCGTTTCAACTCCGTCAATGTTGAATAGAGCGGACTCAGTGGTCCAACACTGTCTACAAAGAAAGAAAAAGAGAGAGAGAGAGACTGCTCAGTAGTTGACTGTTCATTCAGTCCATTACAACTGGTTACACCAGACGGATCCATTCATACCTAATTACATTATCAGTGTGTGGCAGATGTGTGTGTGTGTGTGTGTGTGTGTGGAACTCCAATCGGGATATTGATGCTCACATGAGAGCATCTGCCCCAGTTTCTGCCTGTGCATCACAACACACACACACACACACACACACACACACACACACACACACACACACACACACACACACACACACACACACACACACACACACACAGACTTATGGCGTGCAGGAGCCCAGGGTTCCAACCTAGTCAGTCAGTAACTGCCAAAATAAAGGAAACACACCAAAATAAAGTGTCTTAATTAGTGATGCACTGATATGACATTTTTGGCTGATACCGATATCCGATATTTTCCTTGCTCAAAAAAACGATACCGATTACCAATATTTTAAATTTCAGCGGCCTTTTAAGCATTATAGTAGTTAAATAGTTAACACACACACAACGGTCTAAGGCACTGCATCTCATTGCAAGAGGCATCACTACAGTCCCTGGTTCGAATCCAGGCTGTATCACATCCGGCCGTGATTGGGAGTCCCATAGGGCGGCGCACAACTGGCCCAGCTTCGTCCGGGTTTGGCCGCCATTGTAAATAAGAATATGTTCTTAACTGACTTGCCTAGTTAAATAAGAGGTTACACACACACACTAAAAATGTATTTTGTTGGCATTTACGTATGCCCCCATTACCAGTAAAACATAATCAATGCTTATTTCACTTACTTGCTGTTTCGTTGTTAATTTGTTCAGTCGTTTCATTCTCAACCAGGATTTCATCATACATGTCAAGCATCATACATTTCAGCTTTGTCTGTCCGTGGCCTCTCTTCCTTACTGTGTCTGTTTCCATCTTGTCCAGCTGTGTATGTAACATTTCACGTAAACCCGGTTTCTTGTCTGCATCGAAGTAGCGGTCCTTGTACATAGCATTGAGCATGGTGGCGACACAGTAAAGAGACTCAGAGAGAATGCCACCGAATCGCTTGTTCACAGCCTGTGTCGGCAGTTTTGTTGAGCAGGCGTTTCAATGCCATGACAGAGGATATCATGTCTGCTGCAGGTGCAGTTGATGAGCTTATTTCTCGAGTCAGTTGTTCGAATGGAGCTAGCTTGTGTGTTCATGTTTCCAAGTTTCAAACATATTCTCAAATGCCATTGAAATGGCAGCAGCGGAATGACAACCAGCACATTCGTGAGCATGCAGTACGACTTTCCTCAGTACAAAATCCTCGACGACTGTACCCACTGTGCTGTCAGACTCCGCATGCTCATGGGGCTGATATCGCTGGTCCAAATGTCAGTCGTGAAGCTAATATCAGTGACACTATTACTGTGTAACTCCGGTAGGGCAACATCTGAAAAATAACGCACCTGGTAGTGTCTACCTGTGCTCGACCAGTCAGCGAAAGCCAACATCACCCACGACAGAGTACGGTTGATTGTTAAGGGCATGAATTTCATTATCTTGGCATTAATGGAGTTCACCTTTGAGTTGTCTCGCTGAAATTGTCTTAGTCTTTCAAATGACTGCTCAACTTGTTGACTGCTCGATCCACACAGCAGACATTGTGGACTAGGTTAGGAATGCGTTGTTGCACATGTAGCGCTACATTTTACATGGCATCATTACGTCATATAGGTATGCACGTCAGCTTTGACATCGGTTTTGCACATCGGCGTTAAACTAGACATTGGGCCGATGCCAATGTTGGCATTTTTAGCTAACATCGTCTGATTCCGATATGTTCACTAACAAAGTATATCATTGCCCTTTTAAGACGCCATTGCCCCCTTTAAGAGCTCTACTGCGCAGCTGCCCCAAAATCATGCTTGAAACTCCGGTTGTAAATTATTTTTTAAAACAATGCCATACACACAATTGTAGGAGGCCTTTTTAACAAAGGCCAAAAGTGTTTTGTGTTTTGCCTAGATTGCATTAAGAAATGTTGCGCATTGGAAAGCACTGGAAAGTTACATCCTGAATGGTAAAGTATAAGCTTTGAATTACACTGAACAAAAATATAAACGCAACATGTAAAGTGTTGATCCCATGAGCTGAAATAAAAGATTGTTTCAGAAAACTAGGCGTATGTTGCGTGTCACTACTTTACAGGATAGATATTTGAACGTAGACGAGATTTTTTGGTGAACTTTCATGTGCCTTAATAACAAACGTGTATGCCATCTGTAAATAAGAAAAATACTTTACAAAATACGAGCCTAGTTGGTTTAGACATGGAAAAAGTCTGGAACCTACAGGATAGTAACGCCATGTTTGGCTGAGATAATGGATGGGCTGGACATGCCGAGATGAGTTTGGATTCGTCTGGCATGTAGTATGCTTCTGTCTATAACATGAGCTGCTCCGCATGTGTAGTTAATCCTTTCTAGCGTAGCTTTTTTGACAGACATCACGAAGAACTGCAAGAAACGCGTCTCCAGGTTACATCTTCCAACTAAGGGCAACCATTGCATCCGTGACGTAGAGGGAAAAGCGTTCATCCATGTCTACGAGTAAGAAAGTCTAGCTAGCTACATTTTCAGATATTATACATTTCTATTTTGTCAGACAGTCAAATTCATTGGAAGTTAAAGCGTCCTGTTAGATAGCTCGCTAATGTTAGCTGGCTGGCTCGCTAGCAAATGTTACGTGTATGATTTGTGCAGTAATACTATTCGTATCCCAGAGCCATTTGCATTTCTAGTTATAGCCTAATGTTAGCTAGCTAGCTAACATAGAACCTAGTTGGTTAGCTTTAGCCACCTGTAGATTCATACAGGATAGTAACGTTATGAGTTGGGATTATGGTTCATTGTTTAGCTAGCTAGCTACATGTCTAAACAAAAGACACCACTATGCAAGTAACCATTTCACTGTACCGTTTATACCTTCTGCATGTGACAAATAAAATGTGATTTTAATTTATATAGTGTGTGTTAACCAGAGATGGTAATGTGACAAACATGACCTGCACCAAAGTCAAATTGTGGCTATATCCAGGAAAGCCAAAATTCCAAAAGCTGGGCCTAAAATAGCGTATAAGAGATCATACTAAAGATCTTGCTGTGACTTATGTGGATAATGTTAAAAATATTTGTTGGTCTGATGTGATTAATAAGGAGCATCCAGACGCTGCACTTTATGAATTTATGAAATTCCTTCTTCCAAGTATTGATAAACATGCACATGTTAAGAGACTGACTGTGAGAACTGTTAAGGCTCAATTGATTGATGAGGAATTGAAAAACTGTATGGTTGAAAGAGATGGGGCAAAAGGAGTGGCTAATAAGTCTGGCTGCACATTTGACTGGCTGACTTACTACAAATTGAGAAATGTGACTAAACTCAACAAAAAGAATAAGAAACTGTATTATGAAGCCAACATCAATAATATAAAGAATGATGGGAAAAAAACTTGAGTACATTAAATGAAATTATGGGCAGAAAGGCAAATTGAACTCATCAAACCATTTTGATGTTGCCAATTATTTTAACGATTATTTAATTGGCAAAGTGGGCAAACTTAGGCAGGAAATGCCAACAACGAACAGTGAGCCGTCATCCTCATGCATAAAAAAATAAAAAACAATGAAAGAAAAGTCTTGAAAGTTTGAATTTTGTAAAGTTAAGTGTGGGAAAGGTGGGGAAATTATTGCTATCGATCAATAATGACGAACCTCGTGGCATTGACAGCTACTGAAAAAAGTAGCTGACTCTATAGCCACTCCTATCTGTCATAGCTTAAATCTGAGCCTAGAGAAAAGTCTTTGTCAACAGGCCTGGAGGGAAGCCAAAGTCATTCCGTTACCCAAGAGTGGAAAAGAGGCATTTACTGGTTCTAACAACAGACCTATCAGCTTGCTGCCAGCTCTTAGCAAACTGTACAATCCTACTTCTACAAATTAACAACAGCCTTTCAGCATGCTTATAGAGAAGGGCACTCAACATGTACTGCACTGACACAAATGACTGATGATTAGTTGAAAGAAATTGATAACAAGACGATTTTGGGAACTGCACTGCTAGATTTCAGTGCAGCCTTTGATATTATTGACGATAACCAGTTGTTGAGAAAACATACACTACCGTTCAAAAGTTTGGGGTCACTTAGAAATGTCCTTGTTTTTGAAAGAAAAGCTAATTTGTTTTCCATTAAAATAACATCAAATTGATCAGAAATACAGTGTAGACATTGTTAAAGTTGTAAATGACTATTGTAGCTGGAAATGGCGGATTTTTTTCATGGAATATCTACATAGGCGTACAGAGGCCCATTATCAGCAACCATCACTCCTGTGTTCCAATGGCACGTTGTGTTAGCTAATCCAAGTTTATCATTTTAAAAAGCTAATTGATCATTAGAGAACCCTTTTGCAATTGTTAGCACAGATGAAAACTGTTATTCTGATGAAAGAAGCAATACAATTGGCCTTCTTTAGACTAGTTGAGTATCTGGAGCATCAGCATTTGTGGATTCAATTACAGGCTCAAAATGGCCAGAAACAAAGGACTTTCTTCTGAAACTCATCAGTCTATTCTTGTTCTGAGAATTGAAGGCTATTCCATGCGAGAAATTGCCAAGAAACTGAAGATCTTGTACAACGCTGTGTACTACTCCCTTCACAGAACAGCGCAAACTGGCTCTAACCAGAATAGAAAGAGGAGTAGGAGGCCCCGGTACACAACTGGGCAAAAAGACAAGTACATTAGAGTGTCTAGTTTGAGAAACAGACGCCTCACAAGTCCTCAACTGGCAGCTTCATTAAATAGTACCCGCAAAACACAAGTCTCAACGTCAACAGTGAAGAGGCGTCTCCGGGATGCTGGCCACCTATGCAGAGTTGCAAAGAAAAAGCCATCTCAGACTGGCCTATAAAAATAAAATATTAAGATTGGCAAAAGAACACAGACACTGGACAGAGGAAGATTGTAAAAAAGTGTTACGGACAGACAAATCTAAGTTTGTGGTGTTCAGTGTCACAAAGAAGAACATTGAGACACTGAAAAAATAAAAAGATGCTGGAGGAGTGCTTGACGCCATCTGTCAAACATGGTGGAGGCAATGTGATGCTCTGGGGGAGCTTTGGTGGTGGTAAAGTTGGAGTTTTGTACAGGGTAAAAGGGATCTTGAAGAAGGAAGGCTATCACTCCATTTTGCAACACCATTCCATACCCTGTGGACGGTGCTTAATTTGAGCCAATTTCCTGCTACAACAGGACATTGACCCAAAGCACACCTTCAAACTACGCAATAACTATTTAGGGAAGAAGCAGTCAGCTGGTATTCTGTCTATAATGGAGTGGCCAGCACAGTAACCGGATCTCAACCCTATTGAAATGTTGTGGGAACAGCTTGACCGTATGGTACGTAAGAAGTGCCCATCAAGTCAATCCAACTTGTGGGAGGTGCTTCAGCAAGCATGTGGTGAAATCTATTCAGATTACCTCAACAAATTCACAACTAGAATGCCAAATGTCTGCAAGGCTGTAATTGCTGCAAATGGAGGATTCTATGACGAAAGCAAAGTTTGAAGGACAATTATTATTTAAATAAAAACAAAAAACATTATTTATAACCTTGTCAACATCTTGACTATTTTTCCTATTCATTTTGCAACTCATTTCATGTATGTTTTCATGGAAAACAAGGACATTTCTAAATGACCCCAAACTTTTGAACGGTAGTGTATTTGTTATGGCTTTTCAACCTCTGCCATATCATGGATTCAGAGCTATCTATCTAATAGAACTCAGAGGGTTTTATTTAACGGAAGCTTCTCAAATGTCAAACATGTAAAGTGTGGTGTACCGCAGGGCAGCTCTCTAGGCCCTCTACTCTTTTCTATTTTTACCAATGAACTGCCTCTGGCATTAAACAAAGCATGTGTGTCCATGTATGCTGATGATTCAATCATATACGCATCAGCAACCACAGCTAATGAAGTCACTGTAACCCTTAACAATGAGTTGCAGTCTGTTTTGGAATGGGTGGCCAGTAATAAATTGGTCCTGAACATCTCTAAAACAAAGAGCATTGTATTTGGTACAAACCATTCCCTACGTTCTAGACCTCAGCTGAATCTGGTAATGAACGAACAAGTTGAGGAGACTAAATTACTCGGTATTGCCTTAGATTGTAAACTGTCATGGACAAAACATATATATTCACTGATTGTAAAGATGGGGAGAGGTCTGTCAGTATTTAAGCGATGCTCTGTTTTTTTGACACCATCCTCCAAAAAGCAAGTCCTGCAGGCTGTAGTTTTATCTTATCTTGATTAATGTCCAGTCGTGTGGTTGAGTGCTGCAAGGAAAGATCTAGTTAAGCTGCAGCTTGCTCAGAACAGAGGGGCACGTCTTGCTCTTCATTGTAATCAGAGGGCTAATTGTAATACTACACATGCCAGTCTCTAAGAGTTGACGAGAAACTGATTGCATCACTTCTCCTTTTTATAAGAAACATTGTGTTCAATTCAAAATTGTTTGCATAGTCAACTTACACACAGCTCTGACACACACACTTACCCGACCAGACATGCCACCAGGGGTCTTTTCACAGTCCCCAAATCCAGAACAAATTCAAGAAAGCATAAAGTATTATATAGAGCCATTATTGCACAGAAATCCCATCTCAACAGCAAACCTGGTTAAAAAAAACAGATAAAGCAACACCTCACAGCACAACGCCTCTCACCTATTTGACCTAGATAGCTTGTGTGTAGGTATTGATATGTAGGCTACGTGTGCCTTTTTTAAATTGATGCAGTTCTGTCCTTGTGCTGTCCTTGTCTATTAAAGTTCTGTATGTTTCATGTTTTGTGTGGACACCAGGAAGAGTAGCTGCTGCTTTTGCAACAGCTAATGGGGATCCTCAGAACAATTGTATTTTAAATAATGATCTTGTTGTGAGTTTATTTTCTTGTTATAATGAATAGAGATTAGCTAAAGTTAAGATGTCAGCTATGGTCATTATTTGAACTGGCTAGCCAGCTAATTTAACATTAGCTAGCTAGCTATATTAAATACATTTTTAAACGGATGGGTTTATTGATGTTATGCTATTTGGACCACCAAGCTGCGGATGTCATGCAGCCTGTCGTTTTTGTGTTTATACTTTTTCATAAAGACAAGTTTGATGTCGGATGACAATATAATGTTCATGATGTCATGCACTGTATACGGACATGCCGATAGACGTTGTATAAAGCAGCCTTTAGTCTTGAAATCTTTGGTTGTTTAGTACACTACCGTACTCACTCTGTTTAGCACATTGCCTCACATGTGAATACTTAAAGATGTGGGGCTAAGGCTTAAGAGGGTGTGAACGATGTTGAATGGGTGTAGACAAAGAGGGGCTCTCCACTAGGTGTACCAAAACTTTCAAGGGCCCTTTTCTCAAAAGTGGGGTTAGAAGTTAATCAACTTTCAAAGCAAAATTACTTTCCATTGTTCCTCAACTGTAGTGTATGATATACCATGTTTTAGCTCTGAGTCTCTACTTTTATCCAATGTAGAAAACACCAACTACATAAGACCGAATTGAGCCGGTCGGTCCCATTTTCCATATGCACAAAATACCTATTTCTCTCAAATTGTGTGCACAAATTTGTTTTTCCATCCCTGTTAGTGAGCATTTCTCTTTTGCCAAGATAATCCATCCACCTGACAGGTGTGGCATATCAAGAAGGTGATTAAACAGCATTATCATTACACAGGTGCACCTTGTGCTGGGGACAATAAAAGGCCACTCTAAAATGTGCAGTTGTCACACAACACAATGTCACAGATGTATCAAGTTTTGAGGGAGTGTGCAATTGGCATGCTGACTCCAGGAACGTCCACCAGAGCCGTTTCCAAAAATGGAATGTTAATTTCTCTACGATAAGCCACCTCTGACGTCATTTTAGAAAATTTGGCAGTATGTCCAACCGGCCTCACAGCCTCAGACCACGTGTATGGCGTTGTGTTGGTGACCGGTTTGCTGATGTCAACATTGTGAACAGAGTGCCCCACGGTGGCGGAGGGGTTATGGTATGGGCAGGCATAAACTATGGACAATGAACACAATTGCATTTAATCAATGGCAATTTGAATGCAAAGAGATATTGTGATGAGATCTTGAGGCCAATTGGCGTGCCATTCATCCTCCACCGTCACCTCATGTTTCAGCATGATAATGCACGGCCCCAGGAAGCTGAAAATGTCCCAGTTCTTTTATGGCCTGCATACTCACCAGACATGTCACATATTGTGCATGTTTGGGATGCTCTGGATTGATGTGTATGACAGCGTGTTCCAGTTTTTGCCAATATCCAGCAACTTTGCACAGCCATTGAAGAGTGGGACAGCATTCCACAGTCAACTGCCTGACCAACTCTATATCGAAGGAGAGGTGTCGCGCTGCATGAGGCAAATGGTGGTCACATCAGATACTGACTGGATTACTGATCCACACCCCTACCTTTTTTTTAAGGTATCTGTGACCAACAGATGCATATCCGTGTTCCCAGTCATGTGAAATCCATAGATTAGGGCCTAGTGAATTGATTTCAATTGACTGATTTCCTTGTATGAACTGTAAGTCAATAAAATCTTGGAAATTGTTGCATGTTAAGTTTATATTTTTGTTCAGTGTACTTTGCCAGCAGGTACAGTAGGCTACACACCGGTGTTTGAGTTGAGCGCTGCAGTGGTGCTCATTATAGAATATTTAATTCCCTTCATCTGAACATCAGAGTGTCAGCAACAATCATGCATGTCAGTCCAGTGCACACAGCGTAACAGAGAAAATAAAATATTTGAGAAAACATTTATTTGGGAATTTATTTCGAAGAACAGACATGCTTCTGTATTAGGCTATACTGTATCATCTCCAAACCAGCCCCCAGAGATTTTTTTATTGCGGATCTACATTGATCTCAAAAACGACCTCTCCAGAATCCAATGACAGAGAACTGCAACCCCTGCCCTATGCTCCTTTGAGATCCCTCTTTCAAAGTCACCGAGATATCTTTTTCTAGCCATGGTAGCCAAAATACTGGGCAACTGAGCATTTTTATACATGACCCTAAGCATGAGATATTAATTAACTCAGGAACCACACCTGTGTGGAAGCACCTGCTTTCAATATACTTTGATTAAATGAGGGATACAATGACAAAAAATCCCAATGAAATATATTAATCCCACTTTGCAACACAACAAAATGTGAAAAAATCCAAGGGTGGTGAATATCAAATCCAATCAAATGTTATTCGTCACATGTGCCGAATACAACAGGTGTTTACTTACAAGCCCTTAACTGCATTGTTGGTTAAGAAAGTAGTTACAAAATTAAACTGAAGTAAAAAAATAAAAAATAATTAGAGCATAAAGTAGCACTTAGTGTAAACTCATTGCTGCTTAAAATGAGAATAAGGCAGGAAGTAGAAACCTATTGTGTTTCCTTATATGACATCACAGATTAGGAGAAAAGATAGGGAAGGTGTGGGGATGGATAGAGGGATATGTGCCTGGGTAGCAACAGTTTGTGTGTGTGTGTGTGTGTGTGTGTGTGTGTGTGTGTGTGTGTGTGTGTGTGTGTGTGTGTGTGTGTGTGTGTGTGTGTGTGTGTGCACAAAAGGAGTACGCTCTAAGGTGGGTAGTGAGATACTGCTGGCCCTGTAATGTGAACGCAGAGGAGGAATCAGCCCCCTGCCGCCAGTGAAATGACCCACCCCTGGAGGCCATGCTCTAAAAAGGGGGCTGCCCGGCCTTCTCTAGCCCAGGAGACAGGCCCCTGCCTGGGATGTGTCTGGGGAGAGGCAGGGGGTCGCCTGGGTCTCACACAGACTCCATTACTAACTCATTTCACTCACCTGGGGGGGTGGGGGAGGACGACGACATCAAATCACACACATAAAGAAGATGAGGCAAAGGAGGGAGATACAAAGTGAGAGAGGAGGGATGGAGAGTCCGAATCACTGAGCAGTGAAGAAATACTCTCGCAAGCACACACGCACACACTCTCACTCTCTCTGTTCCAATCAGAGGGGACCGGTGCCACTGTGCACATCATACGTTGTTCAGCTCCTGCTAACACAAACAGCTCCATGGGTACCCACAATCTATCAGTGTGGGGGCAAGCCTCTCTGATCAAATGAGAAATATACTCTGAAACAGCCAAGAAGTGAATGGGGGATGATAGGAAAGGGGGGGGTACGTTACTCTCTTTGTACCCTAAAACACATCTCTATGCCTCCTCGCTGAAACCGTTTCCTTTGTCACAGTCTGAACGATGAAAAGCCTTCATCTTCACCCACACACACACGCAGGAGGATGAAAGACCTTCCTGTTCTCCGTTGGGCCCTACAGACCCCAAGGAAGGCCTGTCTGTCACGTTTGGTTGGAACCAATGTTCCTTCTAAGTTACGTCCGTGCAGCTCCCTGGGACTGCCGAGCAGAAATATCAACCCACAGAGAGAAGCACGAGATTGAACTTCACTCAACTTTCTAGAACAGTGGTCACCAACCGGTCGATGGCAATCGACTGGTCGATCTCCAAAGCCTTCCTAGTCGATCGCAAAACATTTGTGAAAAACCCCCAACAATAAAGCCTTTTCTTCCATTTTTTAAAATGTATTTGACATTGTCACACCTGATCCCACTCCCCCTCCCTGGCACTCGAAGGCGCCAGGCTCCCCAGCATTACGTACTCCTGCCACCATCAGTACGCACACCTGCCTTTCCCCTTCACATGCATCAGCGATTAATGGACTCAATCACCTGTGTCATTTTCTCCCCTATATCTGTCTGTTCCCAAGCTCTGTTCCCCGCTTCAGGATGAATGTTCGTTTGTCTTTGCGTACCCGGTTCTGACGCTGTCTCTGTCCTGTTTGATGTCTGTTCCATATTAAATGTTCTACTCCCCATACCTGCTTCTCTTCTCCAGCGTCGGTCATTACAGTCATGGGCTGTTGGCAGTAGGTGCACCCTTGTGCGCCGGGTAGGCGAACTGTTGCCATTTTGAACCATTTCATGTGTATGAAGGTAAACTCTGCCTTCCCGGCGGGCCCAGAGATAAAATCAAGCGCACTATAGGCCTAACGCTGACCAATCGGATGGCTCAGATTACCGTGTCTGCATTAACGTAGCAGGCATAAGAAATCTACAGCAAGGTTAATACTGTGAGATTTCAAAATGTTTAAACCCATGACTAGAGAGAGAGTCTACAAATACAGCAAAGAGCTGCTGTTTTTTTCTTACTCAGCACTGTCAACACTTTGTATTCAACACCTTAATAAGCCATACATTTTTATGGCCTGAACAACAATGCATTATCATTGTTATCGTTGCTACAGTACTGTTTTTAATTGGTTAATGTTGCATAGGCGTACGTTTTTTAAGTCATGTAAAAAAAAAAAAAACTCGGCTTGCATTTAGACTCAAAGTGATTTTAACTCAGAAAAGGTTGGTGACCACTGTTCTAGAGTTCTCCCTGTTAACACTATTGACATTTCCCTTTACTGTGGCAATTGTGGTCGAATCAACACAATATTAGCCACTTTCAATGCAACACACCGAAACAAAATGAAGTATGCAAGAGATGTTGTTGTAGGTAGAACACAGAGTAGGATTTTATTGCATTGACACGCACTACTCAGCCCGTACTCTACACAGACCGGTTCGGCATAAACAAATGAGCGCCGCAGTAGGCCTATATGCAAACAGAACATTGCCATATATGGATGTGCCATTTACTTTGAACTGGACTGTGTTCACAGCATGAGCGGTTCTGAATAGATGCACTTGTTTTGAGATCAAAGCGAGGTGCATGTAGCCACGTGTATACATTTAGTTCATATCCTTTGCTCGTTAGTGAGTTTTTCGCCCAGTAATAGATAATTTGCTGTCAGTAATAGGGGAGTGATTGTCTCCTACAAGAGCACAAAATGTGTACATTTCTAGACATACAGTGCATTTGGAAAGAATGCACTATGTCTAGAAATTAGTATTCAGACCATTTGCTATGAGACTTGAAATTAAGCTCAGGTGCATCCTGTTTCCATTTGTCATCCTTGAGATGTTTCTACAACTTGATTTGAATTTACCACAAGTGGACTCCATGATTTAGAAAGGCACACATACCTGTCTATATAAGGTCCTACAGTTGACTGTGCATGTCAGAACAAAAACCAAGCCATGAGGTCGAAAGGAATTGTCCGTAGAGCTCCAAGACAGGATTGTGTCGAGGCACAGATCTGGGGAAGGGTACCAAAATATTTCTGCAGCATATAAGGTCTCCAAGAACGCAGTGTCCTCCATCATTCTTAAATGGATGAAGTTTGGAACCACCAAGACTCTTCCTAGAGCTGGCCGCCCGGCCAAACTGAGTAATCGGGGGAGAAAGGCCTTGGTCAGAGAGGTGACCAAGAACCTGATGGTCACTCTGGCAGAGCTCCAGAGTTCCTCTGTGGAGAAGGGAAAACCATCTTTGCAGCACTCCACCAATCAGGCCTTTACGGCAGAGTGGCCAGATGGAAGTCACTCCTCAGTAAAATGCACATGACAGCCAGCTTGGAATTTGCCAAAAGGCACCTAAAGGACACTCAGACCATGACAAACACGATTCTCTGGTCTGATGAAAGAAAGATTGAACTCTTTGGCATGAATGCCAAGCGTCACGTCTGGAGGAAACCTTGCACCATCCCTACAGTGACGCATGGTCGTGGCAGCATCATGCTGTGAGGATGTTGTCAGCGGAAGGGACTGGAAGACTAGTCAGGATTGAAGGAAAGATGAACAGAGCAAAGTACAGAGAGATCCTTGATGAAAACCTGCTCCAGAGCACTCAGGACCTCAGACTGGGGGCAAAGGTTTACCTTCCAACAGGACAACGACCCTAAGCATACAGCCAGACAATGCAGGAGTGGCTTCGAGACAAGTCTCTGAATGTCCTTGGGTGGCCAAGCCAGAGCCCGGACTTGAACCCGATCGAAAATCTCTGGAGAGACCTGAAAATAGCTGTGCAGCGACGCTCCCCATCCAACCTGACAGAGTTTGAAAGGATCTGCAGAGAAGAATGGGAGAAACTCCCCAAATACAGGTGTGCCAAGCTTGTAGCGTCATACCCAAGAAGACTTGAGGCTGTAATCACTGCCAAAGGTGCTACAACAAAGTACTGAGTAAAGGGTCTTAATACTTATGTCAATGTGATATTGATTTTTTAAATTTATAATACATTTTCAACTATTTCTAAAAAACACTTTTTATTATGGGGTATTGTGAGTAGATTAATGAGTCAGGTAAACAGCCTTTTTTATTTTAAAGGGGCAGTGTTGTATTTTGAGACAGCTTATTCAAGCCTAAGTAGCTAATAGGCAGAGGGTATCATAATTTGTCTGATTCTCTGTAACAATGGTATGGGAATAATAATGCATTTTATTAGTGTGTGTGTTCCTGGATGTGTTTAACTATACTTGTGGGGACCAGAACAAACATTTCACCAACTGGGGAGATTTTTATTAATCCCCACTAGGTCAAATGCTATTTCTAGGGGGGTTAGGGTTAAGGTTGGAATTAGGTTTAGTTTTAGGGTTAAGGTTAGGGAAAATAGGATTTTGAATGGGACTGAATTGTGTGTCCCCACAAAGTTAGTTATACAAGACTGTGTGTGTATGTAGTCGCAGCAGCTCCGGGGGCTTAGATAAGGATTGACCCCTAGAGGCCTCAATCCAATGAGAGGAGGAATACCCTGCCTTAGGCTATCTGCTTGTCTACTGCGCGTGCACGCACACGCACGCACCAGAGCCACTCCACAGGAAAAAAGACTTCAGAGGAAATGCAATGACAACAAATAACATTTCTGATTACAACATCTGTGTTCTTCCGCGGCGGTTTAAAACCCTAGAGGGCTAGTTAATTACAATGGGAGTGTGCTCATAAAGCCTCTCAGAGTAAGAGTGCTTGGACAGGTTCCCCCTGTCCATCGTAATCTTATTCATCGTGATCTTAAAGGCTAAACTGATCCTAGATCAGCACACCCAATCTGAGACGCTTTATGATAGTCATCATCTGAAACGAGGCTGCACACTGGGCTCGTTTTTTTTTCTCTCCCTTATTTGTCGTTTCTCGCATTTGTTGTTTGTTTGTGTGAGTTCTGGAGGCCCTTTATAAAAAGTTAAAAACAGAGAGAGATAAAAGATACACAAGTAGTAATTAAAATAATTTCAGGGCTGAGTTTCACACACACACACACACAAAAAAAAGGGTGTTCGTTAGTGAGCATTCTGGGAGAAGTTGTTGCCTGGGAGCGATCTCAGCATGATCTCTTCTATACACATCTGTAGGAGAGAGGGAATGGATGGAGGAAGGAGAGAGAGACAGAGAGAGAACATTTGTTTGTGCACGCGGTCATCTCTGTGTGTGTGTGTGTGTGTGTGTGTGTGTGTGTACATGCACCCCATCGTGACACTGCTGGCTCTCCCTACAATCAGATTCAGAAGCTGGTTCCAAATCTATTGATGTCAATCACTGACAAACCCAGCTACAGTACATTTTACACCATTTAGCTCGACGCTCTTATCCAGAGCGACTTACAGGAGCAATTAGGGTTAAGTGCTTACGGGCACACCTAGTTGGCTTGAGGGGGGGTTCAAACCAGTGACCTTTCAGTTACTGGCCCAATGCTCTTAACCGCTAGGCTACTTGCAGCCCCAGGTACAGCAAGCCCCTGTCAGTGAGGCTGCTTTACTCTGTCACAGACAACACGCTAGAGAGAGAAACATTACATTATTGCAGCAAGGACATAGCAGGAGCATGACATAGCTAGTCATCTGAAACAGACTTCGTAGCTGATCTGATGTCACTTCCTGTCAACAGATCTAACACAGACGTGTCACTTACTGGCAGCATTAAGCTAGTTCACCAGTCTAAAATCTAAAAAGTAAAATGTTTTATAGAACACACACACACTCCCCTCACTCGTCACTCAACCTGGCAATGCCGACACGTTGTTTACCTTACAGGGCCGTGGCTCCAATGCTATTTCCATCTAGTGGGCCAGACAGAGGGCTGTGTGTGTGTGTATGTTTGTCTGGTACAAAGCTGGTGCAGGAGGTTTAAACGGGCTTCGCTAGTAGACGTGCCTGATTGAGTCCTTGTCTGCTCCCATTATTGTTTTAATAAATCACACACACACACACACACACACACACACACACACACACACACACACACACACACACACACACACACACACACACACACACACACACACACACACACACACACACACACACACACACACACACACCTGCGAATGGAGCTTCCAGTGTTACCCGGGCATTACGTAAAGAAAAGCTTCTGAACGCAGCTCGCTAACTTTGAAACACAACGGGAATCCTGCGATGAGTTCATTAGAATGTTAATTACAGCTATTCAGCAGAATGGAACTACTGTAAACAGAACATGTGAGTTAAGGAGAAAGGAGAGAGAGGAAGGAGGAAAGGGGGGAGGAATAGGAGCAGGAGAAGACAGAACAGAGTTTCTGGAACTTTGGCTTTGATCTTTTTCAAAAACGATATTGGTTGAACCGTATTGGTTTTCCACAGGGGCACAGTATATGCCGAGATACAGTTTGTGATGCAGCACCTTGTAATTGCATGGTTGTATCAGCTCATTCATGAGGGCACAGTATACGTTGAGGTACCGTATCATACTGTGGTTCAGTCAGAGGGTACTGTGCTGTTTGGTCCCAGGTGCAGTTGAGGTCTTTGTGGATTACCTCAGGCTTAGCTCTGCTGCCGTGATCTCAGCTCGGATACCATTACACACTACCTAACAAATATCCTCCCTCTATAGAGTACCCCAGTATGAGTCATAATATCATATATAATAGGTCAAACAGGGAAATGGTTCCGATCATTTTTCCACTATAAATTTGCCCCATAGGGGATTTTAGAAACTGTGTTTTGATAACCATGTAAATCTCTCTCGAAAAAGGGGCCTTTTATTAATATATTCGCCTGTATTTACCCCCCCCCCCCAAAAGTAAATGCTAATTAGCTGCTAATGTGGCTATCATAAAGAACAACAAATGCCATGATGATCTGGAAGAGACTGCTGAATCGAGGCAAAGGTAAGAATCTCTGGATTAACTATCTAATGTTAGCTAAATGTGGTAATGAATAAATAGGCTACATTTCTTTAAAATGGACAAGTCTGTGAACTGTCTTTGGCGAGTTTTAAATTGACACAATATCTGTTAGCAAAGGTATCAGCTCGAGATGATATACAGGAGCTTGCAGGGATTTGTTGTTTTGCATGTCGTCTACTTTGACGCTAATTAACATTTTCAAATCGGAGAGTAAAGAGATCCGAAATATATTGATAAAAGGCACCTTGTCCGAGAGAGATTTACTAGGTTATCAAAACAACATGCCAGGGTAAGCCTATATACGAAACAGACCTTATTTTAAGTGTTTCTAAAATCCCCTATGGGAAAAACAAAAGGTGGAAAAACGATTCGTTTCACCTCTAGATTTAATGGGTATCATGACACCTCCACTGTGGGGCTCTATCCCTTTCCCTCTTTCTTTATATGTGTCCCAACCCCTCTTCATCTCTCACCCATGTCCTTTATCTGGCTACACTGCATCACTTTCTGTATCTGTCATTTTTCTGTTTAAACTATATAGCTGTCTGCTATATCTCTATATCTACTTCTGAATACGGTATCTTACTCCAACACCTCAATCTATCAGTCTCTCTCTCCCCCATATCTATCTCTCCTCCCTCCCTCATCTGGCTCTCTGTATCTGACCCATAGTGCCCACACTGTATGACCCTATATCAGAGATTAGAAGGGGATAGAATATTTAACGGGACTTCCTGATTTTGCCAACACAGATGCATAATCTCCTGTTGCTATGGCGCAAGGGAGCATGGGCATTCCGGAATGTGATAGGACGATGGCGACGGTTGGACGATGGTGCCAGAGATACACAGAGGAAGAGCTGACCCCACTCACACATTAACACACACTCTATAGAGAGACATGAAAAAGCATATACATTGCACGTGCACATACACATTACAGAGAGACATAAACCATGTACACAAACACACAGCAGTGGTGCGTGGGTAAAACCACTGGGGAAGTCAAGCCAGGGGGGACAAAAGTGGCGGTCAATCAAAAGCCACATTACAACCATGGTCAACCAAGTTAATGTTTCCGACAGTTTCAGACGAGTAAACAAATATTGATTTAGAACACTGGAGAGTTACCGCAAGTCAGCCTCTTGCGAATTTGAAAAAGATTATGAAACACCGAGAGATGAAAGAAAAAGTATTTCATACTTTATCTTTGTAAATTTTTGGGGGGAAGCCTGGCTTCCTTTGCATCCATGAAAACACGCCACTGCATACACACACACTCCCTGTCCTGACCTGAGCCCCTTGTTTCAACTAGAGTGCAGCGATCAGATATGCTAACACACAATCCACTGGCTGCTCAGCAGTCACAGGGCATGGTATTCTTCACATCCCTTCACCCAACCTGTACACTTCAATTCCCCTCTCCTTCCCTCTGTCCATCCCTTATTCCCTTCTGTCCATTATGTCACCTTCCTCATTTACTAAACACAACCCGCCTTCATTCTCTATTCCATACACATTCCCTTCACCCCTTATCGGTACATCACATCACCTCTCTGTATCGCTCCCTCCATCGCTTTCTCCCCCCTGCTGGCCCACCTCTGTGTGAGCAATTTTACTCTCAGAGACTAAGAAAAAGGGCTGTGAGGGTCATGGAATTCTGGATGACAAAAATGACAGCGGTCACCGTAATAACCGTTTTTAAAAAACACACATTTTGCCCTCTCCTTCGTTCCTGACTGCATGTGCTGCCATTGAAATCGAAAGAACAGAACGGGCGTCCCCATTCCAGTCAATGATGGCATAATGGGTGGACTAAAAGCAGGATGTAAAAGCAGGAAGTGTACCCATCAATATGTGCTGTGATTTGTTGATTCAACTCAATTGACATAAAAAAAAATAATACATTCCATGAGTCACATGAAGTTTGAATGAACAGTCTACATTACCATGTAAATGATTGCATCACAATACCAGGCAGCCATACTCGGAGTTGATATGCACATAATAATAATAATAAGGAATTCCCCTCAACCACAGCCACAAATTGGGGAAAACAAACATTCTTTCCCATTGACCTTCATTGTAAATTGTTTGTTATACAGAAACATGCCTAAAAGCTGCTGCATGGTTCAATGTACATTGAACTAAAATTCAAAAATTCCGACCTACGGTCCACAATGCTCCCGCGTAGGGAAATCGAGTCTGCTAGAAGAGCTCTGTGGCTTCAGGCTATTCGACGTGGGAGTGTGGGAAATGTGGGGACCCCGGTGTCTGTGTGTGTGGAAAACATTTCATCACAGGTAAAATATTTTACACCGTCATGAAAAGGGGATACAATATTACGTTTTCTATGTAGTGAGCAAGCAATGTTGAAAAGTAATCTTTAGACTGCCAAATTGAGTTGTTCTTGCCATAATATGGACTTGGTCTTTTACCAAATAGGGCTATCTTCTGTATACCACCCCTACCTTGTCACAACACAACTGATTGGCTCAAACGCATTAACAAGGAACGAAATTCCACAAATGTACTTTAAACAAGGCACACCTGTTAATTGAAATGCATTCCAAGTGACTATCTCATGAGGCTGGTTGAGAGAATGCCAGAGTGTGCAAAGCTGTCAGCAAGGCAAAGGGTGGCTACAAGTGTTTAACACTTTTTGGGTTACTACATTATTCCATATCTATTATTTCATTGTTTTTATGTCTTCACTATGTCTTCTTCTAACAATGTAGAAAATATTAAAATAAAGAAAAACCCTTGAATGAGTAGTTGTCCAAACTTTTGACTGGTACTGTATAAATATACACTAGAGTATGTGGACACCTGTTCAAATCAGTGGATTCGGCTATTTCAGCCACTCCCGTTGCTGACAGGTGTATAAAATTAAAGACACAGCCATGCGATCTCCATAGACAAACATTGGCAGTAGAATGACCTTACTGAAGAGCTCAGTGATTTTCAACGTGGTACTGTCATAGGATACCACCTTTCCAACAAGTCAGTTCGTCAAATTTATGCCCTGCTAGAGGTGCCCCGGTCAACTGTAAGTGCTGTTATTGTGAAATGGAAACGTCTAGGAGCAACAACGGCTTAGCTGCGAAGTGGAAGGCCACACAAGCTCAGAACGGAAACGAGGGCTGAAGAGCGTAGCTCACAAAAATCGCCTGTCCTCGGTTGCAGCACTTACTGCCTCTGGAAGCAACGTCAGCACAAGAACTGTGGGAGCTTCATGAAATGGGTTTCCATGGCCTAGCAACCGCATACAAGCCTAAGATTACCATGCGCAATGCCAATCGTCGGTTGGAGTGGTGTAAAGCTCGCCACCATTGGACTCTGGAGCAGTGGAAACGAATCATGCTTCGCCATATGGCAGACCGACGAACAAATCTGGGTTTGGCAGATGCCATGAGAACGCTACCTGCCCCAATGCATAGTGCCAATTGTAAAGTCACGGTTCGGGCCAGGCCCCTTAGTTCCAGTGAAGGGAAATCTTAACGCTACAGCATACAATGAGATTCTAGATTCTGTGCTTCCAACTTTGTGGCAACAATTTGGGAATAGCCCTTTCCTGTTCCAGCATGACAATCCCCCCGTTCACAAAGTGAGGTCCAATGGTTTGTCGAGATCGGTGTGGAACACCTTGACTGACCTGCACAGAGCACTGACCTCAACCCCATCGAACAGCTTTGGGATGAATTGGAACGTCGACTGCGAGCCAGGCCTAATTGCACAACATCAGTGCCCGACCTCACTAATGCTCTTGTGGCTGAATGGAAGCAAGTCCAAGCAGCAATGTTCCAACATCTAGTGGAAAGCATTCCCAGAAGAGTGGAATCTGTTATAGCAGCAAAGCAGCATATTAAGGCCCATGATTTTGGAATAAGGTGTTTGACAAGCAGGTGTCCACATACTTTTGGCGATGTAGTATATTTGTTTTTAACGGTTAATGAATTTTCATTCAGTTCTTCATCCATAAGCGTCGGTTAAGCGAGTCTACGGCAATTGTGCCAGCCCTACTTAGAAATACCATGTTTAAAACAACAAACCATGCCTTTTAATTTCAGGAGACAGTAGCTGAAATGCCAACAACAAAATGCGTAGCACCATCTAATGTAATCTTTTACAAAAATAAAGCATATGGAACATGGAGAAAACTGCACCAAATTCCTACTGAATCAAAATAATTTGCAAAAACTCATTACTAAAGATGAAGTCATCCATGATTCCCCGAATTATATTTTAAAAGAGGAGGGTAAATATTTTAAACAGATGTTTTCTTTTCCTTCTCATCCTCTGAATGACGATTAATGTAAGGAATTCTTTCCAAACAATAAAACAAATTGAAAATTAACAAATGAACAAAAAGATCAGTGCGAAGGTCAAATTACAGAGGAATAACTTGTTGAGGCTATTAAATCCTTTCAGTCTGGAAAAACCCCAGGGCTTGATGGTACAGATATATCAAGCCTTTTATGATATACTTAAAGCTCCATTATTAGCTTGTTTTAACTACTCCTATAGAAATGGTCGTTTGTCAGGTACTCTGCAGGAAGGTCTGATTTCGCTATTATTAAACCAAGACCCAGATGGCAAATATAAAGATCCAGTCTAAAAAACTGGAGGCCCCTTACACTTCAATGTTGTGATGCTAAAAAAATAGCGAAATGCATAGCACTCAGAATTAAAGGTTTTACCAGGTACTGTTCCTCCTGATCAGAGTTTTTTTTTTTTTTTTTTTACATGGGCAACACATTGGAGATAATATACGACAACTACTAGAAATAATATAACAACATGAAACATCTAAGAAGCCAGGCCTGGTAATCAGAGGATTTTGAAAAGGCATTTGATAAAGTAAGACTGGATTTTTCCATTTCGGTGAGTCTCTTATTCAATGGGGAAAAGTAACGTATAGCAACACCAGGTGTAAAATAGTAAATAGCGGCTACTTCTCAGAGAGTTTTGAACTGTCAAGAGAAGTTAAACAAGGGTGTCCGCTGTCACTATATTGATTCGTTATAGCCATCAAAATTCTAGCTATTAAAATCAGATCAAATAACAACATTAGAGGATTAGAAATCCAAGGCTTAAAAACAAAGTTGTCTGTGAATGTCGATTAGTTTTATATTAAGTCCACAAGCTAGATCCCTGCAATGTCTCATTGAAGATCTAGATAATTTTTCTGGCCTCTCTGGACTAAAACCTTTGATAAGCGTACCATATTACATATTGGATCTTTAAAAACACAACTTTTACATTACCCTACAGTTTACCTATAAAATGGGCTGACGGTGAAGTAGACATACTTGGGATTCTTATCACAAAATATGTAAATGAGCTATCCACAATGATTTTTTTTTTTAAATGAGTAAGATAGACAAGATCCTGCAACCATGGAGAGGTAAATATCTGTCTATTTATGGAAAAATGTGACTCACTTACTTATGGCGCTGCCTACTCCTGAGGATTCGTTTTTCAAATTATATGAGCAATTTTTTTTTTTTAGCTTTGTCTGTGATGATAAACCAGACAAGATAAAGTGTGCCTATCTATACAATGAATATGAACTTGTTGGGTTGCGATTATTAAATATAAAAGCACTAAACCTCACTCCAAAAGCTTCACTTATTCAAACGTTTTATTTGAACCCTAAATGGTTCTCAAGTAGATTATTAAGAAAAGATTTGTTTAAAAATTGCCTTTTTGCAGATTGCCTTTGATTACTTTCAAATGAAACCTTGATCAAATTCTCTCGCTTTTTCAAACAAGCATTGCAGAGCTGGTTACAATTTCAATTTCATCCACCAGAAAAGATAGAACATTATTACCACAAATATTATGGTTGAACTCAAATGTGCTGGTTGATAAGTCTACCATTCCATACAGTTATTTTATGTCTTTAATGCAGTTGTGTGGGAAGGTCTGCTCAATCCAAGATTACAACCAATTGATTATAGCATTACCCCAAAAATGGAGGAGGCAGGTGGCAGCGGGAGGAGGTAGGGAACTGGTCTGTCTGTCCAATATACTGTAAAGGACCAAAACTGGCGGAGGAACAAAAATAGCATAAATAGTATACCAGTTTCATTTGAGGACCAGGATGTTGACAGCTGTGCCATACAGTTCGCAAAATTGCTGGGAAGAGATTTTTGATTAACCGATTCCATGGCACAAGGTGTATGAGTTGATATATAAAATGACGCAAGATTCAAGACTTCGTGCCTTTCAGCTAAAATTATTGTACATAATTCTTGCCACCAACAAGGATATAGGATATAGAATCAGTAGACCATTTGTTCTGGTATTGCCCTCAGGTAGCCTGTTTCTGGTCTCAGTTTCTGGAATGTCTAAAAAAATAAAAACATGAATGTAAAATTGACCCTAGAAATAGCATAGTTGGGAGATCTGGAGAAACCTGGTTAGTCAATTACTAATATACTAATACTCTTAGTAAAAGTATTTAATCTTCAACTCGCAATCTGTGGATTTTATTCGATTAGATAGATTCAAATTGTATGTCAAACATCACAGCATAGTTGAAAGATACATGGTGTGTAGAAAACCTGAGGGTTGGGATGGTGGAACTGGAGACAAGTTGGAGTGCAGTTGCTGGGCGGGGGATAGAATGATGGTGAAAGATAAGTAAAAAACATGGTTGATGGGCCGCTCTCGGGGAACTGTGGGAGGGATCTTGAACGGTTGGTGGTCTGGCGGTTGGGAGCTGGTTCAGACCCCCATTTTGACTTGGTGGGAGATCTGTCGACTTGCCCTTGGGCGGGGCGCTTGACCCTGGTTGCTCTGGATGGGATTCTGTTAGATAGCTGAATGTAATGTAGATGTTGAGCGGCTTCACTGCAGGTACATGGTATGTTTAAATATTTAATAAAATAAAATAAATGTTATAAAAAATGTATGTGTGTGTGTGCACCCTGTACCTTTGATCCAAGAGTAACTCCGGTTTTACTTTCTCCCAGCGGGGGGGGGGGGGGGGGGATTCTTGTGTTTGGTTTTTTTCTTGTTGCTGTTCCTGTTTTCTAAACACACACGGGACACACACACAGTGCTCAAGTGGAAAGCCCTCCTTGACGATATCCTACGACAGGGTTTCCCAAACTGTTTTTTTGTCCCAGCACTACAAGGCTGATTCAAATAATCAACTAATCACCTAGCTTTGATCATTTGAATCAGCTGTGTAGTGTTAGGTCAATAACCAAAATGTGCACCCTTTGGGGTCCCGAGGACTGAGCTTGGGAAACGCTGACCTACGACCTTTCCCAAAAGCGTCCCAGGCAACTAATCAGCCTCAGTTAGAAGATAGCAGTGTTTAATATCAGGTGACAACACACACACAAACGCCACTTCCCAGCGCACTGACAGCTGTGTGTTTGACAGGGAGCGACCAATGATCTCTCATCACCCACAAAAAGGTGAATTCTCAGGAAAAGTCGATACTGTGAGTTTGTGTGTCTCACTCTTTGTCTCAACCTCTATTGTCACATTTCCATTTCTCTCTTCCGCAACGTATTTTCTGCTCCCTACCCGTCGCCGTCTTTCCTCCACCAATCTGTCAATCTCTCGATCATACCCTCTTCCTTCTTCTGTCCTTCTTCATCTTTGGCTCCCTCCTTCACCCTCTCTCAGCGGCACATACACGTCAAAACACACACGCATGCACACCAAAACACACATGGTATGGTGTGTGTCCAATGGGAGCACTGTGTGTTTTATCACCGACCAGCAGCAGTATTTCCATGGATCTGCTGGACGGATTAATCACACTGCTAAATGTCCAGGAGAGAGGGATGAGAGGAGAGGAGTAACAAAACGAGAGGAGACGAGAAGATAAGCATGCGCTCCATGTCTAAAGCCCCTGAACAGCGCTCATTGAGAACAGAACTCTGTTACCAAGACAACAGCTCCCAAAGCCAGACAGACAGTGCATGCTAAAGCTGTCTCTGCTGCTAGGCTAAATCCTGTTTTTAACTGGGCCAACACTCCAGGACCATCGTAATAAGCACATTGTCCCAGTCCACACAACCATCCAACACTTCCTTCTCCTCTTGAGACATTCTCCTTTGAAAGCTATCCACGGGCTAATGTGGCTACGCTGACCAGTTCTGGTCTGTTAAGGGATTCAACTGGATTTTTAGACTGTCAGAAACAGGGAGCTTTTTTCTGAGGGAAGAGAAGTATATTGGGCTGAATTGTAATGTTGGACCTCTCTTTCTTAAATCAGTTTCTTCCTATATATTATTCACCTAATAGCTACCGGTAACTCTCACTCTGTGAGGAATGGCTTCCAGTCAGTCACTTTACATCTACTGCTCCCCTCACAAAGAAAGCTGGTCTCCAAACATTCACAAGTCATGGAGAACTCTGATAGTATACTCATGTGGCCATGACCAATTCGTTTCTCATCCATCGCTCTGTAAACTGGCATCCGTGTTGTTCGGCACCAAATGTCCCATAGATTTGGTGCCGACATAGAATAAAAGGTTGTGTTACACAGAGGACAGAGTAAAAGGATTGATGGAGTAAAAGTTCAACTCGTTGACTGCAGTGACAGATCAGCACTGACCTTCGGAGGGCAATGGCTGACGCAGCTCTGACCAAGCAGAATTAGTCAAATCAGCATAGACCTCCCGCCAAGATCTAAGAGGCCACCACACCTCTGGGAGGGAGGTTTAGAAAGACAGAGTAGAAAGAAAGGAGAGAAAGGTTTAAAAAAAAAAAACAGTATAAAAAGAAAGAGGGATAGACAGTGTGTGAGAAAAATAAGAGAGAAGAGAGATAGCTAGGTTTACATCCAATTAGCGCCAGATTTATGTGAATACAAAAATATCTGCATATAGAAAATAGGCACATATTCCCACCAGTGGTGTTTCCACCAAACTGTCGTGTTGCAGATAAGTTAACGTTTTCAAGTCACGAATAAAAATAGAATGTTCAATGTGTTTCCATCACATTTTCAACTCAACTGACAGTCGTCACAAAAACGGTTGCGTTAAATAGCCAAATGTGCCTACTCTGGTCTTGGCATATGTACTTTAGTGAACATCTTGCAGATACAGTGAGGATAGTCTACATGATGAGATTGTGGATCGAGACAGAATGTTTCTATTGGTCAAAATGGCAGTCGATCATCATGTCACCAGAATAAGCCCCTCGACAATTATTCGAAAGGAGCATCAAGCTCATACCGTACACTTTCACCACCCTGTGAAGTTCATAACTTATTTCGTCTGTAGCCTAATTTAAACTGCATGGTTTCCTGAGTCGTAGTGGGAGGACCACAAACCATGTTATTGCATGACTCCAAGTTTACGCCGAAATGATGGGTCATGATCAATATAATATTTATGATCAATATTTGCGCATGAAAGGATTTCCACCACCATTTCTCAAATAATTAATTTTACAGACACAAAAAGATCCCACCGTGTCGAAAGAACAAATGATCTGTCTGCATTTATCGTGAAAGCATGTGGTTCAACATGTGATAACATGAAACTACTCTGTTAGCCATTGCTGTTAATTTTGTGGGAAATTGTCATTTTAGGGTAAATTTATACAGTAATAGGATACTGTATTAGTGTTAAGACCGCCTGCTCTTTCCATGACGTAGACTAACCAGGTGAATCCAGGTGATAGCTATGATCCCTTATTGATGTCACTTGTTAAATCCACTTTAAAAATCAGTGTACATGAAGGGGAGGAGACAGGTTAAAGAAGGATTTTTAAGCCTGGAGACAATTGAGATGTGGATTGTGTAGGTGTGCCATTCAGAGGGTGAATGAGCAAGACAAAATATTTAAGTTCCTTTGAACGGGGTATGGTGGTAGGTGCCAGGTGCAGCGGTTTGGGTCAAGAACTGCCCCGCTGCTGGGTTTTTCACACTCAATAGTTTGCTGTGTGTATCAAGAATGACCCACCACCCAAAGGACATCCAGCCAACTTGACACAACTGTGGGACGCATTGGAATCAAAATGGGCCAACATCCCTGTGGAACGCTTTCCACACCTTGTAGAGTCCACGCCCTGACGAATTGAGGCATTTGAGGGAAAAATGTGGAGGGGGTACAACTCAATATTAGTAAAGTGTTCCTAATGCTTGGTATACTCTGTGTATATTTACTGTCAATAGCAATGCACTTGGGTAGGCACATTTTTGGCCGGTCCTACAAATTAACTTGGCATGCCTCACTTGCATTTAAACTTAGCAACCATGTAAGAGGTAACCTTGTAAGAGGTGGAAATTTACCAATTGTGATGTCGTAAATACCAGTTGGATGCATTCACGTGTTTCGAACTCGTTGAGAACCGCTGACTGGCTAATGACCAACAGGCCGCATAAAACCTTAAACTAAAAGTACAGCTATCACGCTTGTAAACAAAGTGTTCAAAAACCATATTAATAATACCTTTTTATTCATGTTTGTTGTTGCATTTAAATGCCAGAAATGCTGTTATAAAAGGTCCTTAGTAGGTGGCGTCAGAGGTCAGCATGTGGGAGAAGTGGGAGCTCAGGATGATAGACGAGTTTCCCGCTAGTAATTACCAGTAGAAGGGCTGTTCAAGTAGATTTTTCTCAGTCATATGTGGTAAATTCCCAATTTTCACTTGGTTACCAACTAGGAAATGTCTGACTTGCTAACTGGTTGTAGTTAATCACGTGCCGCATTCAACGAATGAGCAAGTCGGAAATGTCAGAGTTTCGACTAGCATGTGTACGTGGCTATACTAGTGATGTTACGTTTGATACCGGAGCTCTGAGGCATGCGTCAAAATCGCTAGGCAACTTCGAAGCAGTATGCCGATGCGTGTATCACTTCATCAGAAGTACGTCATCAATGATGTCCGAAGCTTTGTTTGATCAGGTGCTTTTTTTGATGTTGCTGTGGTTCCGGTGCTTTCTTCGATTCCAAGCTTTCAAACACTGACCACTACTGGACACCATACTTACAAATCTAGTTAAGATTTTGTACATGTAGTTTCACCTCTGGTAGCTTAGCAGGTAGAGTAGGGAACTACTTTTGAGAGAAAAAAATTGAATGACTATTTTGAGAGAAAAAAATTGAATGACCACTTTCTGCACTATTGTTCAAATAATTTGTTTTAATTGGTATATTATAGGCTTCTGTCTTAAGGATCCTAAATAATGCCATATTCAGTTTTAGAAAAATAGTCAACTTGAAGGGAAGCATGATGGAAACCTGGTATTCCAACTGATTATAGGCTACTAAAGCCAATGACGTAACGCTGCGTGACAGAGTTTTGATGAAAACAGCGGAGAAAAAAAATGTCTATCTGATAAATCACACAGATGTCAATAATGTGCAATGTGAACCGATAATGAACCTTTTTTTCGGCACAATTTGGCGAAATCTCCGAAGCCTTCAGAAAGCCCCGGTTTCCCATCACAAGGCTATACTGAACTTTGAAATGTAGGTGGGGGCAATGAGCAATGAGCTGGCGGGAACTCATTAGCATATTTGGGGGCATGGTCTAAAATATGTTGTATTTGTGCCAACCGCCAGTCGGAATGTTGAATCAGTTTAAATGGTTTTATCGTTGTGTTGATAAAGGTTGAGCGCCTCTTTTGACAACATCAGTGCTGCAATCTTTGTAAGAGCTTGTGACAAGAGCGGCACTGTGAAGAGGTTACTGTACATTTTATAGTAGCTTAATGGCTGCTGGTTTACAGGAAGTTAATGTTTAATTTTAAATAACTTACTATCAACTAGTTGCAATTGGATTATTGTAAAATGAACAGTAATTTACAGTAGCTAATCCATCACACTCACTGACCTGATGGTTTGGTAAGGAAGTGAGACCCAAAAAAGTTCCAATAAGCTACGCCTGCAATATTCTGATAGGCTGCTGCTGCTACAGTATGCTGCCAATCAGTCAGTGATGTGCATGTTGCCAACAGAAGATTCTGTGAAGGCAACATGCAACAATTAAGATTTTACTGAGTTACAGTTCATATAAGGGCATCAGTCAATTGAATCAATAGATTAGTGCCTATTTAATTTGATTTCACAAGCCCGGAAATACAGATATTCATCTGTTGGTCACAGATACCGTAAAAGAAATTGAGGTGCGTGGATCAGAGAACCAGTCAGTATCTGCTGTGACCACCATTTGCCTCATGCAGCGCGGCACATCTCATTCGCATAGAGTTGATCAGGCGGTTGATTGTGGCTTGTGGAATGTTGTCCCACTCCTCTTCAATGGCTGTGCTAAGTTGCTGGATATTGGCGGGATCTGGAACACCCTGTCGTCCGTCAATCCAGAGCATTCCAAACAAAAACGCCCCTTTTAAACAATTTACAGTTAAAGATAACCAAGGGTATGAGCTTTCTTCTTAACTATCTAAGCTCATTCAGAGAAGAAATCAGGCATGGGCCAAAGCAAGGAAAACTGACTTTGTAGGTGACTGGCAATCTTTCAGACAATTGAGAAACAGATGTACTATATCGATTAAAAAAGCTAAAATCAAGCTACTTTTTAAGCTCTCTCTCTGACTGCTGGTGATCCTACACAATTTTGGAAAACAGTAATTGCCCTGAAGTGTAGATATTCCTCTTCTTCCCTGCCTAAGCAAGTTCTGTCTGACTCTGTCATCATAACTGAGAAGAATGGGATAAGAGATGCTCTTAAATCATAATTTTATCATCTCGGCAGGCTTTTCATTTGAGAGAAACGGTGGTGTCGTTGACCCTGGTCAGTCAATCGACTGCTCTTCCCTCTGCCAGCCTCTAGCTGACTCAACGGTTAACCTGTCAACTTCTAGTGAATATTTGTTTTCAATACACTTTACTATGTGTGATGTCCTAGACGCCTTACTTAAGATTGATGTAAAGAAAAAAAGAAAAGAAAAATCCACTGGAGCTGATATGCTTGATCCCTTTTTGCTGCAGCTCTCTGCCCCCCGATTGCTGAATCATAAACCCATATTTTTAACCTGACGATTATATCTGGTACTATCCCCAAGGTTTGAAAGGCGGCCCATGTACTCCCCCTTCACAAAGGTGGTGACCCTTGTGACCTAAATAATTAAATCTGCCTATGTCTAAACTTCCTTGCCTAGCTAAAATATTATAATCCTTGATTCATTCTTTCCCACTAGTAATTACCAGTTGGAGTGGATTCTTCTCAGTCGTGTGTGGTAAATTTCCACTTGGTTACCAACACAGCATTATGCTGCTTTCACGTGCTAGTCGAAACTAGGAAATGTCCGACTTGCTAACTGGTTGCAGTTAATCACGTGCTGCGTTCAACAAATTAGCAAGTCGGAAATTTCTGAGCTTCCTAGCATGTGAACGGGGCTATACTAGTGATGTTACGTTTGATACCGGAGCTCCGAGGCATGCAGCTAACTTCGAAACAAATAATTAAAAATCGGCTTATTTCTAAACTTTGTTGCCTAGCTAAAATATTAGGGTAAGGGCTGCTCCACACACACACCTGGAGTAGTGGAATGCTTTTAATAAAGAACCTTAGACATCAAAGACTTGAGCTTATGTTAGTGGGCGTGCGTGTGTGTGTGTGATGCTGGAGGGCATATCAGTGCGAGACGAGACACACGCAAGCGCTGCAGAGCACTGTTCACATAACAGCCATCTGATCCACTCAGCGTCTCACACACACGCTCCCTAAAAGAGCACTGCAGTGGTTTCTAGGATCCATCAGATATAGATGCCCTCTCTTTCCCCTCTTTAATTAATGTATTCACTCGTTTATCTGATCCCTTCTTCCTCTCAGGCTCCTCCACTCATCTCCGTGATTAGAATCTTTCCTCACAGGTGGACTGCAGGAGGGAGGGAGAAAAAGGGAGAGAGGAAAGAAGGGGAGGGGAGATGGAGAGAGGACGAGATCTCTCGGAGCCTAAGGCAGGTAAATAGTATTCTCCACACCTTGTTATCATGTTATACGGGTGTTACCGCACACACAGACCTGGGGTTCAAGAGCTCAGAGAGAACAGAAAACCCAGCACTGTCTGTCTGTCTGACACACACACACACACACACACACACATACACACACACACGTATCAGGGAGCAAGAAATGGGGCAACTCCTCTGGGACTTCTGTTCGCTACTGTACGGAGTTACCATGACGATTACATTAGCCTTCTACCACATACCCCCACCACACAGGAATTCTAATGAGATGTGTGTGTGTTTTACTGCCTATTGGGATCCCAAGCCAGGGAAACTGTCAGCCTCAATGAAGACAACACATCTGGAAAAAGGGGACGACCTTGATAACCAAAGCGAAAAACAGCACACTTCTAGATTTAGAAATCTGAACATGTTCAACGACAGACTTAAACCTATCGGAAATATTAAGTTAGCCGGAAGAAGACTACTGTGATTGTCAGCTTCTTCATCAAAGATGCAGGTGTTTTTTAAATATATATATTTTTTAAATACACTGATAATAGGCCAGAGGAAGCTGCTTCCCTACAAATAACCAGCTAATGGAAGAACAGACACCTGCTAAACAAAGGGAGAATTCAATCATAAAAATAACAAAATCGGATAGGAAACTGTGATTAGACAAACAAAGGAATACCTTGACGACTAGGGAGCAGAGGAAACATTAATGAAAAAAAAAAAAAGGGGGAGACTGGGCTGGGCTGTGCTGATAGACATCTCCTGAGCAGGTAAATACGAGAGGTTTAAAAGACAGAGAAAGAGAAAGTGAGAGAGTGATAAAGATCTGCGAGTATCTGCCCCATTAAGAGCACTCACTGATGAGGAATGGAGAGAAGAAAATAAGAAACATTTATTTCCAGAGGATAAGTCTATTCCATAGCCATGGTAATCAGGTTCAATTGACATTTTCCTGGGAGGCTTTACATGCTTCCTTCCTTCTTCGTCGCCATTAAATAAAACAATCACGTAAAAGAGCATAGACCCTAACATGGGAGGCACATAGCTGGTTCTTTATGGTCGAGATGGCTCATACCGTATGCACAGAAAGAGGAGAGGAGGGGGGAGGACAAGAGAAGAGAAGAGGAACTTAAATAGAGAGGGGAACAGAACGAAGGGAATAAATAGTTGCGATGTAGAGGCATTAGCTAAGTTTGAGAGGTACTCCGTGTAACCTCTTAAAGTAGCTGGAGGGGTAGAACTGATGGTGGGGGAAATTAGCATATTCTCTCTTACTACCACACAGTTAACAGAGCAGCCTCCTCATTGCACTGCTTTAATAGGACCCAAACTACAGCAGAAAGTTTAATTTAGGAATGATAATTAATTCACTTATTCATCAGGCTCCATTTCCTGCAGATTACACACTTACACACGCACGTTTTGGTCTTTGGTTAAACTTCCACTAATCTTTCCCACTCAAGTGCTGCACTCCGATATAGTCAATTAAAAACAGCCACTGATAAGAGTGAAATGTTTCAATTCACAACAGTGTAATGTGATCCATTCTCTTCACTTGAATGGATTTGTAATAACAACAGTTAGCCGAGGGGGGCTGGAGTAATCATGTTTATGAATTAGTAGAAATGAAGAAATTGTCATTTGTTCATTTTAAAAAAGGAACATGTTTAAAGTGAAGGTAGTACCCTAAAGTTCACTCTCCACTGTAGAAAGTCCAATGGAACTGTCCATTGGGTCCTCAGTGTATGAATCGCGTGATTTTTGTCTGCAAACAACTTGCAATGTCGATGTAATTCAATTAAGGAGTGGGAGATGGGAGAGGAGAGAGGGAGAGGAGAATATCCCTCGGTGCTGTAGGTGTTTAACCCTTTACACTTGTGGGAAATAGTCTATATGGACAGGGCTGAATGTAAGTGTTTCTTAAAGAAGAAATATGAAAAGCATATGCATAACCATGGTAGCAATTGAAAGGGAACAGTTTGGAGATAATGGAAAAATGATTCGATCAAAAGGTGAGTACATAATAGTTCACCTGACAAGACTGAATCCAAACGTTACACTTGATTTGATGTCACTGAATGTGTCCAGATGACATGATAAACTCTAGACCGTCTTTACTCCACACACAGAGATGCATACAAAGCTCTCCCTCACCCTCCATTTGGCTAATCTGACCATAATTCCATCCTCCTAATTCCTATTAACAAGCAAATACTAAAGCAGGAAGTACCAGTGACTCGCTCAATACGGAAGTGGTCAGATGACACGGATGCTAGGCTACACGACTGTTTTGCGAGCACAGACTGGAAAATGTTCCCGGGATTCATCCAATGGCATTGAGGAGCATACCACCTCAGTCACCGGCTTCATCAGTAAGTGCATCGACGACGTCTTCCCCACAGTGACCATACGTATATATCCCGACCAGAAGCCACGGATTACAGGAAACATCCGCACCGAGCCGGCAGGGGAGAGGTACTCGGAGTGCTCTTCTTGTCCGACTTACACGGAACCCAAACAGATTACGCTCGTGCAACATCGTGCATAAATGTATTTTGTCCCCCCACACCAAACGCGATCACGACACGCAGGTTAAAATATCAAAGCAAACTCTTAACCAATTACATTAATTTGGTGACAGGTCGAAAAGCATGAAACATTTATGGCAATTTAGCTAGCTAGCTTGCACTTGCTAGCTAATTTGTACTATTTAGCTAGCTTTTTGTTGCTAGCTAATTTGTCCTGGGATATAAACATTGAGTTGTTATTTTACCTGAAATGCACAAGGTTCTCTACTTCGACAATTAATCCACACATAAAACGGTCAACCTCTAGTCAACTCTCCTCCTTCCAGGCCTTTTCTTCTCTGGACTTAATATTTCGATTGGCAACTTTCATAAATTTGGTGCATTACCGCCACCAACCTCGTTCGTCTTTCAGTCACCCACGTGGGTATAACCAATGAGGAGATGGCACGTGGGTACCTGCATCTATAAACCAATGAGGAGATGGGAGAGACAGGACCTGCAGCGCAATCTGCGTCACAAATAGAACTGACTTCTATTTAAGCCTTTATTAAATAGAACTGACTTCTATTTAAGCCCTTGGCAACGCAGACGCTCGTTGGCGCGTGCGAGCAGTGTGGGTACAATAATTCAATACGTTAATATAGATCTCTAAATGTATTTTGTAACGCTCACGCACGCGAGCGGTGTAGTTAGGGTATTAGAAAGTGCACACACCACCCACCGCTTCAGAGTACATTACTCACTAATGTTTAGTCTCTAGATAATAAAGTTGCCGAGCTCAGGGCGAGGATTTATTTCTAGAGAGACATCAGGGATTGTAACATACTCCATTTCACAGAAACATGGTTCTCTCGGGATATACTGTCTGAATCCGTCGAGCCAGCTGGGTTCTCAGTTCATTGCGCAGACAGGAATAAATATCTCTCCGGGAAGAAGAAAGGCGGGGGTGTATGTTTCGTGATTGTGAAAACATACAGGAACTCCTTTTGTTCACCCTACCTAGAATACCTCACAATCAAACGCCGACTATTATCTCTCAAGAGAATTCTCTTCGGTTATATAGTCACAGCCGTATATATCCCCCCTCAAGCAGATACCACGACGGCCTTTAAGGAACTACACTGGACTTTGTGCAAATTGGAAACCACATATCCTGAGGCAACATTTATTGTAGCTGGGGATTTTAACAAAGCAAATTTGAGGAAAACGCTACCGAAGTTCTACCAACACATGGACTGTAGTACTTGCGCTGCTAAAACACTCGACCACTGCTACTCCAACTTCCGGGATACCTACAAGGCCCTCCCCCGCTCTCCTTTCAGCAAATCTGACCAATACTCCATTTTGCTTCTCCCTTCCTATAGGCAGAAACTCAAACAGGAAGTACCTGTGCTAAGGACTATTTAACGCTGGTCTGAACAATTGGATCCACGCTTCAAGGTCGTTTTTATCTGCCACCAGATATTCTGGGTTCGAGGCTCTGTCGCAGCAGGTCGCGACCGGGAGGTCCATGGGGCGACGAACAATTGGCCCAGCGTCGTCCGGGTTAGGGAGGGTTTGGCCGGCAGGGATAACCTTGTCTCATCGCGCACTATGTGGCAGGCCGGGCGCAGTACACGCTGACCAGGTCGCCAGGTGTACGGTATTTCCTCCGACACATTGGTGCGGCTGGCTTCAGGGTTGGATGTGCATTGTGTCAAAAAGCAGTGCGGCTAGGTTTGGTGGGTTTCGCAGGACGCATGGCTTTCGACCTTCGCCTCTCCCGAGTCCGTACGGTAGTTGCAGCGATGAGACAACTACTACCAATTGGATACCACGAAATTGGGAAAGAAAAAGGGGTAAGCAAATGTTTTTGAATTCTTTTTTTTTTTTTTGCACACGGACTGGGATATGTTCCGGATAGTCTCTGAGAATAATATTGACGAATATACTGATACGGTGACTCAGTTTATCAGGTAGTGTATAGGAGATGTTATACCCACTGTGACAATTAAAACCTTCCCAAACCAGAAACTGTGGATAGATAGCAGGATTCGTGCAAAACTGAATGCACAAACCACCACATTTAACCATGGCAAGATGACTGGGAATATGGTAGAATACAAACAGTGAGGTTATTCCCTCCGTAAGGCAATCATACAGACAAAAACGTCAGTATAGAGACAAAGTGGAGTCGCAAATCAACGGCTCAGACACAAGACGTTTGTGGCAGGGTCATAAGACAATCACGGACTACAAAAAGGAAAACCAGCCATGACGTCTTCCTTTCGGACAAGCTAAACACCTTTGCTTCAGCCATACTTGGCCCGCTACCAACGACTGTGGGCTCTCCTTCTCCGTGGCCGACATAAGACATTTAAGCGTGTTAACCCTCGCAAGGCTGCCGGCCCAGACGGCATCCCTAGCCGCGTCCTCACAGCATGGCTGGGGTGTTTATGGACAAACTCAATCTCTCCCTATCCCAGTCTGCTGTCCCCACATGCTTCAAGATGGCAGCCATTGTTCCTGTACCCAAGAAAGCAAAGGTAACTGAACTAAATGACTATCGCCCTGTAGCACTCACTTCTGCCATCATGAAGTGCTTTGAGGGAGTAGACATGGATCATATCACCTCTGCCTTACCTGTCACCCTAGACTCACTTCAATTTGCTTACCGCCCCAATAGTTACACAGATGATGCAATCACCATAATACTGCACACTGCCCTATCCAATCTGGACAAGAGGAATACCTATGTAAAAATGCTGTTCATTGACTATAGCTCAGCAATCAACACCATAGTACCCTCCAAGCTCATCATTAAGCTCGAGGCCCTGGGTCTGAACCCCGCCCTGTGCAACTGGATCCTGGACATCCTGACGGGCCACCCCCAGGTAGTGAAGGTAGGAAACAGCACCTCCACTTCGCTGATCCTCAACACTGGGGCCCCACAAGGGTGCGTGCTCAGCCCCCTCCAATACTCCCTGTTCACCCATGACTACGTGGCAACGCATGCCTCCAACTCAATCATCAAGTTTGCAGACAACACAACAGTAGTAGTATGCCTGATTACCAACAATGACGAGACAGCCTACAGGGCGGAGGTGAGGGCTCTGGAAGTGTGGTGCCAAGAAAACAACCTCTCACTCAACGTCAAACAAAACAAAGGAGATGTTCTTGGACTTCAGAAAACAGCAGAGCGAGCACCCCCCTATCCACATCGACGGGACCGCAGTGGAAAAGGTGGAAAGCTTCAAGTTCCCCAGCGTACATATTACTGACAAACCAAAATGGTCCACCCACACAGACAGTGTGGCGAAGAAGGTGCAACAGCGACTCTTCAACCTCAGGAGGCTGAAGAAATGTGTCTTGCCACTTAAAACCCTCACAAACTTTTACAGATGCACAATTGAGTGCATTCTGTATCACTGCCTGTTACAGCAACTGCTCCGCACGCAACCGCAGGGCTCTCCAGAGGGTGAGGTCTGCCCAACACATCACCGGGGGCAAACTACCTGCACTCCATGACACCTACAGCACCCGATGTCACAGGAAGGCCCAAAAGATCATCAAGGACATCAACCACCCGAGCCACTGCCTGTTCATCCCGCTATCATCCAGAAGGCAAGGTCAGAACAGGTGCATCAAAACAGCTTCTATCTCAAGGCCATCAGACTGTTAAACACCAATCACTAGCACATTAGAGGCTGCTGCCTATATACATAGACTTGAAATCACTGGCCACTTTAATAAATGGAGCACTAGTCACTAATGTTTACATATTTTGCATTACTCAACATATACACACACTATCGTTCCAAAGTTTGGGGTCACTTAGAAATGTCCTTCTTTTGTCCATTAAAATAACATCAAATTGATCAGAAATACAGTGTAGACATTGTTAACCTCTAACGAGCACCTACCCCGGGTCCGGGAGCACCCCCCACCCCCCCCACACTGATTAGCATCGCTAGCATAGCGTCACAATTAAATAGTAGCATCTAAATATCATTAAATCACAAGTCCAAGACACCTAATGAAAGATACAGATCTTGTGAATAAAATCACCATTTCAGATTTTTAAAATGTTTTACAGGGAAGACAAAATATGTAAATCTATTAGCTAACCATGTTAGCCTAAGACACCCTTTTTCTTTGTCCACCATTTTTTCTCAACACCAGTAGCTATCACCAATTCGGCTAAACTAAGATATTGATAGCCACTAACCAAGAAAAAAACTCATCAGATGACAGTCTGATAACATATTTATGGTATAGGTGTCACGTTCCTGACCTGTTTTCTGTTTAGTTTTGTGTGTTAGTTGGTCAGGACGTGAGTTTGGGTGGGCATTCTATGTTGTCTGTTTCTATGTTGGTTTAGGGTTGCCTGGTATGGCTCTCAATTGGAGGCAGGTGTTTGGCGTTCCTCTAATTGAGAGTCATATTTAGGTAGGCTGTTCACAGTGTTTGTTTGTGGGTGGTTGTCTCCTGTGTCTGTGTCAATGTTTGCACCATACGGGACTGTTTACGGTTTGTTCATTTCATGTAGTCTGTTCCTGTTCATTTCGTTCTTCACGTTGTATGTAAGTTCGTCGTTCAGGTCTGTCTACTTTCGTTTTGTTATTTTGTATCATTTTCAAGTATAGTTCGTTTTGTCTTGTTAAATAAATTCATCATGTCATTTCAACGCGCTGCACCTTGGTTCAATCCCTGCTCCTCCTCTTCGGATGAAGAGGAGGAGGACCGCCGTTACAGAACCACCCACCAATCCAGAACCAAGCGGCGTGAATTCGAGCAGTGGCCTGCTACACAGGAATCATGGACTTGGGAGGAGATATTAGAGGGAAAAGGACCCTGGGCGCAAACTGGAGAATATCGCTGCTCTCGTGTGAAAAGTGAGGCAGCCACAGCCCAGGAGAGGTGGTTTAAGGAGGCAGCTAGGAGACGTGGATGGAAGCCGGAGAATCAAGCTCGAAACCGGAATTATGAGGGGACACGTCTTGCACGGAAGCCCGAAAAGCCCGTGAGTAACTCCCAAAAATTTCTTGGGGGGGGGCTAAGGGGTTGTGGGCCAAGGGCAGGTAGGAGACCTGCGCCCACTTCCCAGGCTAACCGTGGAGAGCGGGAGTACGGGCAGACACCGTGTTACGCAGTAGAGCGCACGGTGTCTCCTGTACGTGTGCATAGTCCGGTGCGGGTTATTCCACCTCCCCGCACTGGTAGGGCTAGATTGGGCATTGAGCCAGGTGTCATGAGGCCGGCTCAACGCGTCTGGTCTCCAGTGCGTCTCCTCGGGCCGGCATACATGGCACCTGCCTTACGCATGGTTTCCCCGGTTCGCCTACATAGCCCGGTGCGGGTTATTCCACCTCCCCGCACTGGTTGGGCGACCGGGAGCATTCAACCAGGTAAGGTTGGGCAGGCTCAATGCTCAAGAGAGCCAGTACGCCTGCACGGTCCGGTATTTCCGGCGCCACCTCCCCGCCCCAGCCTAGTACCTACAGTGCCTACACTACGCACTAGGCTACCAGTGCATTTCCAGAGCCTTGTTCCTCCTCCACGCACTCTCCCTATAGTGCGTGTATCCAGTTCGGTGCCTCCAGTTCCGGCCCCACGCACTAAGCCACCTGTGCGTCTCCTAAGTCCTGTACACACTGTCACTTCTCCCCGTACTAGTCCTGAGGTGCGTGCCCTCAGCCCGGTGCCACCAGTGCCGGTACCACGCACCAGGTATAGTGTACGCTTTGAGAGTTCAGTGTGCCCTGTCCCTGCTCCCCGCACTAGTATGAAGGTGCGTGTCCTTAGCTCGGTGCCTCCAGTTCCGGCACCACGCACCAGGTCTACAGTGCGCCTTATCCGGCCAGAGCCATCCGTCTCCCCAGCGCTATCTGAGCCATCCGTCTCCCCAGCGCCATCTGAGCCATCCGTCTCCCCAGCGCCATCTGAGCCATCCGTCTCCCCAGCGCCATCTGAGCCATCCGTCTCCCCAGCGCCGTCTGAGCCATCCGTCTGCCAGGAGCCTGCAAAGCCGCCCGTCTGCCATGAGCCTGCAAAGCCGCCCGTCTGCCATGAGCCTACAGAGCCGTCAGCCAGACAGGAGCCGCTAGAGCCGTCAGCCAGACAGGATCTGCCAGAGCCGCCAACCAGACAGGATCTGCCAGAGCCGCCAACCAGACAGGATCTGCCAGAGCCGCCAACCAGACAGGATCTGCCAGAGCCGCCAACCAGACAGGATCTGCCAGAGCCGCCAACCAGACAGGATCTGCCAGAGCCGCCAACCAGACAGGATCTGCCAGAGCCGCCAGCGAGCCATGAGCAGCCAGAGCCGTCAGAGCGCCATGAGCAGCCAGAGCCGTCAGAGCGCCATGAGCAGCCAGAGCCGTCAGAGCGCCATGAGCAGCCAGAGCCGTCAGAGCGCCATGAGCAGCCAGAGCCGTCAGAGCGCCATGAGCAGCCAGAGCCGTCAGAGCGCCATGAGCGTCGAGAGCCGTCAGCCTGCCATGAGCGTCGAGAGCCGTCAGCCTGCCATGAGCGTCGAGAGCCGTCAGCCTGCCATGAGCGTCGAGAGCCGTCAGCCTGCCATGAGCGTCGAGAGCCGTCAGCCTGCCATGAGCGTCGAGAGACGTCAGCCTGCCATGAGCGTCGAGAGCCGTCAGCCTGCCATGAGCGTCGAGAACCGTCAGCCAGCCATGAGCGTCGAGATTCGTCAGTCAGCCATGAGCTGCCCTTCAGCTTGAAAAGGCTAGATACCCAGAACTGCCCATCAGTCCAGAGCTGTCTCTCTGTCCGGAGCTGCCTTTCAGTCCGGAGTTGCCCCTCTATCCTGATCTCCCTCTCTATTTTCATCTACCTCTATATTCTTATCTATCCCTCTGTCTTGATTTATCTCTCTGTCCCGGTGTTGTCCTTATTAGGTATACTATTAAGAGGATTTTGTGGGGGAGAAAAGAGGGTGGACATTCTTGGAGGGAGGAAGTTAGGATTGATTATGGTGGGGTGGGAACCACGCCCGGAGCCTAAGCCACCACCGTGGTCAGATGCCCACCCAGACCCTCCCCTGGACTTTTTGGTGATGCGTTCGGAGTACGCATCTTGAGGGGGGGGTTATGTCACGTTCCTGACCTGTTTTCTGTTTAGTTTTGTGTGTTAGTTGGTCAGGACGTGAGTTTGGGTGGGCATTCTATGTTGTCTGTTTCTATGTTGGTTTAGGGTTGCCTGGTATGGCTCTCAATTGGAGGCAGGTGTTTGGCGTTCCTCTAATTGAGAGTCATATTTAGGTAGGCTGTTCACAGTGTTTGTTTGTGGGTGGTTGTCTCCTGTGTCTGTGTCAATGTTTGCACCATACGGGACTGTTTACGGTTTGTTCATTTCATGTAGTCTGTTCCTGTTCATTTCGTTCTTCACGTTGTATGTAAGTTCGTCGTTCAGGTCTGTCTACTTTCGTTTTGTTATTTTGTATCATTTTCAAGTATAGTTCGTTTTGTCTTGTTAAATAAATTCATCATGTCATTTCAACGCGCTGCACCTTGGTTCAATCCCTGCTCCTCCTCTTCGGATGAAGAGGAGGAGGACCGCCGTTACAATAGGATAGGTTTTGTTAGAAAAATGTGCATATTTCAGGTAGATTTCATAGTTTACAATTGCACCCACCGTCACAAATGGACTAGAATAAATAAATAGAGCAACGTGTATTACCTAATTACTAATCATAAAACATTTCGTAAAAATACACAGCATACACTAATCGAAAGACACAGATCCTGTGAATACAGACAATATTTCCGATTTTCTAAGTGTCTTACAGCGAAAACACAATAAATCGTTATATTAGCATACCACATGTTCAAACATTACCAGAGCATAGATTCTAGCCAAAGAGAGCGATAACGTCAACATTGCCAAAATATATTAATTTTTTCACTAACCTTCTCAGAATTCTTCCGATGACACTCCTGTAACATCATATTACACAATCCATATAGAGTTTGATCGAAAATGTGCATATTTAGCGGCACAAATCGTGCTTACACAATGGAAATACTGTCCAACTACTCAAGCAATCTGCCCGGCAGCATCATGATAATACAACTATTTTTATCGAAAACTATTCATAAACTTGACTAAAAAAATACAGGTTGGCCATGAAATGAAAGATGCATTAGTCATTAATGCAACCGCTAAGTTAGATTTTTAAAATTAACGTTACTAGACATACAGTGTGCGTTACAGACAGACTAGTGCCGCAATAACGGCGTCACTATTTACCATTATTGAGTTTACATTTTTCCACATAAAAATGGAATAACATCATAAATAGCTCTTACTTTTCGACGAGCTTCCATCGGAATCTTGGCCAAGTGGTACTTTTGTCCAAAAGAATCGTTGCTTGGTTGTAAAACGTTGCATTCAACTTCTGATATAGCAGCTAACTATAGCTAACAATTGCTAACATTAGCTAACGTGTCCAAATCCTCAATACGCAATACTGAGGAAATTCCGAAAAATAGCAATATACTCGCATAATCTGATATAACTCGGTTTCAAATAGCTTCGTTATGATGTTTCTAACACCTATATCAAATTAAATTACAGACTGATATATCTAAAGTTCATTACTGAGCGTTCGAAAATGGCATCCCGAGGTCTCTCTCTGCGTAAAGTTCAACGTCGAAAAGAAGGCGTACCTCACTCCTTGGTCTTTTATAACCTCTGAGAGCTACCTAGGAAGCCCATTCCACTTCTCATTGGTTACTGACATCCAGGATAAGGCGGGTGCAGTTCGTGTCGTTCAATAGGATATACACACGCCTTTAAACTGAACTGAGATCAGAGCTTCGCTCTCAGACCTTCGCAAAACCTGTCATGGATTTCGCTGTAGAAAGAGTTCTGTTCCACTCAGAGACATAATTCAAACGGCTATAGAAACTAGAGAGTCTTTTCTATCCAATAATAACAATAATATGCATATTGTACGAGCAAGAATTGAGTACTAGGCAGTTTAATCTGTAGAGACAATTATGCTAATTTGAAACAGCACCCCCTATAGTTGCAAGAAGTTAATGTTGTAAATGACAATTGTAGCTGGAAACAGCAGATTTTTTATGGAATATCTACATAGGCGTACAGAGGCCCATTATCAGCAACCATCACTCCTGTGTTCCAATGGCACGTTGTGTTAGCTAATCCAAGTTTATCATTTTAAAAGGCTAATTGATCATTAGAAAACCCTTTTGCAATTTCGTTAGCACAGCTGAAAACTGTTCTGATTTAAAGAAGCAATAAAACTGTCCTTCTTTAGACTAGTTGAGTATCTGGAGCATCAGCATTTGTGGGTTCGATTACAGGCTCAAAATGGCCAGAAACAAAGACCTTTGTTCTGAGACTCGTCAGTCTATTCTTGTTCTCGCCAGTCTATTCTTGTTCTGAGAAATTAATGCTATTCCATGCGAGAAACTGCCAAGAAACTGAAGCTCTCGTACAACGCTGTGTACTACTCCCTTCACAGAACAGCACAAACTGGTTCTAACCAGAATATAGAGAGTGGGAGGCCCCGGTGCACAACTGAGTAAGAGGACAAGTACATTAGAGTGTCTAGTTTGAGAAACAGAAGCCTCACAAGTCCTCAACTGGCAGCTTCATTAAATAGTACCCGCAAAACACCAGTCTCAACGTCAACAGTGAAGAGGCAACTCCGGGATGCTGGCCTTCTAGGCAGAGTTCCTCTGTCCAGTGTCTGTTCTTTTGCCCATCTTAATCCTTTCTTTTCATTGGCCAGTCTGAGATATGGCTTTTCTTCCCCCAACTCTGCCTAGAAGGCCAGCCTCCAGGAGTCGCCTCTTCACTGTTGACGTTGAGACTGACAACGATGAGACAGGCTATAGGGAGGAGGTCTGAGACCTGGCAGTGTGGTGCCAGGACAACAACCTCTCCCTCAACGTGATCAAGACAAAGGAGATGATTGTGGACTACAGGAAAAGGAGGGCCGAACACGCCACCATTCACAGCTTTACTTGGCTCATCGCGCTCTAGCGACTCCTTGTGGCGGGCCGGGTACCTGCAGGCTGACTTCAGGCGTTAGTTGAACAGTGTTGCCTCTCCTTAGCCTGTTGGGGATTTGCAGTAGAGGTCGACCGATTATGATTTTTCAACACCGATACCGATTAAAATCGGCCGATATATAATAATGACAATTCCAACAATACCGAATGAACACTTATTTTAACTTAATGTAATACATAAATAAAATCTATTTAGTCTCAAATAAATAATGAAACATGCTCAATTTGGTTTAAATAATGCAAAAACACAGTGTTGGAGAAGAAAGTAAAAGTGCAATGTGTGCCATGTAAAAAAGCTAACGTTTAAGTTCCTTGCTTAGAACATATGCAAGCTGGTGGTTCAATATTCCCACTTAAGAAGTTTTAGATTTAAGTTATTAAAGGAATTATGACGCGACGACTATTTCTCTCTATACCATTTGTATTTCATATACCTTTGACTATTGGATGTTATTATAGGCACTTTAGTATTGCCAGCCTAATCTCAGGAGTTGATAGGCTTGAAGTCATAAACAGCGCTGTGCTTCAAGCATTGCTAAGAGCTGCTGACAAACGCAGTAAAGTTTGAATGAATGCTTACGAGTCTGCTGCTGCCTGCCACCGCTCAGGCAGATTGCTCTATCAAATCATAGACTTAATTATAATATAATAAACACAGAAATACAAGCCTTTGGTCATTCATTTGGTCAAATCCGAAAACGATCATTTGGAAAACAAAATATTTATTCTTTCAGTGAAATACGGAACCGTTCCGTATTTTATCGAACGGGTGGCAACCATCAGTCTAAATATTGCTGTTACATTGCACAACCCTCAATGTTATGTCATAATTATGTAAAATTCTGGCAAATTAGTTTGCAACGAGCTAGGCAGCCAAAACTGTTGCATATACCCTGACTCTGCGTGCAATGAGCGCACGAGATGTGATACAATTTCCCTAGTTAATATTGCCTGCTAACATGAATTTCTTTTAACTAAATATGCAGGTTTAAACAAATATACTTCTGTGTATTGATTTTAATTAAGGCATTGATGTTTATGGTTCAGGTACATTCATGCAACGATTGTGCTTTGTTAAATTATCACCCTTTTGGCGAAGTAGGCTGTGATTCGATGATAAATGAACAGGCACTGCATTGATTATATGCAACGCAGGACAAGCTAGTTAACCTAGTAATATCATCAACCATGTGTAGTTAACTAGTGATTATGTGAAGATTGATTTTTTTATAAGATAAGTTTAAATGCTAGCTAGCAACTTACCTTGGCTCCTTGCTGCACTCGCGTAACAGGTGGTCAGCTTGCCACGCAGTTTCCTCGTGGAATGCAATGTACTCGGCCATAATCGGCGTCCAAAAATGAAATCGGCCCTAATTAAAATCGGTCAACCTCTAATTTGCAGCGATTGGATCGCAATTGGATATAGCGAAATTGGGGAGAAAATATGGGGTTGGTACAACAGAAGAAAAAAAAATACAATGGTTTAAATGAGATGAATAACCGGTGCCTCCAAGTGGCCACACACCTTTCCAAAGTGTGCACAGTTCCTAAGCAATTTCAATGCACTTTTATGACTCAAAGAAAAGTCTTCAACCGAGGTACTTTAAGCTCTCCTAGCTGTGCCGTTGAGGAACTACAGCAAGCACACTTGTTGTTTCGTTTGGAACACAACCCGGCTCCCCCGCATCACACAATTTCTGTCGTTGTTTACATAATCCAAAAACGGACATTAAAAAAATCGCAATCCAGGTCATGTGGGCATGATTTGAAAGCTTGTTCTATTGCCAACACGACTAGCTAAGTTATAAAATACGATCTCAAAGTGTTAGCCTTTCACAAGGCCATTTTGGTGCGCATAGAAAGGAGTCGTGAGTGCATCCCAGGTGTGTATACCGCAGTGAATTTCCTTCAAACAAACAAACATTGGCTCATTCTGTTCAAAACAACCCAGTGTATGGTGACATGTCATCTTGTAACTGTAGATCAAACATAGTGATCCTAAACATTGACACTGTATATAATGACATGAAATGTATGATTTGGAGACGTGAAGTGGACATTTGGACTCACGTGTGTTTGGCTTGCTTGTACGACATCAAAGCTGTGTTGATTATAATCCTCAATGTCTTTTCTTTCAAAATACATCGAGCCATCTTACATTTATAGCATTTCCATCACTCAGACAACAAAAACATTTGCAAAAGTTGCCCAATTAGCGGGAGGGATGGGGGCAACTTCTTGTCAGGTGCGGTGCTCAAGTTCAAAACGGCTGTCATTGAGAACCCGTACAGCAGAGCCAGAGCTCTGACGCCATGTATAGCACGTTGCTGTACAGCCGCTACGTTCCAATTGAAGAGCTTATTACTGCCCAAATCTGTCATGTTTAACCCGTATACGGTTACGAGTGTGAAGGGCGACCACAAGACTGATAGTTGCTGTGGAGACAGAGAGAGAGGAGCAACAAAGGAGAAGCAGAGGAAGAGCAACAAAAGAGGTAGAGAGAAAGATTGAGAGGGATGGGTGAGGAAAACAGAGAGAAGAAAAAAAGGGAAGGGAGGGAGAGGTAAAAGAGAGAAAAAAATAAAAGGAGGAAGGATAGAAAGAGAAATAACTAACAAAAGAGAGAGAAAGAAAGAGTCAAAGAGAGAAAGGAAAAGGGGAGAAACAACTGCAGGTTCTGCTGAAGGTGCGATGGTAGGCACTGCGTTGCCACGTTGTCATGGAGACAGTAACCAGGCGAGCGGTTGCCGTGTTAATGGTGTGTGTGAGCAAGAGCTCGGCGGCACGCGGCCGTAAATCTGGAGCAAATAAAAAGGAGGCAGCAGGTGCACGCCGTAAATGTGTGTGTGTGTATTTACACGTGTGTGTGTGTTAGAGAACGTTTGTGTGCACAAACACACACGCTTGTGTGGTGTTAATGGTGTGATTCTGTGATCCATTGTTCTGTGATTATGACAGAAAGGACATGGCAAGGGACTGAAAGGAGAGAGAACACACACATGATACACACAACACATTGCTGCACACACACACTTAAAAACACACCGCAACACAAACGGACTGCTTTAGTTCTATTCCGAGGTGTATGAAGAACAAGCATGTTCTCTCTCTCCCTCCTTCGCTCCTTCCCTCAGGGCAAGTGTTATTATTTATCACGTTGGAGAGATAATCTGGACTAAACACAGCCCTGGGCACACAGATAAACTCTATGCACACGCACATGTACACAAACACACTTTAAAAAAGCTAAACTCCCCACTTTCACGCTAAATATGACTATTTTCCCTTTCTCTTGCGCACTCCCCCTTTCCCTGCCAGGCCCCCTCCCTTCTCCTCTATTCATTCCCTTTGCTCTCTGTCATGCTGTTTTAAAAAGGTAGCCTAACTGAACACAGGGGAGGACAGAGGGAGAAGGAGACCGGGGAGGAGGAGACCGGGGAGGAGAGAGGGAGAAGGAGATAGGGAGAAGAGGGGGAGAGGAGAGAGGGAGAAGGAGAGAGCGAGAAGAGGAGGAGAGGAGAGGAGAGGAGGGAGGGAGAAGGAGACCGGAGAGGAAAGAGGGAGAAGGAGACCGGAGAGGAAAGAGGGAGAAGGAGACCGGAGAGGAAAGAGGGAGAAGGAGACCGGAGAGGAAAGAGGGAGAAGGAGACCGGAGAGGAAAGAGGGAGAAGGAGACCGGAGAGGAAAGAGGGAGAAGGAGACCGGAGAGGAAAGAGGGAGAAGGAGACCGGAGAGGAAAGAGGGAGAAGGAGACCGGAGAGGAAAGAGGGAGAAGGAGACCGGAGAGGAAAGAGGGAGAAGGAGACCGGAGAGGAAAGAGGGAGAAGGAGACCGGAGAGGAAAGAGGGAGAAGGAGACCGGAGACGAAAGAGGGAGAAGGAGACCGGAGACGAAAGAGGGAGAAGGAGACCGGAGACGAAAGAGGGAGGGAGAAGGCGACCGGAGACGAAAGAGGGAGGGAGAAGGCGACCGGAGACGAAAGAGGGAGGGAGAAGGCGACCGGAGACGAAAGAGGGAGGGAGAAGGCGACCGGAGACGAAAGAGGGAGGGAGAAGGAGACCGGAGAGGAAAGAGGGAGGGAGAAGGAGACCGGAGAGGAAAGAGGGAGGGAGAAGGAGACCGGAGAGGAAAGAGGGAGGGAGAAGGAGACCGGAGAGGAAAGAGGGAGGGAGAAGGAGACCGGAGAGGAAAGAGGGAGGGAGAAGGAGACCGGAGAGGAAAGAGGGAGGGAGAAGGAGACCGGAGAGGAAAGAGGGAGGGAGAAGGAGACCGGAGAGGAAAGAGGGAGGGAGAAGGAGACCGGAGAGGAAAGAGGGAGGGAGAAGGAGACCGGAGAGGAAAGAGGGAGGGAGAAGGAGACCGGAGAGGAAAGAGGGAGGGAGAAGGAGACCGGAGAGGAAAGAGGGAGGGAGAAGGAGACCGGAGAGGAAAGAGGGAGGGAGAAGGAGACCGGAGAGGAAAGAGGGAGGGAGAAGGAGACCGGAGAGGAAAGAGGGAGGGAGAAGGAGACCGGAGAGGAAAGAGGGAGGGAGAAGGAGACCGGAGAGGAAAGAGGGAGGGAGAAGGAGACCGGAGAGGAAAGAGGGAGGGAGAAGGAGACCGGAGAGGAAAGAGGGAGGGAGAAGGAGACCGGAGAGGAAAGAGGGAGGGAGAAGGAGACCGGAGAGGAAAGAGGGAGGGAGAAGGAGACCGGAGAGGAAAGAGGGAGGGAGAAGGAGACCGGAGAGGAAAGAGGGAGGGAGAAGGAGACCGGAGAGGAAAGAGGGAGGGAGAAGGAGACCGGAGAGGAAAGAGGGAGGGAGAAGGAGACCGGAGAGGAAAGAGGGAGGGAGAAGGAGACCGGAGAGGAAAGAGGGAGGGAGAAGGAGACCGGAGAGGAAAGAGGGAGGGAGAAGGAGACCGGAGAGGAAAGAGGGAGGGAGAAGGAGACCGGAGAGGAAAGAGGGAGGGAGAAGGAGACCGGAGAGGAAAGAGGGAGGGAGAAGGAGACCGGAGAGGAAAGAGGGAGGGAGAAGGAGACCGGAGAGGAAAGAGGGAGGGAGAAGGAGACCGGAGAGGAAAGAGGGAGAAGGAGACCGGAGAGGAAAGAGGGAGAAGGAGACCGGAGAGGAAAGAGGGAGAAGGAGACCGGAGAGGAAAGAGGGAGAAGGAGACCGGAGAGGAAAGAGGGAGAAGGAGACCGGAGAGGAAAGAGGGAGAAGGAGACCGGAGAGGAAAGAGGGAGAAGGAGACCGGAGAGGAAAGAGGGAGAAGGAGACCGGAGAGGAAAGAGGGAGAAGGAGACCGGAGAGGAAAGAGGGAGAAGGAGACCGGAGAGGAAAGAGGGAGAAGGAGACCGGAGAGGAAAGAGGGAGAAGGAGACCGGAGAGGAAAGAGGGAGAAGGAGACCGGAGACGAAAGAGGGAGAAGGAGACCGGAGAGGAAAGAGGGAGAAGGAGACCGGAGAGGAAAGAGGGAGAAGGAGACCGGAGAGGAAAGAGGGAGAAGGAGACCGGAGAGGAAAGAGGGAGAAGGAGACCGGAGAGGAAAGAGGGAGAAGGAGACCGGAGACGAAAGAGGGAGAAGGAGACCGGAGACGAAAGAGGGAGAAGGAGACCGGAGACGAAAGAGGGAGAAGGCGACCGGAGACGAAAGAGGGAGAAGGCGACCGGAGACGAAAGAGGGAGAAGGAGACCGGAGACGAAAGAGGGAGAAGGAGACCGGAGACGAAAGAGGGAGAAGGCGACAAGGGATGAGAGAGGGAGGGGAGGAGAGGAGGAGATAGGGAGAAGGAGGCAGGGGGAGGCAGACACAGAATGACCTCAGCATTGCCCTGGAATGAGCCCAGCATTGCCATCTATGTCTGCATCCAAAATAGCACCCTATTCCTTATTAAGATTCCCATAGGGCTCTGGGCCTGGTTTCGCAATAGCTATGGAACTTAAGTTAACGAGTGTTTTAACGATGCATCGTTGCTATAAATGGCAGAACAACTCGCATGCGTTTCCCAAAACACCACACAAGGAGAACTTTCACTAAGTGCATCGTTGGAGCAATAGCAGCGCTGCTCTCTGATCAGCTTTCTCCATCCACATCTTCAATACTGACATGTTAAAATCGCCACTTCTGATGACAGATCAGCTGCTAGATATACACTGCTCAAAAAAATAAAGGAAACACTAAAATAACACATCCTAGATCTGAATGAATGAAATATTCTTATTAAATACTTTTTTCTTTACATACTTGAGTGTGCTGACAACAAAATCACACAAAAATGATCAATGGAAATCAAATTTATCAACCCATGGAGGTCTGGATTTGGAGTCACACTCAATTAAAGTGGAAAACCACACTACAGGCTGATCCAACTTTGATGTAATGTCCTTAAAACAAGTCAAAATGAGGCTCAGTAGTGTGTGTGGCCTCCACGTGCCTGTATGACCTCCCTACAAAGCCTGGGCATGCTCCTGATGAGGTGGTGGATGGTCTCCTGAGGGATCTCCTCCCAAACGTGGACTAAAGCATCCGCCAACTCCTGGACAGTCTGTGGTGCAACGTGGCATTGGTGGATGAAGCGAGACATGATGTCCCAGATGTGCTCAATTGGATTCAGGTCTGGGGAACGGGCGGGCCAGTCCATAGCATCAATGCCTTCCTCTTGCAGGAACTGCTGACACACTCCAGCCACATGAGGTCTAGCATTGTCTTGCATTAGGAGGAACCCAGGGCCAACCGCACCAGCATATGGTCTCACAAGGGGTCTGATGATCTCATCTCGGTACCTAATGGCAGTCAGGCTACCTCTGGCGAGCACATGGAGGGCTGTGCGGCCCCCAAAGAAATGCCACCCTACACCATGACTGACCCACCGCCAAATCGGTCATGCTGGAGGATGTTGCAGGCAGCAGAACATTCTCCACGGCGTCTCCAGACTCTGTCACGTCTGTCATGCTCAGTGTGAACCTGCTTTCATCTGTGAAGAGCACAGGGCGCCAGTGGCAAATTTTCCAATCTTGGTGTTCTCTGGCAAATGCCAAACGTCCTGCACGGTGTTGGGCTGTAAGCACAACCCCCACCTGTGGACGTCGGGCCCTCATACCACCCTCATGGAGTCTGTTTCTGACCGTTTGAGCAGACACATGCACATTTGTGGCCTGCTGGAGGTCATTTTGCAGGGCTCTGGCAGTGCTCCACCTGCTCCTCCTTGCACAAAGGCGGAGGTAGCGGTCCTGCTGCTGGGTTGTTGCCCTCCTACGGCCTCCTCCACGTCTCCTGATGTACTGGCCTGTCTCCTGGTAGCGCCTCCATGCTCTGGACACTACGCTGACAGACACAGCAAACCTTCTTGCCACAGCTCGCATTGATGTGCCATCCTGGATGAACTGCACTACCTAAGCCACTTGTGTGGGTTGTAGACTCCGTCTCATGCTACCACTAGAGTGAAAGCACAGCCAGCATTCAAAAGTGACCAAAACATCAGCCAGGAAGCATAGGAACTGAGAAGTGGTCTGTGGTCACCACCTGCAGAACTACTCCTTTATTGGGGGTGTCTTGCTAATTGCCTATAATTTCCACCTTTTGTCTATTCCATTTGCACAACAGCATGTGAAATGTATTGTCAATCAGTGTTGCTTCCTAAGTGGACAGTTTGATTTCACAGAAGTGTGATTGACTTGGAGTTACATTGTGTTGTTTAAGTGTTCCCTTTATTTTTTTGAGCAGTGTATTATCCCTGATGGCTGCAAATATTGAGGTGGCTTATTCTAATGCTTACCCTATAATAATGCACCATCGTAGATTTCGCACATATGATGTTACACAGTAGCCTACAATTTCAAAATAGAACTCAATTGAATGGACAATAAATTGATCTCAATATGATTTGAATATATAGGCCTAACCTATACTGTGTTTGTCTTTTAATGCAGTCACCTCGATTTTAATTTAAAGAATATTTTTTATCCTTTGCATGTTTGTAACAATTGCAAAGACATTGGCAACTTTGTATTTGTAGTCAACTTTGTTCTGAAGTTATCGGTGGACACAGAGAGATTATGTTTAGCCGAGATCTCCTGTGTATTAAGTGATGCGGAAGGGCAAAAAATGATTTAACGACGCACTTAGCTGTTCGACGATTGGTCTGAGGCCGTCCGTAAACAACAAGCGTTTTCAAGTGCAACTTTAGTAACGATGGTTCGGGGAAACATCTTGGAAATTTAATTATGCTCCTACGAAGGTTCTTACAATGATACTTAGCCTCGATATGCTTTAGGGAAACCGGGCCCTGGTCAAAAGTAGTGCACTTTGTAGGGCAGGGGGTACTATTTGAGAAGGTCTGGTCACATACTGTAAATGTCCTTGGTGGCAAAGGTCCGGATGGATATTGTCATTTATAGGCATAGTAACAAACCCCCACCTCGCAACCCCAAACTGTTCACACCCCTATTTTTGGCAGAGATACATTTTTAGCAGTTTTAAATCCAATTTCCTGTTATTCTACACATTTTGCCATGTCTTATATGATACGGGAATAATCTGTTAATTTTTTCACAGCTAAATAAATACAAAGTATTTGACTGGACTGAGAACACCTGTGTGAACAACTAAACCCACCATTTGGGATACAGTGGCCATGTCGACCAACATTGATTTACAGTAAAAGAGAGCCTGATGGCATTCCCAACCCCTTTCCAAAACCATTTCCCATCCCAAAACCCTTTCTATAAACCCATGCCCAATCTCCTCCACACTGACTCTCAACACATGGGCCCCCAAGGCATGCGCCCTGAGCCCTTCGCTGTACTCCCTGTTCACCCATGACTGCGTGGCTAAGCATGACACCGGCTCCATCGTCAAGTTTTCTGATGACACCATGGTTGTAGGCCTGATCACTAACAACGACGAGTCAGCCTACAGGGAAGAGGTACAGTGCCTTCAGAAAGTATTCACACCCCTTGACTTATTTCACATTTTGTTGTGTTACAGCCTGAATTCAAAATGAAAACGTGTTTTTGATGCGGCCACCACTATGCCTGAAAATATGGAGAGTGGTACTCCGTAATGTGTTGTATTGGATTTTTCCTAAACATAACACTTTGTATTCTGGAGAAAAGTGAATTGCTTTGCCAATTTGTTTTTACAGTATTACTTTAGTGCCTTGTTGCAAACGGGATGAATTTATTTATTTATTTTATTTAAATTGCCAAGAAACTGAAGATCAGCCGTTTCCAGCTACAATAGTCATTTACAACATTAACAATGTCTACACTGTATTTCTGATCAATTTGATGATATTTTAAAAATGGACACTTTTTTTTTTTTCTTTCAAAAACAAGGACATTTTTAAGTGACCCCAAACTTTTGAAAGGTAGTGTATGTGTGGGGTAAAGAGATGAGGTAGTCAAAAATCATGTTAAACACTATTACAGCACACGGAGTAAGTCCATGCAACTTATTATGTGACTTGTTAAGCACATTTTTGGGCTTGCCATAACAAAAAGGGGTTGAATACTTATTGAGGAGACACTTCAGTTTTAAAATAATATATAATTCCACTTTCACATGACAGCATATTTTTGGGCTATGTAGGCTGTTGACAAAATATATAAATGTAATACATTTTAAATTTCAGGCTTTAAAAACTAAATGTGGAAAAAGTCAAGGGGTGAATACTTTCTGAAGGCACTGTAAACTGTCATTGTGGTGCCAGGACAACAACCTCTCCCTCAACTTCTGCAAAAACAAAGGAGTTGATTGTTGACTTCAGGAAGCAGAGGAGAGGACACGCCCCGATCCACATCGACGGGACTGCAGTGGAAAGAGTCCGCAGTTAAGTTCCTCGAAGTACGTATCACTAAGAACTTGATATGGACCGACACCACCACCACTCTTGTCAAGAGGGTGCAACAGCACCTTTACTTCCTAAGGCAGCTGAAGAAATTCGACACGCCTCCTCTCCAAATACTGCCACTGCACCATCTAGAGCGTCCTGCCTGGCTGCATCACTGCCTGGTATGGGACCTGCTCAGCCCACGACCGCAAGGCCCTCCAGCGAGTTGTGAAGACAGCCCAGTGCATCACTTGGGCCGTGCTCCCACCCATTCAGGACATCTACTCGAAACTGTGCCTGAGGAAGTCCCGCAGCATCATCAAGGATCCTACATACCCCAGCCACAGACTGTTCACTCCCTTACCGTCGGACAGAAAGTATCGGACCAACAGGCTCAGAAATATGTTCTATCCACAAGCCATCAGACTGCTGAACACTGACCACCTGCACTGACTCTCCGTACCTTAGCATACATGCACTCACTCAGGCACACACATATAGTACATTCATGCCACACACACACATTACAACTTTTGCTACTAGAATTGTATTTATTTCTAAATACTGCACAATTTAAAGACTTATCCTCCAATCCCCCCGTCCCCGACACACATGCAAATATTGCACTATAAATTGCTGAGTGCCTTCCTGTATTTACACTAAATGTTTTATTCTATCGCGCCATTTACTTTTTATTCTTTTACTTGATTATTTCTTACTGCATTATTGAGCGGGAACCTTCAAGCTCTTCGTTGGACGTTGTATACCATGTGTACGCTGTATATACGACTAATGAAACGTGAAACTTTAACCCATTCCTAACTCCTTCCCAACCCTTTCCCCATCCCATCCCTTCTTCCCATTTCCACCCACTTTCCCAACCAATTCCCATCCCATCCCCAGTACCTGAAGGCCTCCAGGACAGTCCTCTCAGGCAGACGAGGAGCCACTCTACTGAAGGCTGCTCTAAAGTCCTCCAGCTTCAGGAAACCACGACCTGCAGGGAAGAGAAAACACAGGAGTAAACACACATACTGTACGTACGCACAGGCATGCATGTGCACACATACGCATGGACACACACACACACACACACAAAGTGGTAGTGCGAGGGAGAGAGAGAGAAAGAGAGCCGAGTTGGCTGTGGAACAGAGACATCCTGTCTGTCTGAGATAGAGCTACAGTGCCTTCAGAAGGTATTCATACACCTGAACTTATTACACATTTTGTTGTGTTACAGCCTAAATTCAAAATGGATTAAATAGATTTATTTTAATGACAAAGTGAAAAATAGTTTTTAGAGTTTTCGGCAAATGTATTGAAAATGAAATACAGAAATATCTCATTTGCATAAGTATTCACACCCCTGAGTCAATACTTTGTAGAATAACCTTTGGCAGCAATTACAACTGTTAGTCTTACTGGGTAAGTATTTAAGAGCTTTCCACAATTGGATTGTGCAACTTTTGCCCATTATTCTTTTCAAAATTCTTCAAGCTCTGTCAAATTGGTTGTTGATCATTGCTAGACAACCTAACACATTTTGTATTTAGGACAAAAAGTTAATTGCTTGCCACATTTTTTTGCAGTATTACTTGTTACTTTTGTTGCAAACAGGATTCATGTTTTTGGAGTATTTTAACAAAACTTCTGAACCTTTTTATTCTCATAGTTTATACAGATTGCAGAGTAAAGATACATTTTTGCTAAGTGTATTATTGATCGATTGACTATGACTTTCCAAATCACCCAGCAGTGCTATTGTCACACCAACCTTCGCTTTGGCTCCCCCTCCTGTCCAGCTCAGGCGTTCGGCGTCGCCGGCCTTCTCGCGGTTGCTGAACCTGCTGCTAGCAAACGCCCTTCACTCATCAACCCCGGACTTGTCTCGTCAACATTACACACACACCTGATTCCAATCCCCACTCTATCACTGTATATATACTCCCTCTGTCATTTGCTTTGTCGGTCATTGTAAATGTTGCTTGTTTTGCTGAGAGGAATCTCTCCTATTTACTGAGTACTTTTAAATTTTTGCACTTTGGGTTTCGTTTCGTTTTTATATATGAGTGCTTTAATAAATTCAGTAGTTCTAAACCTGCGACTGCCTCCTGCCTAGTCCTCTCAACACTTGTGACAGCTATTTGCAGAGCTCCAGGTAAATGTTGCAATTATTCAGCCATTCCTGAACCTGCGAAATCTGCACAGCTGGGATGGTTGTATCCCCCAAATACTGTATGTAAAATTCTTTGGTTGCAAGAATTTTGTAAAATAATTCAAACTGAAAACCTTAAAGTTCTGAATGTGCCAAGGAATCGGTACATTGAAAATCTCTTCAACTATTTTGCAATCTGTATGGCACAACTGTCCATTTTTTGGTCCTCTAATGAAACTGGTTTCCTTACTTATTTACCAAGGCAAGTCAGTTAAGAACAAATTCTTAATTACAATGACGGCCTACCGGGAACAGTGGTTTACTTGCCTTGTTCAGGGGCAGAACGACAGATATTTTACCTTGTCAGCTTGGGGATTCGATCCAGAAACCTTTCAGTTACTGGCCCAATGCTCTAACCACTAGGCTACCTGCCGCCCCATTTTTGTGGTAATGCTGCAATTAGTTGATTGTAATTTTGGATAGAGCAGACATTTTCATATTTTTTGTTAGCTACATATGTGACATAACTTCACCAGTCCTATTTATGATATAATTTACAGGCAGCTTCATTAAATAGTACCCGCAAAACACCAGTCTCAACGTCAACAGTGAAGAGGCGACTCCGGGATGCTGGCATTCTAGGCAGATTTCCAGTGTGTGTTCTTTTTATTTTATATCGGCCAGTCTGAGATATGTATTTTTCTTTGCAACTCTGCCTAGAAGGCCAGGCCTGCTCGCTGAAGTGTTATTAGGGAGTGTTTGATAGTGCTGAGGGGTCGTCGTTTAACTGAGGACCCATAACGCATGCGGTCAATGAGGCAGTGATCACTGAAATCCTGGTTGAAGAGAGCAGAGGTGTATTTAGAGGGCAAGTTGGTTAGTATGATATCAGGTTGTACCTGGTAGGTTCCTTTATCATTTGTGTGAGATTGAGGGCATCTATCTTAGATTGTAGGACGGCCGGGGTGTTAAGCATGTCCCAGTTTTGGTCACCTAACAGTACGAACTCTGAAGATAGATGGGGGGCGACCAATTCACATATGGTGTCCAGGGCACAGCTGGGGGCTGACGGGGTCTATAACAAGCGGCGGCAGTTTCTGGAAAGGTGTATTTTTAAAAGTAAAAGCTAGAATTGTTTGGGCACAGACCTGGATAGTATGACAGAACTCTGCAGGCTAACTCCGCCCCCTTTGGCAGTTCTATCTTGTCGGAAAATGTTATAGTTCAGGATGGAAATTTCATGATTTTTGGTGGCCTTCCTAAGCCAGGATTCAGACACGGCTAGGACATCCGGGTTGGCGGAGTGTGCTAAAGCAGTGAATAAAACACACTTAGGGAGGAGGCTTCTAATGTTAACATGAATGAAACCAATGCTTTTACAGTTACAGAAGTCAACAAATGAGAGCGCCTGGGGAATGGGAGTGATGCTCGGTGCTGCAGGGCCTGGGTTAACCTCTACATCACAAGAGGAACAGAGGAGGAGTAGGATAAGAGTACGGCTAAAGGCTAAATGAACTGGCCGTCTAGTGCGTTCGAAACAGAGAGTAAAAGGAGAAGGATTCTGGGCGCGGAAGAATAGATTCAAGGCATAATGTACAGACAAGGGTAGGATGTGAGTACAGTGGAGGTAAGCCTAGGCATTGAGTGACGATGAGAGAGGTTGTCTCTAGAGGCACTATTTAAGCCAGGTGTGGTTACCGCATGTGTGGGGGGTGGAACATAAGGGCTAGCTAAGGCATATTGAGCAGGGCTGGAGGCTACAGTGAAATAAAACAACAATTACTAACCAAAACAGCAATAGACAAGGCATATTGACATTAGGGAGAGGCATGTGTAGCCGAGTGATCATAGGGTCCAGTGAGTAGCTAGGCAAGCTGGAGGCACAGCGATTCAGACAGCTAGCAGAAACACCCTCGGACGGTTACGGTCGGCAGACCAGTCGTGATGAATCGGCGGGGCTCCGTGTTGGCAGCAAAGGGTCCAGGCCAATTGGCAAAAAAGGTAATTGAAGCCCAGGAATTATTTGGTGGATTTCTTCGGCTACCCGGGAGATGGGCCTAGCTCCAGGCTAATTGGTGCTTGCTTTGGGACAGAAATCCCTTCGGATGGTTACGTTGGTAGACCAGTCGTGATGGATCGGCGGGGCTCCGTGTCGGCAGCAAAGGGGCCAGGTCAATTGGCAAAAGAGGTAATTGAATTCCAGGAATTGCTTGACGGATTTCTTCGGCTAGCCGGGAGATGGATACTCAACTCGTCTGAAGGCCAGTTTTATTGCTTCTTAAAAACAGCACAACAGTTTTCAGCTGTGCTAACATAATTGCAAAAGGGTTCTCTAATGATCAATTAGCCTTTTAAAATGATAAACTTGGATTAACTAACACAACGTGCCATTGGAACACAGGAGTGATGGTTGCTGATAATGGGCCTCTGTACGCCTTTGTAGATACTCCATTAAAAATCTGCTGTTTCCAGCTACAATAGTCATTTATAACATTAACAATGTCTACACTGTATTTCTGATCAATTTTATGTTATTTTTAATGGACAAAAACATTTGTTTTTGAAAGAAAAGCCAGGAAATGTCTAAGTGACCCCAAACCTTTGCACGGTAGTGTAGGTATAGTTGAAAAGCAGAAAGTCCGGGTAGCGATTTGATTAACAGCTTTGGGGTAGAAGATGTTCAGGAGCCTTTTGGTCGAAGACTTGGCGGTCCAGTACCGCTTGCCGTGCGGTAGCAGAGAGAACAGACTGACTTGGGTGGCTGGAATCTTTTACTATTTTTAGGGCCTTCTTCTGCCACTGCCTGGTATAGAGGTCCTGGATGACAGGGAGCTCATACACACTACCCTCTGTAGCCGAACGGATGCCGAACGCAAGCGATGATGCAGCCAGTCAAGATGCTATCAATGGTGCAGCTGTAAAATTTTGCGGATCTGAGGGACAATCTTTTCAGCCTCCTGAGGGGAAAGAGGCATTGTCGTGCCCTCTTCATGACTGTGTTGGTGTGTTAGGACTAGGGATGCACCGATATGACATTTTTGGCCGATACCAATATCCAAGATTTTCCTTGACAAAAAATCTATTTATTTAAAAACTTTAGCGACCTTTTAAGCATTCTAGTACAGTTAAATAGTTGAAACACACACACTGACCCAACAGCTTTTTTGTTGCCAATTAGATGTCCCCATTACCAGTAAAACATCATCAAAACCTAGTTCTTTCACTTACAGCTGTGCTGTTTCATTATTCATTTGTTCAGTCATTTCATTCTCAACCAGGATTTCATCATACATGTCAAGCAGTGACGTTTCAGTTCGGTCTGTCCATGGGTCCTCTTCCTCGGTGTGGCTGTTTCCATCTGGTCCAGCTGTGTCTAACAATTCACGTAAATCCTGTTTCTTGTCTGCATCGAAGTAGCGGTCCTTGTACCTAGCATCGAGCATGGTATAATTTGAGGCTCAGAGAGAATGCCACCGAATGGCTTATTCACAGCCTCTAGTAGAGTACTTTTGCAAGTTTTAACCCGACGGTCTGTGTCGGAAGTTTTGTTGAGCAGGCGTTACAATGCCATGACAGAGGGTTTAACGTCTGCTGCAGACGCAGTTGATGAGCTTATTTCTGAGTCAGTTGTTCAAATGGAGCTAGGATTGTGTTCATGTTTCCAAGTTTCAAACATGCTCTCAAATGCCATTGAAATGGCAGCAGCGGTATGAGAACCAGCAAATTCCTGAGCTTGCAATACGGCTTTCCTCAGCACGAAATCCTTATCGACCACTGTGCTGTCAGACTCAACATGCTCATGGGGCTGACGTCGCTGGTCCAAATGTCAGTCGTGAAACTAATAGCAGTGATGCCCATAGCAAGTAGCTCATGGATGTGCGTTTCAACAATACTGTGTACTGGTAGGGAAACATTTGAAAAATAGTGCCAAATAGTGCCTACCGGGGCTCAAGGTGATCGATCAGTCGGCGAAAGCCAACATCATCCACAACAGAGAATGGTTGATAGTCTAGGGCAATGAATTCCATCATCTTGACGTTGATAGATTTCGCCTTTCAGTTGTCTCGCTGAAATTGTCTTACTCTTTCAAATGACTGCTCGACTTGAACTTGTTGGAAGTGTGCGCTTAGTTTATTTAGTCGTTGAACGTGGGGGTGATGCACTTTCAAATAAGTAATGAGGATTTAACCTTCTCCCCTCTGTAAATAATAGCAGCACAAACGTTGCATATGGCCTTTTATCTTCCTTTGAAACCTCAAGATAGATCCACACAGCAGACATTGTGGGCTAGGTTAGGAATGCTGTGTTGCACATGTAGCGCTGCATTTGTCCTGGAGCCATCACGTCATCTACCTACATTATATAGGTATGCACGTCAGCTTAGACATCGGTTTTGCACATCGGCGTTAAACTAGACAGACATCGGGCCGATGCCCGATGTTGGCATTTTAGCTAATATCGTCCGATTCAGATATGCTTACCAATATATTGTGCATCCCTAGTTAGGACTATGATAGGACACTGAGGAACTTGAAGCTCTTGACCATCTCCACTACAGCCCCTTCGATGTGAATGGGGGTGTGCTCGGCCCTCTGCTTCGTGTAATCCACGACCAGCTCCTTTGAGGGAGAGGTTGTTGTCGTCTCTGACCTCAGCCTTATAGGCGGTCTCATCGACGCCGGTACTCAGGCCTACCACCGTCAGGTCGTCTGCAAACTTAATGATGTTGGAGTCGTGGGTGAACACGGAATACAGGAGGAGGCTAAGCATACGCTCCTGAGGGGCCCCTGTGATGAGGGTCAGTGTGGCGGATGTATTTTTTCCTACCCTCACCACCTAGGGGGTGACCTGTCAGGAAGTCCAGTATCCAATTTAAGAGGGAGGTGTTTAATCCCACGGTCCTTAGTTTAGTGATGAGCTTTGTGGGAACTGTTGTGTTGAACACTGAGCTGTAGTCATTGAACAGCATTCTCACGTAGGTGTTCCTTTTGTTCAGGTGGGAAAAGGCAGTGTGGAGTGCAATAAGAAATTGTGTCATCTGTGGATATGTTGGGGCGGCATGCGAATTGAAGTGGGTCCGGGGTGTCTGGGATGATGACGTTGATGTGAGCCATGACCCTCCTTTCAAAGCATTTTATGGCTATAGATATGAGTGCTACGGGACAAAAATAATTTAGACAGGTTGCCTTGGTGTTTTTGGGCACAGGGACTATGATAGTTTGCTTGAAACATGTAGATAGACTGGGTCAGGCAGAGGTTGAAAATGTCAGTGAAAACACCTGACAGTTGGTGCTTGGAGTATGCGTCCTGGTAATCTGTCTGGCGCTGCGGCCTTGTGAATGTTAAGTTGTTTAAAAAGTTCTCACTCACACCGGCTACAGAGAGCGTGATCACACAATCGTCCGGAACAGCTGATGCTCTCATGCATGGTTCAGTGTTGTTTGCCTCAAAGCGAGCATAGAAGGCATTTAGCTCATCTGGTAGGTTTGCGTCACTGGGCAGCTCGCAGCTGGGTTTCCCTTTGTAATCCGTGATAGTTTGCAAGCCCTGCCACATTCGACGAGCATCAGAGCTGGTGTAGTTGGATTTGATTTTAGGCCTGTATTGACACTTTGCCTGTTTTATGGTTCGTCGGAGGGCATAGCGGGATTTCTTATAAGCGTCCAGATTTGTGTCCCGCTTCTTGAAAGCGGCAGCTCTACCCTTTAGATCAGTGTGGATGTTGCCTGTAATCCATTGCTTTTGGTTAGTACGTGCGGTCACAGCGAGAATGACGTCGCCAATGCACTTATTAATGAAGCCGGTGACTGATGTGGTAAACTACTCAATGCCATCGGATGAATCTCGGAACATATTCCAATCTGTGCTAGCGAAACAGTCCTGAAGCTTAGTGTCCGCTTCATCTGACTACTTCCATATTGAGCGCATCACTGGTACTTGCTGTTTGAGTTTTTGATTGTAAACTGGAATTAAGGGGATGGAGATATGGTCAGATTTGCCAAATGGAGGGTGAGGGTGAGCTTTGTATGCATCTCTGTGGTTAGGTTAGTATTGTGGAGTAACTACAATGTTGTTGATCCATCCTCAGTTTCCACCTATTACAGCCATTAAACTCTAACTGTTTTAACTTCTTTGGGGTAGGGGGCAGTATTTTCACATCCGGATGAAAAGCATGCATAGAGTAAACGGCCTGCTACAAAGCTAGAATATGCATATTATTAGTAGATTTGAATAGCAAACAATCTGAAGTTTCTAAAACTGTTTGAATGATGTCTGTGAGTATAACAGAACTCATTTGGCAGGCAAAAACCTGAGAAAAAATAGAACCAGGAAGTGGGAAATCTGAGGTTGGTGGATTTTCAACTCAGCTCCTATTGAAGATACAGTGGGATATTGGTAATGTTGCACTTCCTAAGGCTTCCACTAGATGTCAACAGTCTTTAGAACCTTGTCTGATGCTTCTACTGTGAAGTGGGGCCGAAGGAGAGGGTAATGAGTAAGGTCTATCATGACCTGAACATGCGCTGACCATGCGCGTTCACGTGAGAGCGAGCTCTGTTTCATCGCACTTCTGAAGACAAAGGAATACTCCGGTTGGAACATTTTTGAAGAATTATGTTAAAAACCACCTAAAGATTGATTCAATACTTCGTTTGTCATGTTTTTACGGACTGTAATATAACTTTAACTTTTCGTCCGTACTTTCCGCTGGACTTGCCCGCGCGTCGTGAGTTTGGAAAGTGTACTGAATGCTAGAACAACGAGGAATTTGGACATAAATGATGGACATTATCGAACGAAACAAACATTTTTTGTGGAACTGGGATTCCTGGGAGTGCATTCTGATGAAGACCAAAGGTAAGTGAATGTTTATAATGATATTTTTGACTTCTGTTGACTGCATAATATGGTGGTATTATTTGTGTCTTGATTGGGTTCTGAGCGCCGACTCAGATTATTGCATGGTTTGCTTTTTCCGTAAAGCTTTTTTGAAATCTTAAGGAGAAGTGAATCTAAAATTCCATGCATAACAGTTGTATCTTTTAGCAATGTTTATTATGAGTATTCCTGTAAATTGATGTGGCTCTCTGCAAAATCAAAGGATGTTTTGGAACTTCTGAACGTAAGGCGCCAATGTAAACTCAGATTTTTTTATATAAATATGAACTTTACCGAACAAAATATACATGTATTGTGTAACATTAAGTCCTATGAGTGTCATCTGATGAAGATCATCAAAGGTTAGTGATTCATTTTATCTATATTTCTGCTTTTTGTGAACCTCTCTTTGGCTGGAAAAATGTCTATGTAATTCTGTGAATAGGCACTCACCTAACATAATCGTTTGGTTTGCTTTCGTCGTAAAGCCTTTTTGAAATCGGACCCTGTGGCTGGATTTACAACAACTGTATCTTTAAAATGGTAAAATACATGTATGTTTGAGGCATTCTAATTATGGAATTTCTGTTTTGAATTTGGCGCCCTGCAGTTTCACTGGCTGTTGAAGAGGTGGGACGCTACCGTCTCACGTACCGTAGAGAGGTTAAAGTCACCATTGGACTCATGGTGAAATCTCTGAGCGGTTTCCTTCCTCTCCGGCAACTGAGTTTGTAGTGACTGGGTGTATTGATACACCATGCAAAGTGTAATGAATAACTTCACCATGCTCAAAGGGAATAGGTGCCCTTTTTTGTGAGGCAAGGGGTGTGAATACTTTCTGAAGGCATATAAAGTTATAATACTGAAGCACATACATACAAGATGACTGGGTGTGTATATACAGTATATAAAAAAGAAATGTCACTGTCAACTGTGTTTATTTTCAGCAAACTTAACATGTGTAAATATTTTCATGAACATAAGATTCAACATCTGAGACAAACTGAACAAGTTCCACAGACATTGAATAATGTGTCCCTGAACAAGGGGGGGGGGGGCAAAATCAAAAGTAAGTCAGTATCTGGTGTGTCCACCAGCTGCATGAAGTACTGCAGTGCATCTCCTCCTCATGGACTGCACCAGATTTGCCAGTTCATGCTGTGAGATGTTACCCCACTTCCACCAAGGCACCTGCAAGTTCCCGGACATTTCTGGGGGGATGGCCCTAGCCCTCACTCTCCGATCCAACAGGTCCCAGACATGCTCAATGGGATTGAGATCCAGGCTCTTCGCTGGCCATGGAAGAACACTGACATTCCTGTCTTGCAGGAAATCACCCACAGAACGAGCAGTATGGCTGGTGGCATTGTCATGCTGGAGGGTCATGTCAGGATGAGCCTGCAGGAAGGGTACCACATGAGGGAGGAGGATGTCTTTCCTGTTACACACAGGAACACACACACATTGCCTGCAATGACAACAAGCTCAGTCCGATGATGCTGTGACACACCGCCCCAGACCATGTCGGACCCTTCACCTCCAAATCGATCCCGCTCCAGAGTACAGGCCTCGGTGTAACGCTCATTCCTTCGCCGATAAACGCGAATCCGACCATCACCCTTAGTGAGACAAAATTGCGACTCGTCAGTGAAGAGCACTTTTTGCCAGTCCTGTCTGGTCCAGCGACGGTGGGTTTGTGCCCATAGGCGACGTTGTTGCCGGTGATGTCTGGTGAGGACCTGCCTTACAACAGGCTTACAAGCCCTCAGTCCAGTCTCTCTCAGCCTATTGGGGACAGTCTGAGCACTGATGGAGGGATTGTGCGTTCCTGGTGTAACTCGGGCAGTTGTTGTTGCCATCCTGTACCTGTCCCACAGGTGTGATGTTCAGATGTACCGATCCTGTGAAGGTGTTGTTACACTTGGTCTGCCACTGCGAGGACGATCAGCTGTCCGTCCTGGTTCCCTGTAGCCCTGTCTTATGCGTTTTACATTAAGGACATTGCAATATATTGCCCTAGCCACATATGCAGTCCTCATGCCTCCTTGCAGCATGCCTACGGCTCGTTAACGCAGATGAGCACGGACCCTGGGAATCTTTCTTTAGTTTTTTTTCAGAGTCAGTAGAAAGGCCTCTTTAGTGTCCTAAGTTTTCATAACTGTGACCTTAATTGCCTACCGTCTGTAAGCTGTTAGTGTCTTAACGACCGTTCAACTGGTGCATGTTCATTAATTGTTTATGGTTCATTGAAAAAGCATGGGAAACAGTGTTTAAACCCTTTACAATGAAGATCTGTGAAGTTATTTGGATTTTTAAAAATTATCTTTGAAACAGGGTCCTGAAACGTTTCTTTTTTTGCTGAGTTTATGTGTGAACACACTATTATTCCAGCCCCCAATTATTATCAAGCTGTTGTCAAAAGAGCCAATTAACTATTAATGCAGTCGCGGAGTATGCCATGAATCACACACACATCACACACAGGTGTGCAGTGCGGGCGCACACACACACACACACACACACACACAGGTGTGCAGTGCGCACAAACAAACAGTGTCTAGCATCACACCATAAAACATGCTTTGCGGATGCAGTTTCAGGCAGCCATTAAAGAAACCAGCCGTGTCACACACAAAGGTCCTCGTCTGTAATGGCGGGTGAGAGGGTTAATGAAGACAGTCCCTGGGCCATTTACTACAGAGTTAATCATCACAGTCACCTGACACACACACACACACACTCCCCTGCGGATATAAAACTCTGCCAGAAACTGTTAAATTAGTGAAAATCAGCTCTAGGAACATTCTTGGTGGTTCCAAACTTCTTCCATTTAAGAATGATGGAGGCCACTGTGTCCTTGGGGATCTTCAACGCTGCAGAAATTTGTTGGTGCCCTTCCCCAGATCTGTGCCACAATCCTGTCTCGAGGCTCTACGGACAATTCTGTCGACCTCATGGCTTGTTTTTTGCTCTGACAATGCAATGTCAACTGTGAGACCTTATATAGACAGGTGTGTGCCTTTCCAAATCATGTCCAATCAATTGAATTTGCCACAGGTGGAATTCCAAGTTGTAGAAGCATCTCAAGGATGATCAATGGAAACAGGATGGACCCGAGTTCAATTTCGAGTCTCATAGCAAAGGGTCTGAATACTTATGTAAATAAGGTATCTGTTTTTCATTTTTTATACATTTGCAAAAATTCTAAAAGCCTGTTTTCACTTTGTCATTATAGGGTATTGTGTGTAGATTGGTGAGGAAAAACATGTATTTAATCAATTTTAGAATAAGGCTGTTATGTAACAAAATTTGGAAAAAGTCAAGGGGTCTGAATACTTTCAGAAGGCACTGTGTGCGTGTGTGTGTGTGTGTGTGTGTGTGTGTGTGTGTGTGTGTGTGTGTGTGTGTGTGTGTGTGTGTGTGTGTGTGTGTGTGTGTTCGCATGGCAAGGCCTAGAGCACCCTCTTCTGGCGAAAGAAAAGCCAAAGAGTATGGGCAACAAAGAGAAAGAAAGGGGGATAGAGAGAAGGGGGTGGAGATAGAGATGGATAGACGGAGGAACAGAGAATGAGTGATAGAGAGATGGGAGTAAGAGAGAGATGGAGGGGGGGTGTACAGTACATACAGTTCACATCAAAGGTGTTGAAGATCTGCCTGGTTTTCTGGTAGTGGTCATCTGATGACAACTTCCTCCCCATGAGACACGCAAACATCTCTATACACACCCCTAGAGAGAGATTGGGAGGGGGAGGGGGGGGGGGGGGGGGGGGGTATGGAAAGAGAGAGAGGGAGAAAAATAAAGAGAGCCTTCTTCCTATACATGGTGGTAACAGTAACAAACATATCACCTTACAAATGCACGCGCACACACAAATGTGAGTGTCTGGCAATGAATGAAAGCGTGCTGTGTGCTCAGGGCTTCAAATGAAGGTGGAGAAAAAGAGCCAGAGCTGGGGAGAATACAGCGAGAGAGAGAGAGAGCAAGAGAGAGCGCAAGAGAGAGAGCAAGAGAGAGCGATCACAAAAGAGGGAGAACTGGAAAGAGCAGTGCCAAGCTTTCACAGGAAGGGAAGAATAGAGGTGTGTTTGGATTATGGAAGGTGTCGTGTGTGTGTGGTGTCGTGTGTGTGTTTTGAATCTGATTCTGTTAGCCGCACGGTGGCCCCTACCAAAGATCTGCGACTATGACTCACCACACGGCAAGCGTACACAGCAACCGTGCCTAGCTAATTGAGAGTACTTCACGCACGCACCCTGGTCTCCCACAAACCAATGTCCCTAGTCTCTCACAGACCAACGTCTTGACCATTAGACCAAGATGAAATTATTTTGTGCTGAGGGGGACACTGATTTTGAAGTTGCAGGCAGGGCTACCTCATCACAAGACCATGAGCCTGACCCATGTCCGCTATACTTAGAACACCGGTTAGGGGTGAGAGAGAAGGGGAGGTGGAGGCTAAAACTTCCTACAGGACTTCCTATAGGGATAGATAGATTTATTTGACCATTTCAAACAACACAACCACTCAGAGGACAACACAAGAAAGTTTGAAAACATATTTGCAAATATAAACATAATAATCCTAGGCTAGACAGTAGACATAGCATACTAGGCATACTCGGGTTCCACATATAACACATAACAAAACAACGCATAGGACAACACTGTCAGAGGCTAGAGCAGGACTCCCTTAGTGATCTCAGGCTCCTAAACGGAATTAGATGATGCTCGTATCTCGCAAAAGGTAATAGCTTGAGAGTGTCCGGGTAAGAAAATGGCATCATCAGCAGAAAATTAGTTAGTAATGGTAAACATATCAAATGTAAGTTTACCATTTGTTGGCAGCTCATAAACCTTTAGCTAAACTGTTTCTCAGCTAGCTAAGTCAATAGATATAGCTTGTCAGCTGTAATCTGCAAATTGCGATTTAAAGCAGAGCTAACGTTAACATTCTTAAGCTAACTGCTGTTTATTCAGTTAGCTAGTGTTACTAGCTAGCCAGCCAGTTTGCCATAGCATAGTGCTAGTAGCCTAGAGTTGATAGGTTCCTTACTTTAGCAACGCCACAAAAAAAATATCGTATGGCAAAAATTGAAGGCACTACGTGCCTGCTTTTTGTGTGGTAGCACACAAGCACGCAACCTAAGATCAGGGTAGGCGGAATCGACTCGCTATCTGACATAAGACAATGGTAGAAGACAGTATGGTAGTTAGTTTCTTGCCAAAGGCCTCTGTTTAACCCCTATTGAGGGGCTGTGCTTTAAATGAGCCACAGAGAGACAGTCTAGCCAAGCCCACACCCACACTGCCTGGCCCCATTCACTCTTAGCCAGCCACACACATTCTCGATCTCTCCCTCTAGTTAGCCACCCACTCTGTCTCTTCCCACCATCACCACCAATTTACTAATCATACCATATCCAGAGGAGCTGTTTAATTCATTGCTCTCTCTCTATTCCGCTCTTTTCCCACTCTCTCTCTCTCCCAGACAAATTTAACGGATTGTGAAATATTTAATTGCATCAACCATGCCACTATCTAAATTTCCCGTCACCCCCCTTACCTTCAATCCCTTCCCTCGTTTTCCCTCTCTTACTGGGCAATGTACAGATTAAAATTTTGCTCCTGGCTTTAAAAACAAAAGAGAAATGACTTCCTAATCTTTAACCGTTTAACATCTTCCTTCAATAGCCCCGTATCTGTCTAGTCAGCCACCTTCCCATCTCCACTCTCTCTATCCCCCTCCCATCTGCATGTCAAGAAGCCCCCAGTTAAAGCGTTGGCCGCATGTCGTCACAATAACAATTGCACCGCAAGCCTTTTGTGAGGCATTCTTTTAATTACTGGAAATGTGTAAAACGATTACACCCAATCTAAATCAAGCGTTGCCTCTTGTTTTATCTCGTTTCTTTCCATTTCACCAGGATGGATTGGAATGATACACTGAATAGGTTGCTTTGTTTGGTTTTGTCTTCAACCATCCCATTTTAAATGGAGATAGCAGCTAAATGCTGCAAGGTGGATGTTATGCTGTGTGTGTGTGTGTGTGTGTGTGTGTGTGTGTGTGTGTGTGTGTGTGTGTGTGTGTGTGTGTGTGTGTGTGTGTGTGTGTGCTTACACATCAGCATGGGTCCCCCTACTTTGCGTCTCAGTTGGAGGGCTGCCTGTCGTGGCCATAAGTGGTACTGTGATGAACAGCGTATGAAACTGTAATGACGTCTAAACTGCGGGCACGCTATAAATTAATCTAAAAAAGCCATTGAGGCTGTCAGAGGATAGCTGCAGGCAGGCACTCGTGTATGTCTGCGTGTGAGTGAGTGAGGTTGAGCCACTCGTCTCAAATTAAACACGGTCTGCGATGGCTGTTCTCAAATTAAATACGGTGTGTGATGGCTGTTCAGAGGCTAAGTCCTGTGGCTATATCTTCCACTTGTTCATTAACACACACACACACACATATATTGGAGTGCTTCTGTTTAACACGACTGGATGTGGGAAGATTGAGTCACTATCATATTTACATAAATCGACACATCAAGGATATACAGTACGAGCTAAAAGTGCGGATGGTGTACATATTTTCTCATTTCTGAGCGCTCGTATGACACACACACTGACAGACAGACAGACACACAGTAATATGTACTCATTCTGTCACAACAGCATTGTGCTTGTTGGAGAACTGAGAACGGTTCCTGGTACGGTCAGACTTACCTGGTGAATCTTTTGCCTGGGCTTGATCCATTAACATGTTGGTTTCAGACTGCAACATACAAGCACAAGGAAATTAAAGACTGACCTGATAGATGACTGAGGAAATGTCATCTATTTGAATTTAAGTGATAGAAAAATTAAGATATCCCATTTGATATTTGTCAGTGTAGTTTTTGTGAGGTGATTATCATGCAAATTAGCTAGGTCACAAAGAAAGGTTAGAGAATACTTTTTAGATAAAACTAAGTACAGCGGCGCCATCTTGTGGAATGAAATGAGCATTACTTCACTGCTCCTCAAATTCAACTTAAACGAGGCTGGATACAACCACACAACTGTAGCTCTGGTCCATTGCGTGACACGAGGCAACTCGTCTTCGTGCGATGGACCAGAGCTAGCACAACTGTACATGGGGTCTATACGGTATGAAAGTGGTACTTCCGGTTGTCTCGTTTTGTAGGCTATGAATTGGCTTAACATTTTCAGCGTCAAATTCATGAACAGTCATTTAAGATATATAAAAATGTATACGTGTTTCTGTGTTAATTAACTTACCATATGCCGGTTTTCAACGTATTTGATGGCCAAGAAGCACGAAGCCAAAAAGTTACAGTACCACTGTTTCATTAGAACTACAACTCCCACCAGCTGTCTCACTTTCGATACCTTAACGGTCTACAAAAAAAGTATATATATTTATTTTCTTCAAAAAGTACTGGCTGGCAATATTAAGTAAAAAAATCTAACACACACCAAACGGCCTCTAACTAACGGGTTCTTACCGTTCTGTAAGTCCTCGAGCAGGCACGCTTTCAAGGCTGCAGCTGTGGCAACCCAATGAGCACTGGACACCCTTTTCGCACAGGGGCCTTTGTTAGCAAGGTTCTGTCACCCACATAGTGAAGAATGATGTTGTTTTGATGCGTGGCTACCCTACGTAGCTACAGTGGCATGATCTTATCTTGTGCACATGCTTGATGATGGCTAACGTTAGCTTGCTAACTGATTAGCTAGATTGATCAATGACAACCCGGGGCATAGGTTTAACTACTTTTAATAACTAGATACATCAGCTAGCAATAGAAGTGTGTAGCCATGTAATGGCACACTATCAACAACCACTGTCTGGGTGGCGCATTGTATTATGGTAGCGCAGTCTTTGTTATTAACACACTACATACTACCTACCATGTTTTTCTAGCTAGCCACATACTTATGTTGTTTATCTTATTTAAACTGGCAGACTTGCTATCTAAAATGAGAATGTATTAACAAGTTGGTTAAAGTCTATACAATATAAAATCACATAGCCAAGTAGAGCAACATACTGTAGCTATCGAAACGTCATTTGTCACTATGGGGGCCACGGAACCTTGCTAACAAAGGGCCCCATGCGAAAAGAGTAGCCCATACACATTGGGTTGCCACACGGGAGTTCAATTGATACTATTCTAACTTTCAGTGATGTGTCTTACTCCTTGAGCATCAAATATGTTGATAGAAGCCATCGGATATGAACAAATCAATGCACAAATATAATTGTATCGCTCTCTTATATGACTGCATTTTCATGAGTTTGATTATATAAGCTTGAAGCTCATTCAAAAACAATACAGGAGGTGGGAAGGATTAAGCGAGGGAGAAAGAATGGAGCTAAGAACGAACGGTACAAACCAACGTCTACCGAATACAAGCCTAGTAATTTCACTTACGAATCAACAACAGGAGTGCTGGTTACAAGCTCCTCTCCTGAAAACCCTGAGATGGAGGCGGTTAGTGAGAACTCAGAAATCAAACCCGACGAAAGTGAGGAAGTACCTGCGACAGGTTGGGTGAAGACTTCCAAGCTTCACCACAATGATCAGGACAATGCCAAAGATGTTTGAGCCAGTGGGAGTAATATATTTGTGGAGAAAGTGGATTCATGTCTTTTGGCCGACCCATTTGTGGTATTTTGCTGGGTGGAGGGGAAAACTAGGTATTGTTAACTCGCGCGAGACTGAAGAGACTGTCTATCCTTTACCTGATAAAGTCATACTAGGATGTGTCAGGTATCCGGTAAGAGCTTTTGTTTCTAAACCCACTACAGTGTTTCAGGTGCCAAGCTTATGGTCATGTTGCACCAGTATGTAGTAGAAAGATTTTGAGGATTGAGAAGTGTGCAGGAGGGCATGGGACAAAGGAGTGTGACAAAGGAGTGTGTCGTTTCGGTGGTAGAAGTGTGTATTAATTGTGGGGGGGGGGGGGGGGGATTGTGTTTCAATTGTGGGGGTGACCATATTGCTAGGGATCAGAAATGTCCTGTGCGAGTGAGACAGGTTGAGGTTGCCAGGGTGAGAGCAGTGCAGAAAGTGTCATATGCTGAAACAGTAAGGAAAGTAGAGGATGGTGGGCAAAGGGTGAGGGTACCTGAGAGGATCCCTGTGAGTAGTAGGCCAGTACAGAGTGAACAGAACAATTTGTGCATTAGTAAGGTTCGCTTCTTGGAGTTTATTGCTATGGTCATTAATTGTACCGCACAGATGGAAAGGAAATCCCAGAAGATTGGTCTGGTAGTAGCAGCAGCAGAGAAGTGTTTGTGTGTCAGAGATTTTAGTGCAGAGAAACTACTAGGGGTTTGAGAGAAGGGGCCAAAGTAGGTGGTAGAAGTGGGGAGTTTGTTGGGGATAGTGGTGTATATCTAGGGTTAGATGGTGGTGCCATTAATTTTTTTTCCATTTGTGAACAAAACGTGCACCCTTTCAGTTTGTTTGCCAGCTCATAGAAGTGGTAGGATAAGAAAATCAACTACTTCCAAATGGAGATGGCCTTAATGGCGCTGCCCATGCTCTCAGATGCCATAACGGAACAGATACAATGATGAAAAGTCTATGATATCATCTAGTTTCTACTACCTTTGATGGTTTATATCCAAACAGCATGACCACCGCCATTTTTAAGTCTTCTCTGTTCAGGTAGCCTTTCTTGTCCGTGTCACACAGCTCATAAACCTTTGGAGGAAATACATTGTCATGTTACAAAAAAAGTCTACCTTGTAGGGGTGAGAGAGAGGGGGATGGGGTGTAATCAATGATTATTTATATATATATACACCAATGATTTATATACACTGAGTGTACAAAACATTAGAAACACCTTCCTAATATTGAGTTGCACGCCCTTTTGCACTCAGAACAGCCGTAATTTGCCGGGGCATGGACTACAAGGAGTCGAAAGCGTTCCACTGGGATAATGGCCCATGTTGACTCCTATGCTTCCCACAGTTCTGTCAAGTTGGCTGGATGTCAAATCTTGATACACACGGGAAACTGTTGAGCGTAAAAAACCAAGCAGCATTGCAGTTCTTGACACTCAAACCGGTGCGCCTGGCACCTACTACCATACCCCATTCAAAAGACAAATTTAAAAAATGCACCCTCTGAATGGCTGGCGCACACACACACACACACACACACACACACACACACACACACACACACACACACACACACACACACACACTCTCAATTGTCTCAAGGCTTAAAAATCCTGTTTTAACTGGTCTCCTTCCCTTCATTTACACTGACTGAAGTGGATTTAACAGGTGACATCAAAAAAGGATCATAGCTTTCACCTGGTCAGTTTATGTCATGGAAAGAACAGGTGATCCAAATGTTTTGTACACTCAGTGTATACAGATCATTGGTATATACCCACCATTGGGTGTAATCCAAAGTCTGCCCTTACGAAAAAAGACTGCAGTCAGAGTGCAGTATAAATGCAGTATGCTGAAAATACTGCGTCCAAAATATATATATATATATATATTTTTTTTTTTTATCCCCTTTTCTCCCAAATTTTCGTGGTATCCAATCGCTAGTAATTACTATCTTGTCTCATCGCTACAACTCCCGTACGGGCTCGGGAGAGACGAAGGTCGAAAGCCATGCGTCCTCCGAGGCACAACCCAACCAAGCCGCACTGCTTCTTTAACACAGCGCGCCTCCAACCCGGAAGCCAGCCGCACCAATGTGTCGGAGGAAACACCGTGCACCTGGCCCCCTTGGTTAGCGCGCACTGCGCCCAGCCCGCCACAGGAGTCGCTGGAGTGCGATGAGACAAGGAAATCCCTACCGGCCAAACCCTCCCTAACCCGGACGACGCTAGCCCAATTGTGCGTCGCCCCACGGACCTCCCGGTCGCGGCCGGCTGCAACAGAGCCTGGGGGCGAACCCAGAGAGTGCCCTAGACCACTGTGCCCTAGACCACTGCGCCACCCGGGAGGCCCAAAATATTTTTTTTACTGCAGTAATTTTAAAGTATAACTGCAGTTACATGTAATGATGATTAATTCTGCAATTACTGCGTCCAAAATACCATAGTCGATAGCAATTACCGCACTTTTACTGCCGTTTCAAAAATACAATATTTTTCTGCAAGGGTGGCGGCAGTAGGTTATAGTAATAATGGACTAAAGGAGCCTAACATTGCTCGTTATAGTCCAAGGACCATACATGTTCTGTTTAAAGACGAAATGGCTCTGGAAGCCAAAACAGCCAAAAACTCCATCGAAACGGGATTAGATTCTCAACTGCGGTACGGTTCTAGAAACATAAATCCCTCTACCTTCATATCAAATAAAAATTATTTCACAAATGCAAAAAAATACACACTTACTGTACACTGTTTTAACCGGTTTGAAACACAGTTGCAGCCAATGTTCCCTCTACTAGCAATGAATATGAACAAATGTGCACATTTGGCTACATGCAGCTCTCGCTTTTATCTCAAAACAAGAACATATGCTCGCAACCACTCATGCTGTAAACACAGTCCAGTTCAAACTGAATGGCACACATCCATATATTGCAATGGTCTATTTGCATATAGGGATACTGCAGCTCTGATTGGTTATGCCACACCGGTTGGTAGAGTATGGGCTGAGGCGTGCATGTCAATGTAATAGAATCCTACTCCGGTGTGTTCCGCCTACAAGAAAATATCTTTCATAGTTTGTTTTGCATACTAAGTCTTGCATAGTTTGTTTTGGTATGTTGCATTGAAAGTGGCTAATATTGGCAATTTCCACAGTTGAAGGAAACATTGAGTGTTAACTAAAGGGGAAAACTAGAAAGTCGAGTGTAGTTCAATATCGTGCTTCTCTGCATGGGCTATATTTCTTCTGCGCGGCAGTCTCGGGGAGCTGCGCAGCTTAGATGGAACATGGTTGCAACTGACAGTACGTTTCAGTGACAAGTTTTGTTGAGTCCGTCCGACCTCTTCCGTTTACACACATTTGAGTTCGGCGATGCAGATAGTGGACTACCTGTGCTAATTAGCGGTCTTCTGTCTGTTTTCCGTAAACAAGCGCTGTAACATATAGCTTTGCGGGAACCCTAAGCCTATAAAGACGTGTAGTCATTAAACTTGATCATTATTTCACACTGATATGAAAGACACGTTCCTTATGTTTCCAAAACCGTACCGCAAGCGATGCGTGTTAAAGGAATGTTTCACCCACTTTGAATGTTATATTGTTTTTGTGCATCTCTTGGCGGTTCTTTTATTTTGGTACTTTTTACCCATTTTATCCCCAATTTCGAGATATCCAATTGGTAGTTACAGTCTTGTACCATCACTGCAACTCTCGTTTGGACTCCGGAGAGGCGAAGGTCGAGAGCCATGCGTCCTCCAAAACACGACCCTGCCAAGCCCCACTGCTTCTTGACACACTGCTCGCTTAACCCGGAAGCCAGCCACACCAATGTGTCTGAGGAAACACTGTACAACTGGCGACCAAAGTCAGTGTGCATGCGCCCGGCCCACCACAAGGAGCCGCTAGAGCGCGATGGGACAAGGACATCCCGGCAGGCCAAACCCTCCCCTAACCTGGACAACGCTGGGCCAATTGTACAACGGCTCATGGATCTCCCTGTCGCAGCCGGCTGCGACATAGCCTTGGATCGAACCCGGGTCTGTAGTGATGCCTCTAGCACTGCGATGCAGTGTCTTAGACCACTGCGCAACTCGGGAGACTCTGAGCGATGTTCTATCAATTACCGGGGTCATTTCATGTTTATCTGGGCTATTGCTGTTCAAGCAGGCAAATATTTGTCCAGGTATGAGGTAGCATTGCGATAAAGTCACTCTCACTACACCGGAAGTTAATAGGAATACGACTTTGAGATCGTGAAAACATCTATCATACATGTCAGATTTCAATAGTGGCCGATGTCATAACGCGGGAGGTGGTCTTCTCTCCAATGAGTCATTGATCATATTTTTGCCATATTCCTACCTTGAGAAATGTGTAATTTAAAAAATATATAATTCACATATTAATGTTATTTAACAGTGTAAAATCAGAGATTACATCATAGGAATTTTGGATGGATTTTTCCTTTAACGCTTAAAGCAACGGTTGGGGCTCTTAACAAATCTCGGTCAGAACTATGGGGCAAAACAGACAGCGTTGGCTTATATTGTTGATAACATGTCAACTATATTTCATCTTCAATGTTTATTGAAAACAACTACAATTGCACAATGAGCACTTCATGTTGGTTAGATAGCTAGTGAATTTTAGCCATTTCATTGACATGAAATCAGTAAAAATAAAAGACATGGTATCAGGAACAAGATGAAACGAGTCACTTACGATTACCCACATGGCAGTTTGTCAATGTTGCTAGCTTTCTATCCATCCACAATTACAATATACAGACTTCTGCCCCATTGAAGTGTGCGCTAGTGATGTTACTTTCGATACCGGACCTCTGAGGCATGCGAAATCGCTAAGCAGTTAAATTCGAAGCACTGTACCGATGCGCATCACTTTATCAAAAGCATTTGATCAAGTGATTTTTCAAACCGTGTGTTGCAAAACATGAGATCCCACTGAATTTGCCATGGTTCCAGTACTTTCTTTGATTCCAAGCTGGTTTCAAACACCGACCTTTACTGGACAATGTACTTATTTTTTGTATTGTATTTACTATGGATCCCAATTAGCTGGGTCCGACAAAATTAAGGCAGTTATACAATTATTATTATAATTTTTTTTAAATCCACGTGTACGCGTGTGTATAGTGCGTATGTTATTGTGTGTGTATGCATGTGTCTGTGCCTATGTTTGTGTTACTTCACAGTCCCCGCTATTCCATAAGGTGTATTTTTACTTGCTTTTTGAATCTGATTCTACTGCTTGCATCAGTTACCTGATGTGGAATAGAGTTCCATGTAGTCATGGCTCTATGTAGTACTGTGCACCTCCCATAGTCTTCTGGACTTGGGGACTGTGAAGAGACCTCTGGTGGCATGCATGGGTGTCCAAGCTATGTGCTAGTATTTTAAAACAGACAGCTAGGTACCTTCAGCTTGTCAACACCTCTTACAAAAACAAGTAATGAGGAAGTCAATATCTTACACTTTGAGCCATGAGAGATCGACATGCATGTCATTAATGTTAGCTCTCCCTATCCTTTTAAGGGCCAGCTGTGCTGCTCTGTTCTGAGCCAACTGCAATTTTCCCATGTCCCTCTTTGTGGCACCTGACCACAGGACTGAACAGTAGTTGTCCAGACAGAACCCACTCCTCAGTAAAAGGCACGACAGTCTGCTTGGAGATTGCCAAAAGGCACCTAAAGGACTCTGACCATGAGAAACAAGATTCTCTGGTCTGATGAAACCAAGATTTAACACTTTGGCCTGGATGCCAAGCGTCACGTCTGGAGGAAACCTGGCAACATCCCAATGGTGGTGGCGGCAACATGCTGTGGGTATGTTTTTCAGCAGCAGGCACTAGTAGACGATTCAGGATCGAGGGAAAGATGTACAGAGCAAAGTACAGAGAGATCTAGTACAGAGAGATCTTTGATGAAAATGTGCTCCAGAGTACTCAGAACCTCAGACTAGGGCGACGGTTCACCTTTCAACAGGACAACGACCCTAAGCACACAGCAAAGACAACGCAGGAGTGGCTTCGGGACAAGTCTCCGAATGTCCTTGAGAGGCCCAGCCAGAGCCCAGACTTGAACTCGATCTAACATCTCCGGAGAGATCTAAAAATAGCTGTGCAGCGACACTCCCCATCCAACCTGACAGAGCTTGAGAAGATCTGCAGAGAAGAACGGGATAAACTCCCCAAATACAGGTGTGCCAAGCTAACGTCATACTCAAAAGGACTCGAGGCTGTAATCACTGCCAAAGGTGCTTCAACAAAGTACTTAGTAAATGGTCTGAATACTTATATAGATGTGATATTTCCGTTGTCATTATGGGGTAGTGTGTGTAGATTGATGACGGGGAAAAAACGATTTAATCAATTTTAGAATAAGACTAACGTAACAAAATGTGGAAAAAGTCAAGGGGTCTGAATACTTTTTGGAGGCACTGTATAAGATCTCCTAAACCTGTGTTAACCTCAGACCTTATTTTCGGCATTTATTCCAAAACCCTATATTTTTCCCCATAGGGATGGCTGAACCAATGATGTGTATAAACGTGACTGGGCCGAACGAACCAGGGGTAAATTATTTCCGGGTTTTAGCAGTACAAGCTGGCGAGCTCTATAGAGCCCCACACCACATTGAATGTATCATAGTACCCATAAAACCTAGCAGTCATGCAGGGAAATGGTTCCAATTGTTTTTCCACCATTCATTTTTCCCCATAGGGGATTTTAAAAACACTTAAAATAAGGGCTGTGTTTCGTGTAGGCTTACCCTGGCGTGACGTTTTGATAACCATGTAAATATCTCTCAGACAAGGTGACTTATCAATATATTAGACTCTATTTAACATTCAGTTTTGTAAATGCTAATTAGCATCAAAGTAGACATCATGCAAAACTACAAATCCCTGCAAGCTCCTGCACATCAACTCTAGCTGATACCTTTTCTAACAGGTATTGTGTCAATTTAAAATTTGCACAAGACAGTTCAAAGAATTTTCCATTTTATAGAAATGTTGCCAATTTATTAGTTGCTACATTTATTTAACATTAGATAGTTAATCAAGAGAATCTTACCTTTGACTCGCTTTCGGATCATCATGGCATTTGTAGTACTTTATGATAGCACCTAATTAGCGTTTCATTATGGGGGGGTAAATACAGGCGAATATACACTACATGATCAAAAGTATGTGGACACCTGCTCGTCGAACATCTCATTCCACAATCATGGGCATTAATATATAACATTGATGTTGGAAAATTGCTGCAGGGACTTGGTTCTATTTATTTATTTTTTAAGCCACAAGAGCATTAGTGAGGTCATTAACTTAACTGTTCAGCAGTAATCTACATTTTATTCAATCATTGCACCTACACTGCTCGCAGAGCATCTGCATGGCCAGGCGCTAAAATAGAAATGGGTTATATTTGTGACTCTCAACGCGCTGCAAGTCTGGCCTCTCCCATCTCCTCATTGGTTTTCAGCAGCATATACCAAAATGCCATCTCCTCATTGGTTTTCAGGAGCATATACCCACATGGGTGATTGAAAGGTGAACTTAGGTCCACACTCCAGTCGGTTGCTATAATGCACCTAAAGTTGGTTGCCAAACGCCATATAAAGTCCAAAATAAAAAGAAGAAGAAACCTGAAGGAGGAGAGATGACTAGAAACAAATTTGGTTTACCGTTTTATCTGTGAATTAATTGTTGGAGTAGAGGACCTTGTCCATTTCAGGTAAAATAAATAACCCAATGTTTATCTCCCAGGACAAATGAGATAGCAAAAGCAAGCTAAATTGCCATAAATGTTTAATGCTTTTCGACCTGTCCCAAAATTTTTATAATTGGTTCTGAGTTTGTTTTGATATTTCAACCTGCATGTCCTAATCGCATCTGATGTGGGTGGACAAAATGAACGTGCGTGTGCGGTCTTGTCAGCATGTAAAACATTAGCCGTGTAACGTTAGTGTCGCTCACCTGTGAACTGAACTCTGCTTGCCTTGGCATCCCGGACCCCGTGGTCTCTGAACACGAATGATACTAGTGTAGACGGAAATTATGTGATGTGCTTTTACAGAACTTGACATGGTAATAATACGGTAAACTTCGGTACCCTAAACTGTACTCCCACACAAGGGCCAGCCAATTACGGAGCCATTCTGCCTCTATCAGACAACCGCAAAATATATGTTACCTACAGTAGTCTATGAATGGGTACAGTACCATTAGCTAACGTTAGTTCTTACCGTTTCAAACTTCTTCTTGTCGATGTCGGTGATTTCTCTAGGTTTTCTGGCTAAATGTGTTAGAGAACACATTTCCATGTTGGTACATTGCACAGACGAGAAGTTAAGTTTCCATGGAGACCGTATGAGATTCACGGTTGGTTACCTGTTCTTCTTCTTCGGTATCATGGTGTTCGCACATTTTGTTTGTGCATTCCGCCACCTACTGTGCGGTAGTGTGTGGTCAATCACGTTACATTTTGGTTACCTGTTTGATAGTGGTGGAAAAAGTACCACCCGCTAAACCTGAATAGTGTAGGGCAGCAGGTCTAAGCATTAGGTTTGGCCTAATAGTCAACATAATAGCAGCCCAATTCATTGGCCTACACTACATATTAAACACAATTAACACATCTGATTAGTAGGCTATATAATCAGTTCAATGTCAATAACATATCCTCATATTTTCAGTCTGATTACACTGATAAAATCACAAGTCAATATTAAATTCGTTTTTTATATTTCTTTGTCCGTTGATTGTGGGAAGACCGCTTGCAACCAAGAGAAAATGTTGCCCTGAAAAAGTCTCAAAAGAAAGGTGGATAGTTTCAGGGAAGAATGGACAGAGAAATAGGTATTCTTACCATATTTCTCCAATGTCAAACCACAATGTCTAGTTTGAAACTAAAATGTTTCTGTTTGCAAATAATCAAACATTAGACATCCGTATGAATCTAAGTATGGCACTTCCAAGTTATCTTTCCACGCATACAGAGGCTCAACTGAGGCAGAAAAATGTAAGCTTCAACCCATGGCTACTCATCCGTTGCTTAACCCAACAGAAGTGCTTCTATAAAAACTGCCTGGGTTTAAACATCCTATTTTCAGAAAATGAAAAGCTCAATTAATAGAGACAGAATAGCAAAGTAAATTGTTTGACTCCTCGAATATTGAAGGCCGCAGCTCAGCTTCAGAATGTCATAGAGCAGAATCAATACAGTGCATTCGGAAAGTATTCAGACCCCTTGCCTTTTTCCACATATCATTAGGTTACAGCCTTATTCTAAAATGTATTAATAGTTTCCCCCCCTCAATCTACACACAATACCCCATAATGACAAAGCAAAATCAGGTTTAGAAATGTTTGCAAATGTACATAAAAAAAAAAACTGATATCACATTTACATAAGTATTCAGACCCTTTACTCAGTACTTTGTTGAAGCACCTTTGGCAGCGATTACAGCCTCGAGTCTTCTTGGGTATAACGCAACAAGGTCACCTGTATTTGGGGAGTTTCTCCCATTCTTCTCTGCATATCCTCTCAAGCTCTGTCAGGTTGGATTGGGAGCGTTGTTTCACAGGTATTTTCAGGTCTCTCCAGAGATGTTCGATCGGGTTGAAGTCTGGGCTCTGGCTGGGCCACTCGAGAACATTCAGAGACTTGTCCCGAAGCCACTCCTGCGTTGTCTTGGCTGTGTGCTAAGGGTCATTGTCCTGTTAGAAGGTGAAACTTCGCCCCAGTCTGAGGTCCTGAGCGCTTTGGAGCAGGTTTTCATTAAGGATCTCACTGTCCTTTGCTACTGTTCCCCGGGCGCCGAAGACGTGGATGTCGATTAAGGCAGCCCCCCGCACCTCTCTGATTCAGAAGGGTTGGGTTAAAGGCGAAAGACACATTTTAGTTGAAGGTATTCATTTGTACAACTGACTAGGTATCCGCCTTTTACATTCCGTTAATATTTTCCTCAATCCTGACTAGTCTCCCAGTCCCTGCCTATGAAAAACATCTCCATAGCATGATGCTGCCACCACTATGCTTCACTGTAGGGATGGTGCCAGGATTCCTCCAGACATGAAGCTTGGCATTCAGGCCAAAGAGTTCAATATTGGTTTCATCTGACCAGAGAATCTTGTTTCTCATGTTCTGAGAGTCTTTAGGTGCCTTTTTTGCAAACTCCAAGCGGACTGTCATGTGACTTTTACTGGGGAGTGGCTTCTGTCTGTCCACTCTACCATAAAGGCCTGATTGGTGGAGCGCTGCAGAGATGGTTGTCCTTCTGGAAGGTTCTACCATCTCCAAAGAGGAACTCTAGAGCTGTCAGAGTGACCATCATGTTCTTTGTCATCTCCCTGACCAAGACCCTCCTCCTCCGAATGCTCATTTTCCCAGGATCTCTGCCTCGACACAATCCTGTCTCAGAGCTCTATGGACAATTCCTTCGACCTCATAGCTTGGTTTTTGCTCAGACATGCACTGTCAATGTTGGGACCTAATATAGACAAATGTGTGCCTTTCCAAATCATGTACAATCAATTGAATTTACGGTGGACTCCAATAAAGTTGAAGAAACAGGATGCACCTGAGCTCAATTTCAAGTCTCATAGCAAAGAGTCTGAATACTTATGTAAATAAGGCAGTTCTGTTTTATTTTTAATACATTTGCTAAAATGTCTAAACCTGGTTTCGCTTTGTCATTATGGGGTATTGTGTGTGTAGATTGCTGAGGAAATTTTTGTTTTTATTTAATCAATTTTAGAATAAGGCCAACGTAACAAAATGTGGAAAAAGTCAAGGGGTCTGAATACTTTCTGTAGGCACTGTATACCCATATGCATAAGTCACTTACTTTGTGGCCATTTCAAACTTTGTTTCTAGCATAAGGCATCACAGAAATAAGTATAGAACGCTTCATATTATCTGGAAACTTTTTATTTATTTCAAAATATAAAGTTAACAATCCTTTTCACCCTTTTAAAGAAGGGTATGGCATACCCTCACTCAATTTGAGCCCTACATTTAACCAAACACACCAAGCCCTCTGCAACTGGATTCTGGACTTCCTGACGGGCCGCCCCCAGGTGGTAAGGGTAGGTAACAACACATCCGCCACACCAATCCTCAACACAGGGGCCTCTCGGGTGTGTGCTCAGTACCCTCCTGTACTCCCTGTTCACTCATGACTGCATGGCCAGACTCGAACACCCTCATTAAGTTTGCCGATGACAAAAACAGTGGTAGGCCTGATCACCGACAACGACTAGACAGCCTATAGGGAGGAGGTCAGAGACCTGGCCGTGTGGTGCCAGGACAACAACCTCTCCCTCAACGTGATCAAGACAAAGGAGATGATTGTTGACTACAGGAAAAGGAGGACCGAGCACGCCCCCATACTCATCGACGGGGCTGTAGTGGCGCAGGTTGAGAGCATCAAGTTCCTTGGTGTCCACATCACCAACAAACTACCATGGTCCAAGCATACCAAGACAGTTGTGAAGAGGGTACGACAAAACCTATTCCCCCTCAGGAGACTGAAAATATTTGGCATGTGTCCTCAGATCCTCAAAAGGTTCTACAGTTGCACCATCGAGAGCATACTGACTGGTTGCATCACTGCCTGGTATGGCAACTGCTCGGCCTCCCGACCGCAAGGCACTACAGAGGGTAGTGCGTACGATCCAGTACATCACTGGGGCCAAGCTTCCTCCCATCGTGGACCTCTATACCAGGCGGTGTTAGAGGTCCATGATGGACTCTCTGTTACCACACGGCAAGCAGTACTGGAGCGCCAAGTCTTGGTCCAAGAGGCTTCTAAACAGCTTTTACCCCCAAGCCATAAGACTCCTGAACATCTAATCAAATGGCTACCCAGACTATTTGCATTGACCCCCCTCTTTTTCGCCGCTGCTACTCCTAGCTTATTATCTATGCATAGTCACTTTAATAACACTACCTACATGTACATATTACCTCAATTACCTCGACTAACCGGTGCCCCCACACATTGACTCTGTACCGGTACCCCCTGTATATAGTCTCGCTATTGTTATTTTAGTGCTGCTCTTTAATTCCTTGTTCCTTTTATTTCCTATTCAGATTTTTTAAACTGCATTGTTGATTAGTCTTAAGCAATTCACTGTAAGGTGAATTGTTGTTGTAGTCGGCGCATGTGACTAATACAATTTGATTTGAGATACGGAGGTATATAAGGAGTGCATAGTGACAGTATTGGAGGATTTGGCTATACTGACAGATCTATGGATAGCATAATTGCTTCTGTCAAACAGGTAGGCCTACCTCTTTTATTGAATAGGAAAAAATAGGCTCCAACAGGGGCTTAGTCTAATACAGTGACAACTAAAATATCCCAATAACAATTTAGTCCAATCAATGTAAGCTAAATATGATGTCTGTCCATGTTTCTGATTTCAGTGTGTGTGCGCGTTCCTGCATGTAGAATAAACATGTTGACTCACCCTACTTGTAGAGAAACGCCAACGCCATCCTGCTCTCTTTCATGTTGACGAAACGGTCTATCACTCTGTCATACAGTTCATGCTTAAAAAAAATAAAATCTTAGGCTATCTGGCTAAAATGCTTACTCGCTAGCCTAACTTCCTTTCATGGGCAACATTAGCTAGTTAACATTAGTCTTCCACATCTAGCTACATATTGAACTTCCATCCTCTCAGGCCAGGGGCACAATGTACGAATTAATGGTTGGATCAGAATCGCAGTTCTAATCATTGGCCAGCACAGAGAATAAAGTAAAACCACAAGTCTAAATCCCTATCTCCGTCCATGGCTAATTTAGGAAAGGGCCTATTTTAGCTAGCTAGTCACTGGAGGACAACAATACAACGAGATGCAACAATTCAAGTTGTTTCTGTAAATGATATATGCTCTCGATGCAATTTGATTGGAGTGACACCAAATCCAAACTGGCTTCCCTTGACACCTTTTTTTGTTGTGCCAGGACCATTCACAGTTGAGCTCACTCAGTTTAGCTCAGTGCTGATTGGCTATTATTTTATAAAAAAAGTTTTATCAAGGGAGGCCAAATGCTATCTGGCTTCCCTTGCATTCAATGCTACGGTCGACAACAATGTCATACTCTTTTAGAACAGACAGCATCAGATAGATGGCATACACATACAGCGACAGAGGGGCACTGTATGCTCACTCGGATGCATTCTCCGGTGAGATACGTTCAGCCTCTTGCGAATTGAAGGAAAATTATGAAACACAGAGAGATGAAATGTCACATCTGCTCCTGCTACACCCTCTTGTGTTCATCCGGTGTCTTCTTGACCTGCTGTTACTCCCCCAGTATACTCGCTCTCTCTCCCTCTCTGTGGGATTGTGTGGTTGGAGACAGGTGTGATGGAGTCAGAGCAGATCCCTACCAGCTACAACTCGTTCCATAATCAAGACCTCTACAAATACTCAGTCCTGCCACTTCCACTCTGCCAGATCGTAATCTCTGCTCAGTCAGTTTACTCTTCTAGCTTTTATGAGTATTCAAGATCCTGTTACTCTGCTGTGCCTGTTTCCCTGCCTGACACTGTTTATCCTCTCATTGCAGTTTACCTCTCTGGCTCCTGTCTTCCGATCCACATCTCACCACCCTACTACCCTGTTCTGGATTTAGCTCACCACCACTACCTTGGATTCCCCTCTGGACCTGTTTACCCGGTTCTACCCAGCTCACTCCAACCTCAGTCTCTACATCTGGTTTTCTACAACTCATCCAAGCTTCACTGAATCTGCACTCCATATCTCCCTGTGTTACAATAAACATCTTGGTTCATTCATCCCCGTTTCCTCGTCTGAGTCTGCTCTTGGGTTCCCCTGTGTCTCCGCCTATCACAAAAGATAAATTATTTAATGTTTTTAATTATTACAAAATATATTGGGGGGGGGGGGGGGGGGGGGGCCTGGCTTCCCTTGGCATCCATGAATACACGCCACTGGTTATATAGCAATAGTGCTCCCTCTGGTCTTGGCATGTAGGCTCTTGCCAACAGTTTGCAGATACAGTGTGGGTAGCCTACTACATAATGAGATTATTATGGACAAAATATTATTATTTGTATTTGTCAAAAGACAGCCAAGCATTGATCATCATGTCACCATAATAAGACCCTTGATATTTATTGGAAAGGAGTAATTGATTCATTTGAGGCATTTGACCCAAGTTGTTAGAAACATGAATACTTAAATAGCCCTACATTTTGTCAATCATTTCTAATAGTGTTTGAATAATAAATTAAGTAAATCTGTCATAATTTCAAGTAAAAATAACCTGTTTCCATTAGATGTAACTACTGTCCAACATTTAATGAAGTAGATCCAAATACGTAATTACTTGCATAAAAACTGTGGATGGAAACGTGGTTACTGACCTCCATACAAAAACTCTTCGCTTGGGAAACGGAAAGAACGCCACCTGCTGGAGAAGACAGTATTTTGGTTCCAGTTATCCCTCTCCCTTCGCCTCAAGTACTGAAAATGTGGGTTAGACTTCCGGAAAAACAAAACGCATATGCATCTGCTGGACATCGGGCATAACTTGGTTTAACAATGCGGACGCCTTACTTCTGCTGAAGCTGAATCACAGTAAATGCTTTAAAGCCCATGTTTGCTTGATCTGGGAATGCAAGGTGATTGCTGTGGGGCCACTGCATTAATCGGATTCACCTGCAGAGCCTTGTAAGGCCAATGCAGATGTCAGATTGACCATGTAGCCTTTTTCAGTGTCGTGAAAAGCGATTGGACTAAAAGTCAGCTCGCGTCACGAGATAGGAACTAATATTACTTACTTCATGTTTCGCTGGGGATGGACGTTTCAGTACACTGTTTAGCAAAACATGACAACGAGACGCTTCGAAAAATCGAAACATTTATCATTCAATAATATATTACATAGCTATCAGATTGGGTTACGCAATAAGCCACTTACGTTGGAAGTATTCACGTTCCTGGTAATAGATCAAAGATTTATGCATTGTTGTAGCAATATCTTTTGAGAAATTTGTCTAACCCGTAACTGCAACAATTCAACTCCTGGCAGTGAGTATTTCGCGCCACCACATCATTGAATTGTTAAATGACATTCTTCTTGCTGGCTGGCTAGTTAAATCATTACTTGCAATTAGTTTTGCATGTAGTTTTTTGTAGTTTGACTTTGAAAGCTATTTTCTCATCTTTTTTTGCAAGAATGTGCCTAGAAACTAAGTGGGCGTGTACGGTTTACAAAACAGTTCAGTGTATTTGTGAGTTATATGTGTTTTATTAAAGTCTGTGTGGCACTGACGCTTTGCTGTACAGTGCAATCTCTTTCAATGTAACGTAAACTCACCCCATTCCGTACAAATGTGCGCAACCGCAACATTCAAACGAGGCTACAAAGAAAACTAATGGGACTGTAGCAACTGTTGACTTTAAAATCGGGGGTGTGAACTAGGTTTCTATTCAAGCGTTGATCGACATGGTAATTGGTCTATAGGATTGGAGAAAAGTTGAAAAAACGGACCCTCCGTTACATCGTGACGTGTCATGTTGTAACGTACAACAGGCATAAAGCAACTATTTCTGTCTTACAATCTCTCTCCACCAGGTGTAGCACTTCTCTCATCGTTTAAAAACAAGAAATGGACAGTGATGGGGTAAGGGGGATACCTAGTCATTTTTTGCGTCATCATTGCATGCGATCATCATTCTCAAAGCCGCTGTTTACTTCTAAGATCACTTTAGCACCGCCCTAAAAACCCGATTAAAATTCGACACAAACCTTCAAATAGGTATGTAATGACACATTATATAAGCTCTTTATAGTGTTTTATTTACATTTTAGAAGCGATAAGGTGATAAGTTGGACAGATCGAGTGAAAAAAAGCAATTTTCCCACACAACATCTCTCCTTCTCACTATCACGCATTAGTTTCGCTTCCCCACCCGCCATTTATAAAAAGACCCGACGGGGCTCATTGCCTGCTTGAATTATACAGAAACGGGCAGCGTTTAGGTCATGTAATCGATTCTGTTGGAAAGGGGAGAAATTGTGCTTTACAATGGTATTGACATTACAGTTGATCTGGAAGTATTACGTTTTTGGGGCGCTAACATAAGGACAATTGTACGGACCAAGGCGATGTACGAGTTTACGTCAGTTTACGTTGGCAGTTATAGTAACCTTACAGTATTTCCCTTCTAATAATTAGAGGCTGAATTATTGGAGAATATCCAGTCCACCTCTGGGGATATCTTCCCCATGACTAGTGTAATGGCTATCATAGTCATACCCTGCTGTAGTATGTATTAGAGGTTGACCGAGTATGGTTTTTCAACGCCGATACCGATTATTGGAGGACCAAAAAAAGCCGATGCCGATTAATCGGACGATTTATTTATTTGTAATAATGGCAATTACAACAATACTGAATGAACACTTATTTTAACTTAATATAATACATCAATAAAATCAATTTAGCCTCAAATAAATAATGAAACATGTTCAATTTGGTTTAAATAATGCAAAAACAAAGTGTTGGACAAGAAAGTAAAATTGCAATATGTGCCATGTAAAAAAGCTAACGTTTAAGTTCCTTGCTCAGAACATGAGAACATATGAAAGCTGGTGGTTCCTTTTAACATGAGTCTTCAATATTCCCAGGTAAGAAGTTTTAGGTTGTAGTTATTATAGGAATTATAGGACTATTTCTCTCTATACCATTTGTATTTCATATATATTTGACTATTGGATGTTCTTATAGGCACTTTAGTATTGCCAGTGTAACAGTATAGCTTCCGTCCCTCTCCTCGCCCCTACCTGGGCTCGAACCAGGAACACATCGACAACAGCCACCCTCGAAGCATCGTTACCCATCGCTCCACAAAAGCCGCGGCCCTTGCAGGGCAAGGGGAACAACTACTCCAAGTCTCAGAGCGAGTGACGTCACCGATTGAATCGCTGTTAGCGCGCACCCCGCTAACTAGCTAGCCATTTCACATCGGTTACACCAGCCTCATCTCGGGAGTTGATAGGCTTGAAGTCAAAAACAGCACAATGCTTGAAGCATTGCGAAGAGCTGCTGGCAAACCCTCGAAAGTGTCATATCATTTCGAAAACAAAACGTTTATTCTTTCAGTGAAATACGGAACCGTTCCGTATTTTATCTAACGGGTGGCATCCCTAAATCTAAATATTGCTGTTACATTGTACAACCTTCAATATTATGTACAATTCTGGCAAATTAATTATGGTCTTTGTTAGGAATAAATGGACTACACACAGTTCGCAACGAGCCAGGCGGCCCAAACTGCTGCACATACCCTAACTGCTTGCACAGAACGCAAGAGAAGTGACACAATTTCCCTAATTATAAGAAATTCATGTTAGCAGGCAATATTAACTAAATATGCAGGTTTAAAAATATATACTTGTGTATTGATTTTAAAGAAAGGCATTGATGTTTATGGTTAGGTTTGGTGCAATGACAGTGCTAAATTATCACCCGTTTGGCGAAGTAGGATGTGATTCGATGAGAAATTAACAGGCACCGCATCGATTATATGCAACGCAGGACACGCTAGATAAACTAGCAATATCATCAACCATGTGTAGTTAACTAGTGATTATGTGAAGATTGATTGTTTTTTATAAGTTTAATGCTAGCTAGCAACTTACCTTGGCTTCTTGCTGCCCTCGCGTAACAGGTAGTCAGCCTGCCACGCAGGCTCCTCATGGAGTGCAATGTAAGGCAGGTGGTTAGAGCGTTGGACTAGTAACCGGAAGGTTGCAAAAACTAATCCCTGAGCTGACAAGGTAAAAATCAGTTGTTCTGCCCCTGAACAAGACAGTTAACCCACCGTTCCTAGGCCGTCATTGAAAATAAGAATGTGTTCTTAACTGACTTGCCTAGTTAAATAAAGGTGTAAAAAAAATATATATATATATATATTTTTTTTAATCGGCCAAATCAGTGTCCAAAAATACTGATTTCTGATTGTTATGAAAACTTGATATCGGCCCTAATTAATCGGCCATTCCGATTAATCGGTCGACCTCTATACCAGTAGTGGTAAAGGCCAGGTTATGTCGATAACATATACTTGCCCTATATATGTGGCCCCGAACCACAGTTCTAGGATCAGCCTTTCACCTCAATCCTAAACATAATATAATTAACTCGGGGGGGACAAAACAGACAGTAGATCAGTAACCAATTGTTCCTTTGATTGTGAAGATGACAACCATGGGCCTCCTGTTGTGAACTTCTGACCATGACCAATCAACGTTGACCTCTCACAGATCAGAAATGTCACAGGCGAGTCAGCACGGGAAATGGACACTCTCCAGCAGCGATGACGACAACGATGACCCACTCCCTTCTGCCTCAAACAACAACAACAGACCTCTGTTGTTTGGCAGCCCCCCGCCTGACCAACACACATCTTCAGTCTCTAACCACAACTCCCCCAAGATAGCCTCCAACTTCCACCAACCCAAACATGGTCCTGATCCTCCACCTTCCATAGAGGTGAAACCTGAACCTAAATCTGACACAGTGACTGCTGCCTCCCCCCTCTCTATTGGCTCTGAGGCCAGACAGGCATCCCAGGCCAGCCAATTGAAGCCAGTAAAGTATGAATCCAACCAATCCAGACCCTTTCTGGCTGGTAAGAGGAAGAAGGATGATGATTCAATTTCCGGCTGGGCTCTCTCGGACAGTGATGATGATGACGACGATGATAAGGATAAAGGTCAAAGTTCAGGACAGAAAGACCCGCCACCCAAGAGGTCGAGCCCCAAGCTGAAGAAGGCAAAGGTGTCGGAAAGGCCTCCCAGCCCCCATGGCAGAACCTACTACAAAGACGAACCAGATGACTTCTTTGAGACTAGCGTGCCTCCTGTCAATGACACCTACAGGTTCTACCTCAACAAGGTCACAGGGCTGGAGAAGAGGTACAACACTGGGGCTCTGCACATCAAAGGTGAATGAATACTCTCTGCTCTCATTTCTGTGTTGACAGTCGAGACTTGTATGACTCGCCAGGTAATCAGTGGGTTTTTGTGTCCTTATTTCAGAAATCCTCTCCCCTTTGTTCGGGACACTGAAGGAATCTGTGCAGGTATGAGATCCTTGAGTTGCACTAGTACTGAAGTATGTTGCTCGGTTGACTCAAGGAGATGAAAGACAGTTTGCCTGTTTTAGTTATGTTCCCTGTCCTTTCTTTTGTAGTTCAACTACTGCTTTGACATTGCCTGGATGTTGCAGCAGTACCCGCCTGAGTTCAGGTAATGCCCTACTCTTTGTTAAGCTCAAACTATATACAGCAGACAACCATCTGATTCGGTTCCAACACCCCCCGAACCGAAAAGAAACACCCCGTGGCCCATCCTGCAATTCATATAAGGTGACCCCAGAAAGCCAGATGGAGATGTGTAAATGAGACTTTCATTCATATTAATCTATCATTTAGCTATATTAGGCCTAATATTATTGTAACATAGGCTATAGCTAGGTTTCCATCCAATTGGCGCCATATTTCATGCGAATATTCTAAAATCCGCAAGAAAACAATATGGACCTTTTCCTACCAGAGATGTTTCCATCAAATTGACTTTTTGCAGATAAAAGAATTGTGCGCGATGACGTAGTACACATAAAAATAGCTTTTTGCAGTTAAATTCCCATTCCCATCGCATTTTCAAATCAACTAATGGTTTTCTCACAAAACAATGTTGCGTTATATAGCGAGTGTGCCCACTCCGGTATTGGCACGTGCGCGTATAGCCTACATGAGATTATTATAGACTAAAGAGCGAGATTATTTTCATTTGTCAAAAGGCGGCCAAGCATCGATGATCATTTCACCAGAATAAGACCCTCAATATTTATTGGAAAGGGGAATCAAGCTCCTCAATTTGCACTTTCACCACTCTGTGAAGTTCCTAATTTATTTAATCTGTAGTGGGAGGACCACACAACATGTCATTTTATGACTCCAAGTTTACTTCCATATGAGCGTTATTATATTAATATTTACGCATAAAAGCGCTTCCACTGACCTTTCTCGCATTAGTAATTTTACCACACAAAATAACCCACCTCGTCTTGCGTATTTTGTTTTGCCGACATTTGATAAGTTTACTCACACATTTTCTGTTTCCATCAGGCCTGTCATGAAGTTTTTTTTATCTGACATTAAAAAGGTTGGATGGAAACCTGGTTAATGCTGCAGTAAATGTACCTGTCACAAGGAATAAAGTTACCAGCTAAGATGATACATGCATTGTGAAATGTGCTCCATACTGAGATGTGGTGCCTTTCCCCACGAAAGACAGCACCAACGATATGGTTTGGGAACACACCTGCATTCTGTGGTGATCGGCTCATGATTTGCTAGTGTAAGAGGACGCCGAACCGACGAAAACATCCCATTCTCCGTGAGAATTTCAACCAATGGCTTGCAACCTGTGGAGGAAAGGGACTGTCATGCTCAGTGAATTTCAGAATTTAAAAAAATAGTGAAACATTAAAGTTATCTTTTTAAAGTAAAACTATACTAAATATATTCATGTCAGCAAATAATTGATTAAAACACACTGTTTTACAATGGTCTACAATAGCCTCAATAGCACTCTGTAGGGTAGCACCATGGTGTAGCCGGAGGACAGTTCGTTTTCGTCCTCCATAGACTTACACAGTAATCATGACACGTTCCGGAGGACGTTCTCCAACCTGTTCCGGAGGACGTTCTCCAACCTATCAGTTCTTGCAGCATGAACTGACATGTTGTCCACCCAATCAAAGGATTAGAGAATGAATGTAGTACTGAAAACATAAGCTACAGCTAGCCAGCCCTGCAATACATACAAAGTGGTGAGTATTTGACTCGGAGAGAGAACGAGAATAGTTGAACAGTTTAACAAATTCATTTCTTAAAAAATGTAAGAGTAGCGAGAGAGAGCTAGCTCTATTTAGTATTTTGTCACTTTCACATTCACTTACTTAGATAGCTAATGCAGCTAGCTAGTTTAACCTACTCAAACACCTGGCTCAAACAGAGAGTGATGCCATGTTGCTTAGCTGGCTATGGCTATCCAACACTGGAACTCTTCCAAGTCAAGATTGGAGCTGTTGCAGTGACCGTATTACCGCCACACCGGCAGTCATTAGTCATGACCGCAGTAAAATCCTAGGTGACCGTTGAGTCATCGTAATCTCTTCTTATGCACTCTGGACATGCGTTGCTAACTTGCTAATGATCATCAGGTCACTACTCAGGTCTCAGGCCAGCATCCCGGAGTCGCCTTTTCACTGTTGACGTTGACGCTGGTGTTTTGCGGGTACTATTTAATGAAGCTGCCAGTTGAGGACTTGTGAGGCGTAGTACACAGCGAGTTTCAGAAGAAAGTTATTTGTTTCTGGCCATTTTAAGCCTGTAATCGAACCCACAAATGCTGATGCTCCAGATACTCAACTAGTCTAAAGAAGGCCAGTTTTATTGCTACTTTAATCAGAACAAAAGTTTTCAGCTGTGCTAACATAATTGCAAAAGGGTTTTCTAATGATCAATTAGCCTTTTAAAATGATAAACTTAGCTAACGCAACGTGCCATTGGAGCACAGAAGTGATGGTTGCTGATAATGGGCCTCTGTACCCCTATGTAGATTTCTGTATTTCTGTAAATTTTATGTTATTTTAATGGACAAAAAAATTGCTTTTCTTTCCAAAACTAAGATATATTTCTAAGTGACCCTAACCTTTTGAACGGTAGTGTATATATTTATTTTCCAGACTCTGACATTGCTTGTTCTAGTATTTCTATATTTCTTAATTCCTTTTATTTTTGGGGGATTTGCGTGTATTGTTAGGTATTACTGCGCTGTTGGAGCTAGTAACATAAGCATTTCGCTACACCCGTGATAACATCTGCAAAGTATGTGTGCTCGACCAATAAAATGTAATTTGATGTGTTTAAACCCTGCTACTATTACTACTGGTGAAGGTGACGCCCTGGCCTGTCTGTTCTACAGAGACAAGCCTGTTCTGATTGTCCACGGAGACAAGAGAGAGGCCAAGGCCCGTCTGCTCCAGCAAGCCCAGCCGTACAGTCAAGTCCGCTTCTGCCAGGTAACACATCTCTAACCTTCTTGTCTTTTTCTCCTCCTCTGCAACCTCTCTTTTTTTACTTGCCCTTCTTCCGGGCTTCCCCTCTTATCTCAACTTACTTTCCTCATGCCTACTTCTCCTCTACCTTCCTCTCACTCTCCTCTTGCCCTTGTTTCCCATAAAAATATTCACAACATTGTGTCACATTGTAATTTACACCGTAGCCCACCAGAGAGAGACATCGACTCCCAACATAAACTCAAACGAATCAAAAAAGCCTATTTCTTCTGCTCCATTCTCCTATTCTTTCATTCCTGACCTATTTTGAGGTATTATTTAAATCACAGTCTTCTGTAAAAGTTCTTGAAGTTAAGTAATTTACCTAATCGCCAAAAAGCAGTCTCTTACTGCTAGCCAGCCAACTGTAATGCATTATCCTAATGAGCCATCCCAGTGCCTCACCAGTGTTCATTTGGATCTCCTGTTTGTCTCCTAACAGGCCAAACTGGATATTGCTTTCGGAACACACCACACGTAAGTGTTCCTTTTCTCCCCTTGCTCCATATATCATCCATGTACCGTTGTAATTTGATCGGGAGTTTTGAGGAATTGTCGCACTGAGTTGGTTATGCGTATTTTCTACATCAAAGGCCTGAGGGGAATATGGTTTCATAGGTAAATGTGTTTATTTGGTCTCTGAAGAACTAGCTCAAAATGCTGTGGAGCTGGAGCGTAAAGAAATGATGCTTTAGCTAAGTGTACCTTTTAATGCACATTAATGTTAACCGAGAGGAGCCAAGAGGAAGGATCTCAAATTGAAGGTAGCGCGCAAAAGTCACCTATCATACCCCCACTCAACATCCAAGTGAGCCTGCATCGGTATTCTGTACTATCGCCACTCCACCACCATTATAACACTCAATAACTACTCTAAATGTGAACTTGAGAACAAACTGGAAGCCAGGTTGTCTGTTACATGAGATGATAACTGATTAGTGGGAAGCTACTTTGTATGCTACTTTCGTCTGATCTGTCTGTTAAGTCTTCATCTTAACTATTCTGTTTTATTCTACGTGTTAAACAGGAGAGCAAGTCTCTGTTTCCATTGTTGCATATTTATACGTTTGATTTCTCCCTGCTCCCCTGTCGCTGGGTTGAATGATTCTTCTGGTTTATTCAGGTACGCGGAGACTGAGGTTGGATGCCTCGGGGGGTGATCTCTCCCTGTTTGAGAGAGTTTGAAAGATTTCTGTAGCGGGTAAATAAAATATTGATGCCTAGATAATCCTCGTCTAACAGCCGTGTCTGCTCTGGTGGGTTGCACTTTGCTGCTCCGTGATTAGTTCGACCTCGGGCTGAAGAGAGAGAGAGAGACACACACACACACACACACACACACACACACACACACACACACACACACACACACACACACACACACACACACACACACACAGAGAGTTACTTACACAATATTAGGCACACATACACAGAGAGGTACATACACACAGTCACAACAAGATGAGCAATCAGAGGAGCTCTCTCCTCTCGTCTCATTGAATCACGAAGAGGTTTTCCTCCAAGAGATAAATATAAATTATTTTTCAAATCCTCTTAACACAAGGTCTCATTTTAGTCTCCGTAGAAGTGTTTGACTTTCATATATTTCGCTGCCTGGAGTTTCTAAAAGGCATCTAATGGTATATTTTTCAAACCTGGAAAAACACCAAACCAATGTCTGTGAAACTTAAGTGTTTGTTACCTTCAGCTCCTTCAGTTCAATTGAGTTTTAACACATTAAACTGCAGGGCATTTCCATGCCAGAATGGCAAGTTTTTACATTTTATGCGCACAACCAACACAATGAATGGGAAAATGGATTCAAAGGAAAGGGTGATTTGCTGAATGTGCAATACTAAAGGAGGGCTGTGATTGGTTAATGGCCGATACAGTGCCTTCGGAAAGTATTCAGACCCCTTGAATTTTTCCACACTTTGTTACTTTTCAGCCTTATTCTGAAATTGATTAAATATAGTTTTTTCCCCTCAGCAGTCTACACACAATACCCCATAATGACAATGCAAAAACAGGTTTTTATAAATTTTTCCAAATGTTAAAAAATAAAAATACCTTATTTACATAAGTATTCAGACACTTTGCTATGAGACTAGAAATGGAGCTCCAGTGCACCCTGATTCCATTAATCATCCTTGAGATGTTTCTACAACTTGATTGGAGTCCACCTGTGGTAAATTCAATTGATTGGACATGATTTGGAAAGGCTCACACTTGTTTATCTATATAAGTTCCCACAGTTGACAGTGCATGTCAGAGCAAAAACCAAGCCATGAGGTCGAAGGAATTGTCCATAGAGCTCCGAGACAGGATTGTGTCGAGGCACAGATCTTGGCAAGGGTACCAAAACATTTCTTTAGCATTGAAGGTCCCCAAGAGCACAGTGGCCTCCTTCATTCTTAAATGGAAGAAGTTTGGAACCACCAAGACTCTTCCTAGAGCTGGCCGCCCGGCCAAACTGAGCAATCAGGGGGAGAAGGGGTTTGCTCAGGGAGGTGACCAAGAACCCAATGGTCACTCTGACAGAGCTCTAGAGTACTCTGTGGAGATTGGAGAACCTTTCAGAAGGACAACCATCTCTGCTTGAGAAACAAGATTGTCTGGTCTGACGAAACCAGATTGAACTCTTTGGCCTGAATGCCAAGCGTCACGTCTGGAGGAAACCTGGCACCATCCCTATGGTGAACCGTGGTGGCAGCATCATGCTGTGGGGATGTTTTTCAGCGGCAGGGCCTGGGAGACGATTCAGGATCGAGGCAAAGATGTACGTAGCAAAGTACAGAGAAATCCTTGCTCCAGAGCACTCATGACCTCAGACTGGGGTGAAGGTTCACCTTCCAACAGGACAATGACCCTAAGCACACAGCCAAGACAACGCAGGAGTGGCTTCGGGACAAGTCTCTGAATGTCCTTTAGTGGCCCAGCCAGAGCCCAGACATGAACCTGATATAACATCTCTGCAGAGACCTGAAAATAGCTGTACAGCGACGCTCCCCATCCAACCTGACAGAGCTTGAGAGGATCTACAGAGAGGAATGGGAGAAACTCTCCAAATACAGGTGTGCCAAGCTTGTAGAGTCATACCCAAGAAGACTCAAGGCTGTAATCGCTGCCAAATGTGCTTCAACAAGTACTCCGTAATGGGTCTGAATACTTATGCAAATGTGATATTTAAGTTTTTATTTTTAATACATTTGCAAAAATGTCAACCTGTTTTTGCTTTGTAATTATGGGGTATGGTGTGTAGATTGATGAGGGGGAAAAAATATTTAATCAATTTTAGAATAAGGCTGTAACTTTCCGAATGCATTGTAATGCCAAATTATATGTATAAAGAGAGACCACTCCGGACATTAGATGTGGAGTATGTGGAGTATAGTGTCAAAAAGGGTACTTTTGAGAGATTTACGTTTATATTTTTAATTGTCCGTAAAGAAATGTTATTTTTAACACTACTCATATTTCAGAGCACACGGTAAGGTTTGAAATGACACCAAGACTGGCTTTGTTTCATCGATAGACTCGTTGTGTAAGGCCCAAAATATGCCCTGGGTAATGCCCAAAAGATGCCCAGGGTAAGGCCCAAAAGATGCCCAGGGTAAGGCCTAAAAGATGCCCAAGATAAGGCCTAAAAGATTCACAGGGTAGGGCCTAAAAGATGCCCAGGGTAAGGCCTAAAAGATGCCCAGGGTAAGGCCTAAAAGATGCCCAGGGTAAGGCCTAAAAGATGCCCAGGGTAAGGCCTAAAAGATGCCCAGGGTAAGGCCTAAAAGATGCCCAGGGTAAGGCCTAAAAGATGCCCAGGGTAAGGCCTAAAAGATGCCCAGGGTAAGGCCTAAAAGATGCCCAGGGTAAGGCCTAAAAGATGCCCAGGGTAAGGCCTAAAAGATGCCCAGGGTAAGGCCTAAAAGATGCCCAGGGTAAGGCCTAAAAGATGCCCAGGGTAAGGCCTAAAAGATGCCCAGGGTAAGGCCTAAAAGATGCCCAGGGTAAGGCCTAAAAGATGCCCAGGGTAAGGCCTAAAAGATGCCCAGGGTAAGGCCAAAAAGATGCCCAGGGTAGGGCCTAAAAGATGCCCAGGGTAGGGCCTAAAAGATGCCCAGGGTAGGGCCTAAAAGATGCCCAGGGTAGGGCCTAAAAGATGCCCAGGGTAGGGCCTAAAAGATGCCCAGGGTAAGGCCTAAAAGATGCCCAGGGTAAGGCCTAAAAGATGCCCAGGGTAAGGCCTAAAAGATGCCCAGGGTAAGGCCTAAAAGATGCCCAGGGTAAGGCCTAAAAGATGCCCAGGGTAAGGCCTAAAAGATGCCCAGGGTAAGGCCTAAAAGATGCCCAGGGTAAGGCCTAAAAGATGCCCAGGGTAAGGCCTAAAAGATGCCCAGGGTAAGGCCTAAAAGATGCCCAGGGTAAGGCCTAAAAGATGCCCAGGGTAAGGCCTAAAAGATGCCCAGGGTAAGGCCTAAAAGATGCCCAGGGTAAGGCCTAAAAGATGCCCAGGGTAAAGGCTAAAAGATGCCCAGGGTAGGGCCTAAAAGATGCCCAGGGTAAAGCCAAAATGTCACACGTTTTCTTAAACTTGAATCAATCGTTTCTCAATAGTAATGTTGAATACAGACTTTGAAGGTATGCCGAACATTCTTCCCCCAAAGGACCTTTTATTTATTTTATTTCAGGAAAATCCAAAACATCATAAATATCTTTGAGCCATCCTGGCGTGAAATTGCCCTAGTAGCTAAAATGCACTTAGTGTGTATATCCCTCAGAATACTGATGTGGTGGAATTATGTACTCTCTTCGTTCTATGAGGGCTATTACTTTGTATTAATGCTACAGGATAGATTGTGTGAATGACCCTGGAAAGGTATGGTAGATTCGCCAGCTGAGTTTAAGGAAGGTTTCAGGAGTTTGATAATACATGAGATACATTATACTAAACAGAGCAGTGAAGATGGTGTCGCATCTTAATCAGATTCACTGGATAAATACAGGATACAAATCTGCAAAGTCTCTTGAAGTTGAATGTTGTTGTGGTTCAGTTGTTTGTATGTGTGTGGTGCATCTGCGTGCACGTTTGTGTCCTCAATTAACATGTGTCCTCCATCTTGTGGTGTCAGGAAGATGATGTTGCTGTGGTACGAGGAAGGCTTCAGAGTGGTCATCCTTACCTCCAACATGATCAGAGCAGACTGGTACCAGAAAACACAGGGGTGAGTCTCTGACAGTGGCCATGTTTGAAGACTACCATTTCTATAGACTGATTGCTATGCCAGGTGACAGTTTCTACACTCTCAGTTGAGATGAGGTGAACTTCAACTTCATCATTCTGTTGTTAATTATAAAGTTATTGATGTCCTGTTTTTGCCCAGGTTTCTTGCAATTGCCGGAGAACCAGGTGTCTTTAAAGTTGTTAGTTTGGTTAAAAAAAGAACACAACATTAGCCTCATGTCTGAGTTGAATAGCTGTCGTCGTGATTCATTCCCACGTTAATAACACATTTTCTCTTGGTTTCCATGACAACTCACTCAGCAAGCTGAAATGAGGCGCATTTTATACCCAAATAGTAACGGGGCACGTTTTTCATTTTTTTGGGCCAAAACCTTTCATAGGAATGAACCTGCACTGATTATTTTACAGAACCACATAAGTCTATTCAATATCTCTGCAGTTCATCTCTCTAATCTCTTACACAAACAGTAGAGATGTAATCATCCCATTTTTGTTTTATTCTTTCATTCAGGTGATTCCCTCAGATGATTTACTTTCTACTCCGCCTCTCCCTAACCCTTGAAACCAGCTCCATTAGAGACTAACAGAGAGAGCAGCATTAGCAGAACTATAGTTTGGCTTCTCCTTTGCCTTACTCCTCCCTGCCTTACCTGAATACGGTTTCTCACTCTCTCTTCTCTCCCTGTCTCTCCACACACACACAGAGATACTCTCAAAATCACATTCACTTTTACTCTATCTGATCATCATGTTGAAGAAGTTGTAGTATATGTTTGGTTTTGGCATCTACCTAGAAAGGCTTCCTGGTGTCTGGAATCCATATTGATGAGCTCTGTTTTGTTCTATTTTGTAGCAGCCTGCCCTGTCATTGGGGTCACATCTAGGGATGCGCCGCTATGACATTTTTGGCCGATGCCAATATCCGATATTTTCCTTGCCAAAACCCTAATTCCTATAACCGATATAAAAAAAAAATAGCGGCCTTTTGGCGTTTTAAGCGTTCTAGTACAGTTAAATAGTTGAAACACACACTGACCAAAAGTTATTTTGTTGGCATTTACGTATGTCCTCATTACCAGTAAAACATAATCAAAACCTATTTCTTTCACTTACTTGCTGTGCTGTTCTGTTGTACATTTGTTCAGTCGTTTCATTCTCAACCAGGATTTCATCATACATGTCAAGCAGTGAAGTTTCAGCTCGGTCTGTCCATGGGTCCTCTTCCTCGGTCTGGCTGTTTCCATCTGGTCCAGCTGTGTCTAACATTTCACGTAAATCCTGTTTCTTGTCTGCATCGAAGTAGCGGTCCTTGTACCTAGCATCGAGCATGGTGGCGACACAGTAAAGAGGCTCAGAGAGAATGCCATCGAATGGCTTATTCACAGCCTCTAGTAGAGTACTTTTGCACGTTTTAACCCCGCGATTTGTGTCGGCAGTTTTGTTGAGCAGGCGTTTCAATGCCATGACGGAGGGTTTCACGTCTGCTGCAGACGCAGTTGATGAGCTTATTTCTCGAGTCGGTTGTTCAAATGGAGCTAGGATTGTGTTCATGTTTTCAAGTTTCAAACGTTGTCAAATTCCATTGAAATAGCAGCAGCGGTATGAGAACCGGCACATTCCTGAGCATGCAATACGGCTTTCCTCAGTACGAAATCCTCGTCGACCCACCATTGCTGGTCCAAATGTCAGTTGTGAAGCTAATAGCAGTAGCTCATGGATATGCGTTTCAACAATACTGTGTAACTCCGGTAGGGCAACATCTGAAAAATAGCGCCTACTTGGTAGTGTGTACCAGGGCTCGAAGTGCTCGACCAGTCGGCGAAAGCCAACATCATCCACGACAGAGAACGGTTGATTGTCAAGGGCAATGAATTCCATTATCTTGGCCTTTATGGATTTCGCCTTTGAGTTGTCTCACTGAAATGATCTTGATCTTTCAAATGACTGCTCGACTTGAACTTGTTTAGTTGTTGGAAGTGTACGCTTAGTTTTTTTGTTTTTTGTGCTTTTGTTCTAAGTAGTCGCTGAACGTCTGGGCCTGAATCACTTTCAAATGAAACTTAAAGTTAGATCTACACAGCAGACATTGTGGGCTAGGTTAGGAATGCTGTGTTGCACGTGTAGCGCTGTCTTTTTCGTGCCGTCATTACATCATCTACCTACGTTATATAGGTATGCACGTCAGCTTTGACATCGCCGTTAAACGACACATCAGGCCGATGTTAGCATTTTGTTAGCTAATATCGGCCGATTCCGATATGCTCACCGATTTATCGCGCATCCCTAGTCACATCACACACGCTTGCAATGTCTGTCACCCCACCCTGGCTTTCAGCCTCTGTCATGCTGTGGATGACTAAAGGAATATTATGCAGGGTGGGTTGATGTTGAGAAATTGTCTCGCTGTGTTTATTTTGTCTAAAATGGAGAATGAAAAACACGTCATTGCTCCCCTGAGGGGAAATGCAGACTCATGGGGATTCATCAGAACACTGATGACTAGGGGTTGTATTATTGTAATGTGTGCAGTAATATTTATCAGATGTTGTATTGTGACAGTATCTTTCTGTGTGTGTGTGTGTGTGTGTGTGTGTGTGTGTGTGTGTGTGTGTGTGTGTGTGTGTGTGTGTGTGTGTGTGTGTGTGTGTGTGTGTGTGTGTGTGTGTGTGTGTGTGTGTGTGTGTGTGTGTGTGTGTGTGTGTCTCAGGTTGTGGATGAGTCCTCTGTATTTACGGTTACCCAAGGGGAGTCCAGAGACAGCGGGGGAGTCTCCCACCCTTTTCAAGCGGGACCTCCTGGAGTACCTGGGGGCCTATCGTGCCCCCGAAATCACCGACTGGATCCAGAGGATCAGAGAGCATGACCTGTCTGAGACCAGGTGAGACGACGTTGATCGATGATCATGTTCAATTGGCATGACGCAGCTGAAAACATTTGACACATATTAGGTACTAGCGTGTCCATAATAACTCATTTTGGGGGTTTTTCCCACTTCATGCCAACTGAACTGGACCCATTTGAGATGTTGACAGCTCCTACCTCTCTTTTCCTCAGGGTGTATCTGATAGGTTCCACTCCAGGGAGGTACTTGGGCTCAGACATGGAGAGGTGGGGTCACCTGAGGTTGAGAAAAGTAAGAGTTCTTCTCTTGCTTCTATCTTATACATTCTCAGATGAAGTAGTAGTGACATTTTCGAGTGCTCTATGTCAGGGTTGGATGGCTGCATTTTGTTTTGTAGGCTTTTGTTCCAGCCCAGCACTAACGCGTGTGTTCCTCAATTCTGACCCTGTCTCTGTGTCTCTCTCTTGTATAGCTGTTGCGCGACCACACGCGGCCCATCCCCGACGAAGAGAAGTGGCCTGTCATTGGTCAGTTCTCCAGCATCGGCTCCATGGGGTTGGACAAGACCAAGTGGCTGGCAGGGGAGTTCCTGCGCACTCTGACCACCCTGGGCAAATCGTCTCTTCGCCCAGATCCCCCAATGCACTTGGTACGTTCTATAAATCACCCATATTGTACTAGTCCCCCTCTGTATATATTTTAGTTGGTATGTTCCAAAAACCTGCCACTGTAACTCTATTGTCTCTAACTGGCCACTCTAGAGAGGGTGGCCATCAGCACCGGCCCTGAATATACAAGGGATTGAAATTTGGTTAGTTATGTCAGTCACTGACTGTCACTCACAGTCACTCAATGACAGTGACTCAATTAGCCCATGTCAGCAAACATTTTTTAGATTGGTAAGTAAGTATAGACATTTGTTATTTCTCTAAAATCTGTGATCGTGACACAAGGCGCTGCGTGATTTACAACTGTCCCGTCCTGATGGGACGCTTATTCCCGTAGCACTCAACCAACCAACGTCTGTCACTCGAATGCATGTTTTTTATGGGATCTTTTCATTCCCTTTTTTCCCTGCTAGTCAGAACTATAAAGTTATTTATTATGTGAGAGGATGACAATGCGTCTAATTAGGAAGTGTTCTTTTATCATAGAGTAATGAATCTGCACCTGTGTGTCTCTCCTCTTTCTCTTCATATCCTGTCTTCTCTTTCTTTCCACTCTTTCTGTCCTCTCTCTCTTCATCTCTCCCTTCTACCGTAGTTTCCGAGTAGACAGTGTTTCAGAATTCAGAAGTAAATGCACAACATTAATGAATTCAAACGATCTGTTTACAGGTCTACAACAATTTGCAATTGTTTTTGTCGTTCAGAAACGGTCCGATTACAACAAATGTCACTGCAAAAGAAAACATTCTGCCTAAACCTTCAAAGGCATTTGATTAAGTTCACCATTGCTATATCCTTTAGATCACATATGTCAGAGTCAAGGCCCGCGGGCCACATCCGGCCCGCGAGAAGGTTTTTTACGGCCCCTGGGATGATCTTGATTTATTATTAGAACCGGCCCGCAGACCGCAGCAAGCCGGCAGCCCGCAGATCTTTTACACGCACCAATACTACATTTCCCACAATGCAACGGTGACGCACCGAGCAGTAGGCTGCTTCATTTCAATATTTATTGGCACAGCAGTCGTCAGCATCACAGTAAAATTAACTTTCAGATACCCATCAAAAATGGCAAAACGGAAGGTGGACACTGAGAACCGGGGGTTTCAAACAAGGTGGGAGTCGGAGTATATGTTCACGGAGGTAGCTGGAAAACCTGTGTGTCTTCTGTGTGGAGAAAGTGTGGCGGTACTGAAAGAGTATAATCTGAGACGACATTATGAAACGAAACACGCGGACAAAAACAAGAATATGGACATGGAACAAAGGCTACAAAAGGCAGAGGAATTAAAACGAGGCCTCAAATCTCGACAGGCTCTGTTCAAAAAAGCCAAATCACAAGGCCAGGCTGCTGTCAAGGCCAGTTTTATTTTGGCAGAAGAGATCGCTAAATCAGCCCGGCCATTTACGGAGGGGGATTTCATCAAAAACTGCATGATTAAAGTTTGTGACGAAGTTTGCCCAGAAAAAAGGCAACTCTTTTTAAATGTGAGTCTGAGCAGAAACACCATTGCCGAGAGAGTAGACCAGTTGTCCATCAATCTAAAAGAGCAGCTTGTGAAAAAGGGAAAAGATTTCATTGCATATTCCTTGGCTGTGGATGAGAGCACCGACATTTCTGACATTGCCCAGTTGTCAATTTTCATCCGCGGAGTGGACTCCAGCCTAAGCGTGACAGAGGAGTTTTTGGCTTTACGTCCTATGCATGGCACAACTACGGGGCATGATTTGTATGAAGAGGTGTCAAGATGTGTAAATGAGATGGAGCTGCCTTGGGAAAAACTCGTGGGTTTGACAACCGACGGAGCACCTGCGATGTGTGGACACAGGAGCGGACTGGTGGCGAAGATACGGGAAAAGATGCAAGAGGAAAACGCGACAGGTGAGCAGACAGCTTATCATTGTATCATACACCAGGAAGCGTTGTGCGGTAAAGCCTTGAAAATGGAGCATGTAATGAGCATCATCACAAAAAAGCAGGTTGGAACTGCTCGGTAACCCATTTGCTGTTGACGTGGAAAGCTCACCACCAAACCTCCAAATGGAGTTGATTGACCTCCAATGCAATGATGCACTGAGGGCAAAATATGCGGCAGTGGGTGCTGCGGAGTTCGCCCGTTTCCTCCCCGACACAATGCCCCAGCTGCGCATCCAGGCTGCTCAAACGTTGTCTATGTTTGGCAGCACATACCTGTGTGAACAACTGTTTTCTTTGATGAACCTGAACAAAACATCACACAGAAGTCGACTTACTGCTGCACACCTCCACTCAATTCTGAGGATTTCCTCAGCTCAGAGCCTTACCCCGAACATTGATGAACTTGTGGAAAAGATGGGACACCACCAAGTATCACCCTCAACCTCAAACAAGTGAACATTACTGTGCAATCACATATTTAGAGTTTTTACTCAGTTCAAGTTTAAAAGTTAAAGTTTAATATTTGTTTTCACTGCATGTTACTTCTCCTTAAACAAAGTGTTGTTTTTGATTAATAGATTTTTGCACTTTATTTTATTGTATTTCAATCCAATTATATTTTAAAAATATTTCAGTTGAGTGGATGATAGAAAATTGCTATTATTGTTTTTTTCTTTGAAGTAAATTTAGCCCACTTTTGCTAAAATAGAAAATATAGGCTACTGATGGTGCCTTGAATACCGGTTTCTTTCATTTAATGTTCATGTTATGGGGATTTTTATATAAAGGAAATTTGTCTTTTGTGTCTGTTGAAAATTAAAGATTACTGACAGAGCCATAAGAAAATATTGCTTTATTTATCTGATCATATTGGAATATATTTGTTAGGTTTTCAGTAGGTTCAATTAGGTTCACTAGACTATATGCGTCATTTAAAAAATTTTCAATGAACATTCGAACAGTCCGGCCCTCGGATTGTAGCTAAATTTTTTATTTGGCCCTCCGTCCATTTGACTTTGACACCCCTGCTTTAGATACTGTCTTGGCCGAATTCCAATATTTCCAAAGTATACAGCTAATAAAGGTGTTATTGTCACCATAAAAGGTGAATGATGCATGTTTTTACGGTGGCGTTATAATGCTCGTTCCCCAGGGCGCCGTTTTACGACATGTCTGATTTATAACGGGGAAACGTGTATGTCTGGCATGCACCAAGTTTATAAATCAAGATGTTTTTGTGGTGCGCAGTCTTTTCAGTAATGGTACATGTAGAAATTTAGTGTCAAATTAATGCAACCGTTTTTAAATGATGCATTCAGAAGAGGTGTGTGTGTGTTAGAGAGGCCTGGGTGGAATCATTGGGATGTGTGGTTTTTGGGGTGCGCGCGCTGTATGTTTTGTCTCCTTGTTTGTGCAAGCTCGGGCACAATCTATGTGTGTGCGTTCGCCTGCATGTGTGTGTGAGGATATTTACCCTGTTGTCCAACCCACCACATTACCTGACAGAAATAGATCATCTTATTTCATCTCTATTCTATATATTGTTGTTTACTAGTTATTATGCGACGCACAACAGTCCCAGTCTTCTAAACACAATAATGTAGGGACATGAAATTGAAAGCAAACAAGTGACTGCTGTAACCTACTTACTGCAAATGCATCAACAACACCATGTCCCGTATCGTTATGCTCCTATTGTATGGTGTTGTATTGTAGCGTTCAGTAACATCAAATTATTCACGACCATGATTCGGAAATAACTGAAATGATAATGTAGAAACATTACCATTGTGTTATCAGGGTACATCCAGTTTTATAATGTTGTTGTATACAATGCCTTCAGGAAGTATTCACACCCCTTGACTTTTTCTACATTTTGTTGTGTTACAGCCTGAATTTTAAATTAAGATTTTCTTTCACTGGCATACACACAATACCCCATAATATCAAAGTGGAAGTGTTTATTATTTTTTACAAATGAATACAAAATGAAAAGCTGAAATGCTTTAAGTAGTTTTAAGTATTCAACCCGTTTGTTATGACAAGCTTAAATAAGTTCAGCAGTAGAAGTGGGCTTAAGTCACATAAGTTGCATGGATTCACTCTGTGCATAATAATAGTGTTGAATATGATTTTTGAATGACTACTTCATCTCTGTACCCCCCACATACAATTATCTGTAAGGTCCCTCAGTCGAGTAGTGAATTACAAACACAGATTCAACCACAAAGACCAGGGAGGTTATCCAATGTTATGCAAAGAAGTGCACCTATTGGTAGATGGGTAAAAAAAAGCTGACATTTAGCATCCCTTTGAGCATGGTGAAGTTATTAACTACACTTTGGTGTGTCAATACACCCAGTCACTACAAAGACACAGGCGTACTTCCTAACTTAGTTGCCAGAGAGGAAGGAAACCACTCAGGGATTTCACCATGAGGCCAATGGTGACCTTAAACACTTAAATGGCTGTGATAGTAGAAAACAACTACAACAATATTGTAGTTATTCCATAACCTAATTGGCAGAGTGAAAAGGAAGCCTGTACAGAATACACACATTCCAAAACATGCATTCTGTTTGCAATAAGGCACTAAAGTAAAACTGAAAATAATTTGGCAAAGAAGTTAACTTTATGTCCTGAATACAGTGTTTGGGGCAAATCCAACACAACACTGAGTACCACTCTTCATATTTTCAAGCACAGTGGTGGCTGCATCATGTTATCGGTATGCTTGTCATCGGCAAGAACTAGGGAGTTTTTTATGATTAAAAGAAACGAAGTAGCTAAGCACAGGCAAAATCCTAGAGGAAAACCTAGTTGTCTGCTTTCCAACAGACACTGGGAGACAAATTCACCTTTCAGCAAAACAATAACCTAAAACACAAGGCCAAGTATAAACTTTAGTTGCATACCAAAACGACATTGAATGTTCTTGAATGGCCTAGTCACAGTTTTGACTTAAATCATCTTGGAGATCTATGGCAAGACTTGAAAATGGCTGTCTAGCAATGATCAACAACCAATTAGACTGAGCTTGAACGATTAAAAAAATATTGATGTGCAAATATTGTACAATCCAGGTGTGCAGAGCTCTTAGACTCTTACCAAGAAAGATTAAAAGCTGTAGTCACTGCCAAATGTGATAATAACATGTATTGACTCAGGGGATGAATACTTATTTAATGAAGATGTATTAGTGTTTTATTTTTATTTTTTTATAAACTCAGCAAAAAAAGAAATGTCCCTTTTTCAGGACCCTGTCTTTCAAAGATGATTCGTAAAAATCCAAATAACTTCACAGATCTTAATTGAAAAGGGTTTAAACACTGTTTCCCATGCTTGTTCAATGAACCATAAACAATTAGTGAACATGCACCAGTGGAACGGTCGTTAAGACACTAAGGTCACAGTTATGAAAACTTAGGACACTAAAGAGAGGCCTATCTACTGAAAAAAGAAAGATGCCCAGGGTCCCTGCTCATCTGCGTGAACGTGCCTTAGGGCAATAAATTGCAATGTCCGTACTGTCAAACGCCTAAGACAGCGTTATAGGACGGACAGCTGATCGTCCTCGCAGTGGCAGACCACGTGTAACAACACCTGCACAGGATCGGTACATCCGAACATCACACCTGTGGGACAGGTACAGGATGGCATCAACAACTGCCCGAGTTACACCAGGAACGCACAATCCCTCCATCAGTGCTCAGACTGTCCGCAAAAGGTTGAGAGAGGCTGGACTGAGGGCTTGTAGGCCTGTTGTAAGGCAGGTCCTCACCGGCAACAACGTCGCCTATGGGCACAAACCCACCGTCGCTGGACCAGCCAGGACTGGCGAAAAGTGCTCTTCTCTGACGAGTTGCGGTTTTGTCTCACCAGGGGTGATGGTCGGATTCGCTTTTATCGTCGAAGGAATGAGCGTTACACCGAGGCTTGTCCACTGGAGCGGGATTGATTTGGAGGTGGAGTGTCCGCCATGGTCTGGGGCGGTGTGTCACAGCATCATCGGACTGAGCTTGTTGTCATTGCAGGCGATCTCAAAGCTGTGCGTTACAGGGAAGACATCCTCCTCCCTCATGTGGTACCCTTCCTGAAGGCTCATCCTGACATGACCCTCCAGCATGACAATGCCACCAGCCATACTGCTCGTTCTGTGCGTGATTTCCTGCAAGACAGGAATGTCAGTGTTCTGCCATGACCAGCGAAGAGCCCAGATCTCAATCCCATTGAGCACGTCTGGGACCTGTTGGCTCGGAAGGTGAGGGCTAGGGCTATTCCCCCCAGAAATGTCCAGGAACTTGCAGGTGCCTTGGTAGAAAAGTGGGGTAACATCTCACAGCAAGGACTGGCAAATCTGGTGTAGTCCATGAGGAGGAGATGCACTGCAGTACTTAATGCAGCTGGTGGACACACCAGATACTGACTGTTACTTTTGATTTTGACCCCCTCCTTTGTTCAGGGACACATTATTCCATTTCTGTTTGTCACATGTCTGTGGAACTTGTTCAGTTTATGTCTCTGTTGTTGAATCTTATGTTCATACAGGTATTTACACATGTTAAGTTTGCTGAAAATTAACGAAGTTGACAGGATGTTTCTTTTTTGCTTTTTTGTTGACAGGATGTTTCTTTTTTGCTGAGTTCATACACTACCATTCAAGAGTTTGGGGCCACTTAGAAATGTCCATGTTTTTTAACAAAAGCACTTTTTCTCCATTTAAAATAACATCAATTGATCAGACATACATTGTTAATGTTGTAAATGACTATTGTAGCTGGAAACGGCTGATTTTGAATGGAATATCTACATAAACGAACAGAGGCCCATTAACAGCAACCATCACTCCTGTGTTCCAATGGCACGTTGTGTTAGCGAATCCAAGTTTATCATTTTAAAAAGCTAATTGATCATTAGAAAACCCTTTTGCAATTATGTTAGCACAGCTGTAAACTGTTCTGATTTAAATCAGCAATAAAACTGGCCTTCTTTAGACTAGTTGAGTATCTGGAGCATCAGCATTTGTGGGTTTGATTTCAGGCTAGAAACAAAGAACTTTCTTCTGAAACTCGTCAGTCTATTCTTGTTCTGAGAAATGAAGGCTATTCCATGCAAGAAATTGCCAAGAACCTGAAGATCTCGTACAACGCTGTGTACTACTCCCTTCATGGAACAGCGCAAACTGTCTCTAACCAGAATGTAAAGGGGAGTGGGAGGCCTCAGTGCACAACTGAGCAAGAGGACAAGTCTGGAGACGCCGTGGAGAACGTTCTGCTGCCTGCAACATCCTCCAGCATGACCGGTTTGGCGATGGGTCAGTCATGGTGTGGGGTGGCATTTCTTTGTGGGGCCGCACAGCCCTCCATGTGCTCGCCAGAGGTAGACTGACTGCCATTAGGTACCGAGATGAGATCCTCAGACCCCTTGTGAGACCATATGCTGACACATGCACATTTGTGGCCTGCTGGAGGTCATTTTGCAGGGCTCTGGCAGTGCACCTCCTTGCACTAAGGCGGAGGTACCGGTCTTGCTGCTGGGTTGTTGCCCTCCTACGGCCTCCTCCACGTCTCCTGATGTACTGGCCTGTCTCCTGGTAGCGTCTGCATGCTCTGGACACTACGCTGACAGACACAGCAAACCTTTTTGCCACAGTTCGCATTGATGTGCCATCCTGGATGAACTGCACTACCTGAGCCACTTGTGTGGGTTGTAGACTCCGTCTCATGCTACCACTAGAGTGAAAGCACCGCCAGCATTCAAAAGTGACCAAAACATCAGCCAGGAAGCATAGGAACTGAGAAGTGGTCTGTGGTCACCACCTGCAGAATCACTCCTGTTTTGGGGGGTGTCTTGCTAATTGCCTATAATTTCCACCTTTTGTCTATTCCATTTGCACAACAGCATGTGAAATGTATTGTCAATCAGTGTTGCTTCCTAAGTGGACAGTTTGATTTCACAGAAGTGTGATTGACTTGGAGTTACATTGTGTTGTTTAAGTGTTCCCTTTATTTTTTTGAGCAGTGTATATATATATATATATATATATATATATATATATATATATACACACACACACACACACACATACAGTCGTCGCCAAAAGTTTTGAGAATGACACAAATATTAATTTTCACAAAGTCTGCTGCCTCAGTTTGTATGATGGCAATTTGCATATACTTCAGAATGTTATGAAGAGTGATCAGATGGATTGCAATTATTTGCAAAGTCCCTCTTTGACATGCAAATTAACTGAATCCCAAAAAACATTTCCACTGCATTTCAGCCCTGCTACAAAAGTACAGGCTGACATCATGTCAGTGATTCTCTCGTTAACACAGGTGTGAGTGTTGACGAGGACAAGGCTGGAGATCACTCTGTCATGCTGATTGAGTTCGAATAACAGACTGGAAGCTTCAAAAGGAGGGTGGTGCTTGGAATCATTGTTCTTCCTCTGTCAACCATTGTTACCTGCAAGGAAACACGTGCCGTCATCATTGCTTTGCACAAAAAGGGCTTCACAGGCAAGGATATTGCTGCCAGTTAGATTGCACCTAAATCAACCAATTATCGGCTCATCAACAACTTAAAGGAGAGCGGTTCAATTGTTGTGAAGAAGGCTTCAGGGTGCACTAGAAAGTCTAGCAAGCGCCAGGACCGTCTCCTAAAGTTGATTCAGCTGCAGAATCGTGGCACCACCAGTACAGAGCTTGCTCAGAAATGGCAGCAGGCAGGTGTGAGTGCATCTACACGCACAGTGAGGCAAAGACCTTTGGAGGATGGCCTGGTGTCAAGAAGGGCTGCAAAGAAGCCACTTCTCTCCAGGAAAAACATCAGGGACAGACTGATATTCTGCAAAAGGTACAGGGATTGGACTGCTGAGGACTGGGGTAAAGTCATTTTCTCTGAATCCCCTTTCCGATTGTTTGTGGCATCCGGGAAAAAGCTTGTCCGGAGAAGACAAGGTGAGCGCTACTATCAGTCCTGTGTCATGCCAACAGTAAAGCATCCTGAGACCATTCATGTGTGGGGTTGCTTCTCAGCCAAGGGAGTGGGCTCACTCACAATTTTGCCTAAGATACAGCCATGAATAAAGAATGGTACCAACACATCCTCCGAGAGCAACTTCTCCCAACCATCCAGGAACAGTTTGGAGACGAACAATTCCTTTTCCAGCATGATGTAACACCTTGCCATAAGGCAGAAGTGATAACTAAATGGCTCGGGGAACAAAACATCGATATTTTGGTTCCATGACCAGGAAACTCCCCAGACCTTAATCCCAATGAGAACTTATGGTCAATCCTTAAGACAAACAAAAACCCACAAATTCTGACAAACTCCAAGCATTGATTATGCAAGAATGGGCTGCCATCAGTCAGGATGTGACCCAGAAGTTAATTGACAGCATGCCAGGGCAGATTGCAGAGGTCTTGAAAAAGAAGGGTCAACACTGCAAATATTGACTCTTTGCATAAACTTCATGTAATTGTCAATAAAAGCCTTTGACACTTATGAAATGCTTGTAATTATACTTCAGTATTCCATAGTAACATCTGACAAAAAAAATCTAAAGACACTGAAGCAGCAAACTTTGTGGAAATTAATATTTGTGTCATTCTCAAAACTTTTGGCCACGACTATACATACAGTTGAAGTTGGAAGTTTACATACACCTTAGCCAAATACATTTAATCTCAGTTTTTCACAATTCCTGACATTTAATCCATCCTATTAAAAATGTCCCTGTTTTAGGTCAGTTAGGATCCCCACTTCACTATAAGAATGTGAAATGTTAGTGGAGAGATATAGTGGAGATAGTGGAGAGAATGATTTATTTCAGCTTTTATTTCTTTCATCACATTCCCAGTGGGTCAGAAGTTTACATACACTCAATTAGTATTTGGTAGCATTGCCTTTAAATTGTTTAGCTTGAGTCAAACGTTTCGGGTAGCCTTCCACAAGCTTCCCACAATAAGTTGGGTAAATTTTGGCCCATTCCTCCTGACAGAGCTCGTGTAACTGAGTCCAGGTTTGTAGGCCTCATTGCTCGCACACACTTTTTGAGTACTGCCCACAAAATTTTCTATGGGATTGAGGTCAGGGCTTTGGGATCGCCACTCCAATACCTGGACTTTGTTGTCCTTAAGCCATTTTGCCACAACTTTGGAAGTATGCTTGGGGTCATTGTCCATTTGGAAGACCCATTTGCGACCAAGCTTTAACTTCCAGACTGATGTCTTGAGATGTTGCTTCAATATATCCACATAATTTTCCATCCTCATGATGTTATCTATTTTATGAAGTGCACCAGTCCCTCCTGCAGCAAATCACCCCCACAACATGATGCTGCCACCCCCGTGCTTCACAGTTGGGATGGTGTTCTTCGGCTTGCAAGCCTCCCCCTTTTTTCTCCTAACATAATGGTGGTCATTATGGCCAAACAGTTCTATTTTTGTTTTATCAGACCAGAAGGCATTTCTCCAAAAAGTATGATCTTTGTCCCCGTGTGCAGTATCAAACTGTAGTCTGGCTTTTTTATGGCGGTTTCCGAGCAGTGGCTTCTTCCTTGCTGAGCGGCCTTTCAGGTTATGTCGATATAGGACTCGTTTTACTGTGGATATAGATACTTTTGTACCTGTTTCCTCCAGCATCTTCACAAGGCTGTTGTTCTGGGATTGATTCAGACTTGTCGCACCAAAGTACGTTCATCTCTAGGAGACAGAACCCGTCTCCTTCCTGAGCGGGATGACAGCTGTGTGGTCCCATGGTGTTTATACTTGCGTACTATTGTTTATACAGATGAACGTGGTACCTTCAGGCGTTTGGAAATTGCTCCCAAGGATGAACCAGACTTGTGGAGGTCTACAATTGTTTTCTGAGGTCTTGGCTGATTTTCCCATGATGGCCGTGAAATACATCCACAGGTACACCTCCAATCGACTCAAATTATGTCAATTGTTGGAAAAATTACCGTAATTTCTGGACTAAGCGCACCTGAATATAAGCCGCACCCACTGAATTTAAAAAAAAAATATGTATTTTGTACATAAATAAGCCGCACATGTCTATAAGCCGCAGGTGCCTACCGGTACATTGAATCAAATGAACTTTACACAGCCTTTAAACGAAACACGGCTTGTAACAAAAATAGAAAAAATAGCAGTAAACAGTAGCCTACCAAGAAAGTCATTGGTCACTATCTTCTTCCTCCTGTGCACTGAAACCACTGAAGTCATCTCCTTTGGTGTCGGAGTTGAATAGCCTCAGAATTGCTTCATCCGATGTTGGATCGTTTTCATTGTCGCTCTCGTCACTTTCATCCGGAGGCAAATTCCCCGCTGAGCTCATGCTGCCCTCTTCAACACGCAGCAGTCCAACCTTTCGAAACCCGTTGATGATAGTGGATTTTTTGACAATGCTCCACGCTGTCAGGACCCACTGGCAGACTTGACCATAAGTTGCGGCCCGTTTTAGTGAAGGATTTCTCCCCACTTGTCATCCAAGCCTCCCACTGAACACGGAGCGCCACCTTAAATGCACGATTTACACTGATGTTACACTGCAAATACTTTGTTGTGCCCCCAGGAATCACAGCTGGAATTGAGTTTGTCCTCTTGATGGCTTCTTTCACAGAATCTGTTTATTAAGGCCAAGCTCCCGTGCAGCAGCTCTATTTCCTTTTCTAACAGCCAGATCGATCCTCTTCAACTTGAAAGCTGCATCATATGCATTTCTCCGTGTCTTTGCCATGATGAGGGTGACAAAATGACTACCGTAATCAGAATGATGGGAAGTTTGAGCACGCTCGATTTACGTCACATTATGTGACAGTGCTCAGTTTTTTGGCTGCATGAATCTTGTGAAAGCGGGAAAAATCCATAAATTAGCCGCGTCATTGTATAAGCCGCGAGGTTCAAAGCGTGGGAAAAAGTAGCGGCTTATAGTCCGGAAATTACGGTAATTGTGTCATGCACAAAGTAGATGTCCTAACCGACTTGCCAAAACTATGGTTTGTTAACAAGAAATTTGTGGAGTGGTTGAAAAACAAGTTTTAATGACTCCAATCAAAGTGTATGTAAACCTCCGACTGTGTGTGTGTGTATGTATGTATGTATGTGTATATATGTATCTGTGTATGTGTATATATAATTTTTCTTCCACTTTGACAGCGTATTTTGTGTAGATCGTAGGAAAAAATCAGACTTTGTAACACAACGAAATGTGGAAAAAGTCAAGTGGTGTGAATACTTTCTGAAGGCACTGTGTTATATCACTTCCCTGCATCAGTTCAATAAAATGTCTTCCTGGGGATTTTTAGAGAATTTGTCCCTTTGACGGTCTGTGTCCCATTGATTAGTGTTCCTTATGGATCTTTCAGCAAATGTCAGCTGAAAGTCATGGCTCCACACTGAATCTCACCCCCTGTGCCTGTTTCTGACAGACGGACAGATAGACAGACATTTGGCCATCTAAGAATAGGCCTAGATAGACAGACCTAGCTCAACCTTGCCTATGTATTCCCTAGTGTGTGTGTGTGTACGTGCGTGAGCATGCAAGTTCCTATGTGTCTGTGTGTGTGTGACTCTGTCTCTAACTGTGGGGTTTGTTGTGAAGAAAGACCCCCCCCGTTAACCAACAGGCTGTAATCATCTGGTCATACAGTCTGCTCTCTGTCAGGTGCTCATTAGTGAAGCTCAAAACATGGCTGCTTTCCTGGAGGATGACGAGGTTGTGGTCTGATTTGATTTACATGTGTGTTCCCCAGCCAGGTATTTGATACATGGTGTGTTAACATGTGTTCCATCTTCCACAGATCTACCCGTCAGTGGACGATGTGAGGACCAGTCTGGAGGGCTATCCAGGTACAGATTCAGCCACAGTCAGACCTCGCAACACTAACTCACTTCCTCCTGTTCCTCTCCTCTTGTCTCAAAGTCAAAGCTTACAGTGGTGTTGTGAGGAAGCATTACTGTAGTTGTCGGAACCAGGTGCCGACAGGATTTGTGGTCTCATGACATTGTTATGAATGCTATATGAAGGTTTCGCGAAGGCTTTAATGTGGTATTGTAGTTCTTGACAGCGTCATGGGAGATTTCTGATGTTATTATGAAAGCTTTATGACGTTGTTACGAAGGTTTTATGAACTAACAGTGTAATTGTCATTCCAGCCGGTGGTTCTTTACCCTACAGCATCCAGACTGCTCAGAAACAACTCTGGCTCCACAGCTACTTCCAGTAAGTCGAACTACTCTACTCTGCCGTCCGCTATTACCACAGATAGAACAAGGCGTTTCACCGGATGTACAGTCCCAGTCAAAAGTTTGGACAGACCTACTCATTCAAGGGTTTTTCTTTATTATGACTATTTTCTACAATTCATCGAAACTATGAAATAGCACACATGGAATCATGTAGTAACCGAAAAAGTAGCCACCCTTTGCCTTGATGACAGCTTTGCACACTCTTGCCATTCTTTCAACCAGCTTCATGAGGAATGCTTTTCCAAAGGAGTTTCCACTTATGCTGAGCATTTCTTGGCTGCTTTTCTTTCACTCTGTGGTCCAACTCATCCCAAACCATCTCAATTGGGTTGAGGTCGGGCGATTGTGGAGGCCAGGTCATCTAATGCAGCACCATCTCTCTCCTTCTTGGTCAAATAGCCCTTACACAGCGTGGAGGTGTATTTCGGGTCCTGTTGAAAAACAGATGATAGTCCCACTAATCGTAAACCAGATGGAATGGCGTATCGCTGCAGAATGCTGTGGTAGCCAGGTGTGCCTTGGATTCTAAATATATCACTGACAGTGTCACCAGCAAAGCACCATCACACCACCACCTCCATGCTTCACGGTGGGAACCACATATGCAGAAATCATCCGTTCATCTACTCTGCGTCTCACAAAGACACGGCAGACCCATCATCTCAGACATACCATAAACGTTGTTTTTAAAACTGTAAATCACTCAATATTGAGAGTTTAAATAAATGTCATACCCCCAGAAAACGAAGACCATCCTCATTTCAATTAACGGCAGCGTACTTATTTTCAAAACAGTATTATTTCCACGACTGCATTTTGAAATGTTGCGCAATCAGAATGCATTTTTGCCTCCATCTAAAAAGAGTGCACAGGGTAGGGGAGTTGCTCGCTCGTCAGCGCAGCCAGCCCCGGCGAAACGGGCACTGTCATGGGCAGAGCAGGCACTTTCATGGCAGGAATCGATGCACTTTAATCTAGCGGTACTGTTTGACCATGGTGACCATTGTCAATTATGGTTTTAGCCGGCCAAAAAATAAGACGTTTTGAGTGAGTTGACCAGCTAGAATTTGAGACTCGCGCAGACGTGACCAATTAAAAATCGAATTGCAAAGCCAAGTCAAAGGGTGGCAAAATGAGACTAAATGGTCGCAGTCTGGAACCCTGGTGTAAGCTGATACTACAGTGTGTTCAGAAAGTATTCACACCCCTGGACTTTTTCCACATTTTGTTGTTTTACAGCCTGAATTTAAGAGATTTTGTGTCACTGCCTACACACAATACCCCATAATTATGTTTTTAGAAATGTTTCCCGATTTTATAAAAATAAATAAAAAATGTCTAAAGCTGAGTTGTCTCTAAATATTCAACCCCTTTGTTATGGCAAGCTTAAATAATTTCAGGAGTAAAAATGTGCTTAACAAGTCACATAATTAATAGCATGGATTCACTCTGTGCATAATAATAGTGTTTAACATGATTTTTTAATAACTACTTAATCTCTGTACCCCTCACATACAATTATCTGAAGGGTCCCTCAGTCGAGCAGTGAATTTCAAACACAGATTCAACCACAAAGACCAGGGAGGTTTTCCAATCCTTGTAAAGAAGGGCACCTATTGGTAGATGGGTAAACATTTTTAAAAAGCAGACTTTGAATATCCCTTTGAACATGGTGAAGTTATTAATTCCAACTTTGGATGGTGTGTCAATACACCCAGTCACTACAAAGATACAGGCATCCTTCCTAGCTCAGTTGCCAGAGTGAAAGAAAACATGCTCAGGGATTTCACCATGAGGACAATGGTCACTTTAAACACTTTAAAGGCTGTGATAGGAGAACTGAGGATGGGGGGGTTAGTATTGTGGGGAACTACAATGTTACATTGTAGTTACTCCACAATACTAACCTAATTGAGAGTGAAAATAAGGAAGCCTGTACAGAATAAATATATTCAAAAAAAAATGCATCCGGTTTGCAACAAGACACTAAATTAATACTTCAAAAAATATTTGTCCTGAATACAAAGTGTTATGTTTGAGGCAAATCCAATACAACACGTTACGGAGTACCACTCTCCATATTTTCAAGCATAGTGGTGGCTGCATCATGTTATGGGTATGTTTGTAATCGTTGAGTACTGGGGAGTTTTTCAGGATTAAAAAAACCCAGAATGGAGCGAAGCACAGGCAAAATTCTAGAGGAAAATCTGGTTGTCTGCTTTCTACCAGACACTGGGAGATGAATTCACCTTTCGCAGGACAATAATCAAAACACAAGGCCAAATCTACACTGACTTGCTTACCAAGAAGAAGTGAATGTTAATCATTGGCCTAGTTACAGTGTTGACTTAAATTTACTTGAAAATCTATGGCAAGACCTGAAAATGTTGCACATTTCATTTTCACATTTTAAAAACCAATTTTACAGAGCTTGAAGACTTTTGAAAAGAATAAGGTGAAAATGTTGCACATTCCAGGTGTGGAAAGCGCTTAGAGACTTACCCAGAAAGACTCACAGCTGTAATCACTGCTGAAGGTGCTTGTACAAAGTATTGACTCGGGTGTGTGAATACTTATGTACATTTGATATTTCTGTTTCATATTCAATAAATTAGGATACATTCCTAAAAACATGTTTTTACTTTGTCATTGTGGGTTATTGTGTGTACATGGGTGAAATTTGTGTTTATTTAATCCATTTTGAATTTAGGCTTTAACTCAACAAAATGTGGACTAAGTCACGGTATACTTCTACCCAGAGCAAATGATGTACTTACATTTTTTTGTGTGTCTAGTCGCTGGCAAGCTGAGACGACGGGGAGGAGTCACGCCATGCCGCACATCAAGACCTACCTGAGGGCTTCGCCAGACTTCACACAACTAGCCTGGTTCCTTATCACAAGGTTAGAGGCCTGCTTTTGCACGTGTGTGTATGTGAAAAGTCTCAAGAGTCCACAATATGACTTCAAACTCAAGACAGGCTGTTGCCTAGGAACACCCCTTACCAGCTGAATGGGGAACAATTTGTGTCTTAGAGTCACAGCGCAATTGTTTAACCAGACACACACACACATACACACACACACACACACACACACACACACACACACACACACACACACACACACACACTCTTTAAACGGATGCCCAGTTAAGAGCATTGTTTCCCCAAAAGGCTGTTGGTGTTTTGATGTTTTGGGGATGACCCTGATGAAACCATGAAGAGGCAGGAAAAACCTTGAAGGAAAATGGCTAATGTCAACATCTCATCATGGTTGATGATTTCTTTCACGTCATGATCAGCACCACCACTCGCTCCCTCTGTTTTTATTCGTCAGTTATTTATGATCACCCCGCTCTGATCCTTCTCCTGAAAAACTCCTCTCCCTCTCAGATCTGCCAATATAGTCTAGCAGTCTAGAGAGGAGTTGTGTGTTTGTGTACTCTGCTATCTGCACTTAACTCCCCATGTACTGGTAGCACCATTACAAACAAGCCTGTAGATTTACCCATCATATTCTGTCTGTGGTACCATATCGCTATAGGCCATAGTTCCCTGTCATTTTAGACCTGGTTGCCTAGCAGCTAAATGGTAACCTTACTCGGTGATTCTAGAACAAAAAGGACAAAAAGGACAATGATTTGGGGGATTTTCACAACGTTTAAATATGGATTTAAACGTTGTGAAAATCCCCCAAATCATTGTCCTTTTTGTTCTCTGGGGGAAGGATTGTTGACATATATTTGACATTTGTATCTTGAAGCATATTTGCGAAATAATTATTTGAAGCTGTAGCATTTGTAACCTTTTGGCCGTACCCAGGCCTCCTTTAAGACTCCACATTGTTTCATCTGTAGGTGCTACAATGCAACAAATATGTCATGAAGCTTTACCGTTTCCTTTTTTAATATGACGAGTATTTTGATTTCAATGACAATTTTCTTTTTGAAAATGATATAGAAAAATATAAAGATGAGTATTGAAAATATACCATAAGCGCAAGAAGTATGAATGGTCTGACTTCTGCGGAGGAAGCATCGCAGTAAATGCTGTGCGGCCATGCAGAGCATGCAAATCACCAACCGAGGGTGACCGTTTCCACATTCACTCTGTTAGTAATTCTTACAAATTGGATTATAAATCTAAAAGTAGCAGAGATCCCACTCTGGATCTTTGATATGCACATAGAGTATATTATGTTCAAATTAGCCAAATCAAAAAATATATATTATCAATATTTATAACTTAATGTAAGAAAATTATGTTAATCTAAATACTACTGATAGCAAGTAGTGAAGGTTAATGTTACACCCATTTTTGCTTTGTGGGACGCTCCACGAAATGGGTGCCTTTTGCGTCCCTTTGATATTTTAAGTAGAAATTATGCACCAATATTGAAATTTAAAATCTTGTTATATTCAATGAAGTGGACTTTAATATAAAACACATGGAGAATTCAACAAATCCCAATTTTTTATATAAATTAAGGCTTGCTAAAGTGCCAGAATTCTGCATTTTGACATGTCAAGATTTCCACAAACTTAATCCCAAAATATATCGAAGTTTCACCATCATTGTAAAGGCCTTGTTATTTTGATGCTTTGACAGTCATTTCTGAAGGTTTTTATTTATATTTTTCTGATTAGTAAAGCATTTACGTCTGTCCCTCATTTTAAGGCCAACCCTGTTATGCAAACAATTTACCCATTGTAATAATGAACCGTTCAGTTAAATGATTCACAGCAGATGACAACGTTTGGGTCATCTGAACAGCATGGTGGGAAAGGAAGTAACTTCTCTCTATTTGGTCTATTTATAGTTGTTTTATCATCTTTGGCTGAGGTGGTTGAGCTTAACACGTCAACCCTGTTTGCTCAATGAATGTTAGGATAACTTTAATTTGATTACACTTTCATTATGTGTGGAACATGTGTATAATTACTAATTTTATGAACACCATGCGGACTAATGGCCGAGCTTCAGCCAAAAACCTCAACCCTGTTATCGTCAGCCCTGTCAGTTTGGCACAAGGGACACTTGATCAATGAGAAAATGTTGGATTTATCTCAAACCTGATTTGAAATAATATACTAAACAAAAATATAAACGCAACATGCAAAAAGTTCAACTATTTTACTGAGTTACAGTTTCATGATTAACTACTCGTGGTGTGATTGTGTTAACATAGAGAAACTCAAGTCCTTTTGTCCACCCGACCTAGAATACCTCACAATCAAATGCCGACCATATTACCTCCCAAGAGAATTATCTTCGGTTATAGTCACAGTCGTGTATATTCCCCCTCAAGCCGATACCACGACGGCCCTCAAAGAACTACATTGGACTTTATGCAAACTGGAAACCACAGTTTATTGTGGCATTTATTGTAGCTGGGTATTTTAACAAGGGAAATCTGAGAGAAACTACCGAAGTTCTACCAACACATTGACTGTAGTACTCTCGCTGGGAAAACATTGGATCACTGCTACTCAACTTTTCAAAATGCCTATAAGGCTCTCCCTTCGGCAAATCTGATCACGACTCCATTTTGCTCCTCCGTTCCTATAGGCAGAAACTCAAACAGAAAGTACCTGTGCTAAGGTCTATTCCACATTGGTATGACCAATCGGAATCCATGCTTCAAGATTGTTTTGATCACGCGGACTGGGATATGTTCCGGGTAGCCTCTGAGAATAACATCGAAGAATACATGGATATGGGGACTGGGTTCATCAGTCACTGTATCCGTGGATAGATGGCAGCATTCGCGCAAAACGTCAGTACAGAGACAACGGCTCAGACATGAGACGTATGTGGCAGGGTCTACAGACAATCACGGACTACAAAGGGAAAACCAGCCACATCGTGGACACCGACGTCTTGCTTCCGGACAAGCTAAACACCTTCTTCGCCCGCTTTGAGGATAACACAGTGCCACCGACACCCAGACTGCATCCCTAGCCGCGTCCTCAGATAATGAACAGACAAGCTGGCTGGAATGTTTACGGACATATTCAATCTCTCCCTATCCAAGTCTGCTGTCCACACTTGCTTCAAGATGTCCACCATTCCTGTACCCAAGAAAACAAAGGTAACTGAACTAAATGACTATCGCCCCGTAGCACTCACTTCTGTCATCATGAAGTGCTTTGAGAGGCTAGTTAATTAATTAAGGATCATATCACCTCTACCTGACCTGACACCCTAGACCCACTTCAATTTGCTTACCGCCGCAATAGATCCACAGACGATGCAATAGCCATCGCACTGCACACCGCCCTATCTGGACAAGAGGAATGTGTAAGAATGCAGTTCATTGACTATAGCTCAGCATTCAACACCATAGTACCCTCCAAGCTCATCAGTAAGCGTGGGGCCCTGGGTCTGAACCCCGCCCTGTGCAACTGGGTCCTGGACCTCCTGACAGGCCGCCCCCTGGTTGTGAAGGTAGGAAATAACACCTCCACTTCGCTGCTTCTCAACCCAGGGGCCCCACAAGGGTGCATGCTCAGCCCCCTCCTGTACTCCCTGTTCACCCATGACTGCGTGGCCACGCATGCCTCCAACTCAATCATCAAGTTTGCAGACGGCGGAGGTGAGGGCCCTGAGAGAATTACTTCTCACTCAATGTCGTCAAAACAAAGGAGCTCATCGTGGACTTCAGGAAACTGCAGAGGGAGCAGGCCCCTATCCTCATCGACGGGGCCGCAGTGGAGGAGGTGGAAAGCTTCAAGTTCATCTGCGTACACATCAAGGATCCCACCCACACAGTGTGCTGAAGAGGTGCAACAGCGGCTTCCACCCGGTTAGGTAACCCTGCACCTTAAAGGCTGCTGCCTTATATACATAGACCTGTAATCACTGGCCACTTTAATGTACACTAGTCACTTTAATGTTTACATACTGTTTTACTCATCTCATATTTATATGCTGTATTCTAATCTAGTGTATTTTAGTTAATGCAACTCCGACATTGCTAATATTTATTTATTATATATCTGGTAATTCCATTATTTTACTTTTAGATTAGTGTGTATTGTTGTGAACTGTTAGATATTACTGCACTGTTGGAGCTAGGAACACAAGCATTTCTCTACACCCGCAATAACATCTGCTAAATATGTGTATGTGACCAATAAATTCTGATTTGATATAAGGAAATCAGTCAATTGAAATAAATAATTAGGCCCTAATCTATGGATTTCACATGAATGGGCAGGGGCACAGCCATGGGTGGGCATAGGCCCACCCACTTGGGAGACTGGCCCACCCACTGGGGAGTAAGGCCCAGCCAATCAGAATTAGTTTTTTTCCCACTAAAGGGCTTTATTATATACAGAAATTCTCCTCAGTTTCATCAGCTGTCCGGGTGGCTGGTCTCAGGCGATCCCGCAGATGATGACGCCGGAAGTGGAGTTCCTTGGCTGGTGTGGTTACAGGTGGTCTGCGGTTGTGTGGCTAGTTGTACGTACTGCCAAATTCTCTAAAATGGCGTTGGAGAGGCGGCTTATAGTAAAGAAATTAACATTAAATTCTCTGGCAACAGCTCTGGTGGACATTCCTGCGGTCAGCATGCCAATTGTTAATCTGTGACATTGTGTTGTGTGACAAAACTGCACGTTTTAGTGGTCTTTTATTATCGCCAGCACAAGGTGCAACTGTGTATTGATCATGCTGTTTAATCAGCTTCTTGATGTGCCACACCTGTCAGGTGGATGGATTATCTTGGCAATTGACAAATGCTCACTAACAGGGATGTAAACAAATTTGTGCACAACATTTGAAAAAAATATGTGATCTTTTATTTCAGTTCATGAAACATGGGACCAACACTTTTGTTCAGTATAGTTAGGCAGTTACATAAGTGTTTGTAACAGGGTTTACAGACAGTGTGGTGCAGAAAAAATGCTCTTAGTTCATAGGATTTTAATGCTTGAGGTGTGAAAAAATATGTTTTTCCATAGGCTAAACATATCCTACATGCAATTGAATGTTGAAATAAAATATATTTAAAAGTTAATTTCTTAATAGTTTGCATGCCCAAAAGGTCTCCATTTCGTGGAATGACCCACGTAGCACCTTACGGATGAAACTTAAAGTAGGCCTGGGTATGGCCAAAATGTTCCAACTAATTATTTTTTAAAGTATATGCTTTAAGATGGGGCGGCAGGTAGCCTAGTGGTTAGAGCGTTTGGCCAGTAACCGAAAGGTTGCTGGCTCGAATTCCCGAGCTGACAAGGTAAAAATCTGTCGTTCGGCCCCTGAACAAGGCAGTTAACCCACTGTTCCCCGGTAGGCCGTCATTGTAAATAAGAATTTGTTCTTAACTGACTTGCCTAGTTAAATAAAGGTTACATTTAAAAAGAAACCAATGTCAAATATACATCAACAATCATTCCTCCTTCGGCCTCTTCTATGGATTAAATGTTGCGGAAATAAAACAAATCATGGTATTTATATTTGATCAAAACATTTTGGGGTGACTAATTTCTTTTTAGTTTTTCCTTTTGTTTGTATTTTGTTTTCAATTAAGGGACGTTACAGGGACAAAAAACGATCAAAGAAATGCATACAAAGATTTCTCCCCCTCAGTCCCCATCCACCCACCCGCATCCTCCCTCCCCACCCGGAAACCATGTTTCCCACCCATGCAATATTTTTCGCATATTCTGTTCCAGTTAAAGCTGCAATATGTAACTTTTTTGGGAGACTTGATCAAATTCACCTAAAAAAGGGGGTTATAGAGCTGTCATTCTCATTTAAAGCAAGTCCGAGAATGTACATATGTTCTATGTGCGCTGTGTCTATGCTTCCCGTTCTTAAGTTTAGTTTTTGCGTCCTACTTTTGGTTTTGTACACCAACTTCAAACAGCTGAAAATACCATTTTTGGTTATTGAAAATGTATTTCACAGCTGTTTAGATGGTACAATGATTATCTACACTTGTTTTGTCACATAAACTGAACTATTAGAATTTTAGCAACCAGGAAATGGCGGCTCAATTTCTGAATATTACACCTTTTTAAAAGGCCTGTTAAGATTCTCTTAGATCTGTGGACCATACTTTAATGGCTAGCTCAGAATATGAGCTTTCTAAAAGTTGTATATACAGTGCATTCGGAAAGTATTCAGACCCCTTGACTTTTCCCACATTTTGTTACATTACAGCTTTATTCTAAAATTGATTAAATCGTTTTTTTCCTCTCATCAAATCTACACACGGTACCCTGTGGAGATGGGAGAAACTTTCTGAAGGACAACCATCTCCGCACCAGACGGAATCTACTCCTCAGTAAAATGCACATGACAGCCCGCTTGGAGTTTGCCAAAAGGCACCTAAAGGACTCTCAGACCATGAGCAACAAGATTCTCTGGTCTGATGAAACCAAGATCGAACTCTTTGGCCTGAATGTCAAGCGTCACGTCTGGAGGAAACCTGGCACCATCCCTACAATGAAGCATGGTGGTGGCAGCATCATGCTGTGAGGATGTTTTTCAGTGGCAAAGACTGGGAGACTAGTCAGGATCGAGGGAAAGATGAACGGAGCAAAATACAAAGATCTTTGATGAAAACCTGCTCCAGGGTATAACAGAATAAATGTATTAATTAAAGTATGATGGGGGAGAATGGGTGAGTTGATGAGCAATGCATAATTATGTAATCACCAATTGTGAATGAAGAACAGGGCTGACCATTCTATGGTATTGGTATATTCTAATTATAGTCTCGAAATTGTATGTACTCTATATCAGTCCACTGAATCCAAGCAGTTTTATCAGTCTACTCTGGCCTGCTTGGAGAACACTAAGAGCGTGCGTCATTTAAAATGGCAAGAAGACCAAGACGAATGGATGCACATGCTGCTACAAGATCTGAATGGAAATGACTCGGATGGTGGGGGAGAAATAAATCATGACATCTCTGATTATTCTTCTGATTCTGAGCCTCAGCATGAACCTACATCTCCGAGGCCTAAGCGCAACAAAAGCCAGAATGTAGCGCACTGAGCAGGTGCCTAAGACAGGAGAGAGGAAGGGATGGCACCGTTTAACAAGCTGGTGACAATGCTATGGGCCAATTATCAGCACAACGTGTCACCACAGAGAGCAGGCATTACATCTCAAACTAAAAACATCAGCAATGCACTCACCAGCTTTCGTTGTTTTCGTGACACGGACAGGCTACAGCATTCAGGGACTGTGCTGTGGCTAAGGCGCACACGGAGCAAGGAGACGCTGCCTAGGGTCTGTCTGTTGATGAGCTGGAAGCGTTCCTTTCAATCCTCTATGTGCGTGGAGCACTTGGTGGAGATGGTGTGTATATGGAGAACTCTGGTAAGACGTGTGGGAGACTTCTTAGGAGAAACCATATCCCGGGATCACTTGAGAGAGATCATGCGTTACCTCCGTTTTGATGACAAAGGAACAGACATTCGCCATGGTATCCGACATAAATAATTGACTGTTTTTTGACTGTTGTCATATCTGCTCTTTTATATTCATTATAATGCCATTATTGCTTTTTTGCTGATTTTCACTATCAAACACATTTGTCACCTATAATTATGTTTAGGCTAATGATGTTTTCATCATTTGACTGCTCGTCTTGCTGACCATGCGTCTTGGTGGTTGGGGTATTTCTTTTAAATTTGTAGTTTATTTAAAGCTCTTACCCTGTTCCAACACGTTTCAAAGTTGTAACAAAGGCACTCCACAAATAAAGTTGATTAAACACTCTAATTTAGTTGTTTTTGTTTTTACATATAGCCTACAGTAACAAACGAATGAAAATGCTACTTAGACCTTAATAAACACAACCAAAATGATTATTTTTGCGATAGCATATATGAAATCTATTAATTACACTGTTGGAATGTTTCAGTCAAAATGACTGTTCATTAGCTTGAATGGGGCGTCCCTCGGCGGTTTTAGTGTTAAGGGATAGATCAGTCAAGACCACCTCTTCCATAGCATTAGGAGACACCATATATCTGTCTCTACTCAGCCAGGGGGAGGAAGAATCATGTCTAAACCAATTTAAGATTGAATGCTAGTGCCTGGAATTAAAATGTAACGTTTGGTACGTATAGTCATCCTACATCTTTACCTCTGCAAGTTTAATTTTGTCAAGGCTTGTTTACCTTGCCATATATATTTTTAAGATGCACTATGGATTTTATCCCAATAGCCAGAAGGGGGAGATGAGGGGAAGCATTGAACTACAAAAATTCAACCGTGGCAATATATTAATTTTGACAATAGATATTCTGCCGGTTAAAGCAACTAGTATATTAGTCCATCTACTGAGGTAGGATTTCATTTATTTGAGTGTTCCGTTTAAAGTTTCTGGCAATGGTTTTATCTAAGGAAGGAAATATATCTACTCCCAAATATTTAAAATGTTTTATAACTTGAGATGGAGCTGAATTTGTCTATGATCTTCTAAGCTTTTGGGAGGGATTGAGATACATTGTCTAGAGAAAGTAAGTTATCGTCGAAGTATAATGAGATGACGTGATACGTAGAATTGAGAGATATTGGTGTTATTTCTTCTGATTTGTTAAATTGCCTGGGCCAGGGGCTCCACAGACAAAAAAATAGTAGAGGTAAGATGGGATCACCTTACCTGCTACTTCCCATTATTATGCTGTGTGTTTTTATGCCCTTTGACTTGATAGTATGGGCAGTTCAATCTCTGTCTGTGTGCAAGCATGTTTGACTTACAACAATGGAAGGTTTGGCGGTGCTCTTCAGAGTAAACGCTAGAAGGCATTTAGTGGCTCAGCTCCATTCATAGTCCCTTCACTATGATGATCGCTTCAGTCTGCAGGGGGGGAGTGAAATGAGAGGCAGATGTGAGTCTCAGACAGATGGGGACACAGTGTATTCAGACCCCTTGACTTTTTCCACATCTTGTTTACAATACAGCCTCATTCTAAAATATATTTATACACAATGCCCCATAATGACAAAGCAAAAACAGGTTTTTATTTTATTTAGCAAATTTATCAAATAAACTGAAATATCACATTTCATAAGTATTCAGACTCTTGACTCAGTACTTTGCTGAAGCACATTTTGCAGCGAATACAGCCTCGTCTTCTTGGGTATGATGCTTAGCACATCTGCTTTTGGGGAGTTTCTCCCATTCTTCTCTTCAGATCTTCTCAAACTCTGTCAGGTTGGATAGGGAGAGTCGCTGCACAGCTATTTTCAGGTCTCTCCAGAGATGTTTGATCGGGTTCAAGTCCGGGCTCTGGCTGGGCCACTCAAGGACATTCAGAGACTTGTTTCGAAGCCTCTCCTGCGTTGTCTTGGCTGTGTGCTTAGGGTTGGTTGTCCTGTTGGAAGGTGAACCTTCCAGCTCCTAAGCGCTCTGGAGCTGGTTTTCATCGAGGATCTGTCTGTACTTTGCTCTGTTAAAGCTTTCCCTCAATCCTGACTAGTCTCCCAGTCTCTCCCACTGAAAAAAATTATGTTGTCACCACCATGCTTCACGGTAGGGATGGTGCCAGGTTTCCTCCAGACGTGACGCTTGGAATTCAGGCCAAGGAGTTCAATCTTGGTTTTATCAGACCAGAGAATCTTGTTTCTCATGGTCTGAGACTCCTTTAGGTGCCTTTTGGCAAACTCCAAGCGGACTGTCGTGCTTTTTACTGTGGAGTGGCTCCTGTCTGGTCACTCTTCAAAAAGGCCTGATTGGTGGAGTGCTGCAGAGATGGTTGTCCTTCTGGAAGGTTCTCCATCTCCACAGTGGAACCCTGGAGCTCTGTCAGAGTGACCATCGGGTTCTTGGTCAACTTCCTGACCAAGGCCCTTATCCACCGATTGCTCAGTTTGGCCCGGACGGCCAGCTCTAGGAAGAGTCTTGGTGGTTCCACTTCCATTTAAGAATGATGGTACCCTTCCCAAGATCTGTGCCTCAACACAATCCATTATGTCTTGTCCATTTTCCTATCAGTACACCAGCCGCATCAGAGAAGTTTGTACGGGATCTCTCTTCATGCTCATTCCACGTGAACTCATGTCGCACTCCTGGGGGAAATGGCATGAGAGAAAAGGTAGTTGATAGCTTCGACTGGATGCTGTGTACAGGTTGCTGGCTTGGACTCTGTTCTCACGGTGGAAGTGGTGAAGGACCACAGTGAACGCCATTGTCGCCATTACTTCACCCGGTTAGAGGGGGTGAGGCTCACACTGTTCTTGGTTCGAATTATCCTGCATTAAATACCATCTGTGGTCACCTTCGCCATAACCTTGAGAGAAGACAGGCCAGAATAACAATTTTAGTAAACTTCTTCACAATTATCAGTGTTAGCATATTACATTTAAATGTAACTCAATGTCACTAGCCTTTCTAGTGAGGGTGATCACCAGAAAGTCAGGTCAGAGGTCATTCAACCTCATTAAGTGAGTGTTGCTTTCCCTTTTCTTTCCCTGTACCTCTGACATTATTTAGACATTTCTTACCAAGAGAATTCACGTGCGCAACCAAATCTCAGTCAATAGATACTTCAGAATTGTTTTATTTGTGTGCCCTTTAAGGGGCATCCTTTCTAACCTGTGAAAAATCCACTAATACCCAACAAAGAAAGACCCCACACAATAAATAAAACACAGTATTAACACCACTAACAAATATTCAATAACAGGTGGGTTGTGTGTGGGTGCTGGAGTGTGTAGGGTAAAAACAAACAAAATGGCCAGGCCTTATTTAATTTGGGTTCTCGCTGAACAGCGGGATCCGGGTACCTTTATACTGTATAGTACATAGTCTCATTAACTTCTCTCCTAAGGCCCCTTCCTCAGGAAGCCTTTCAACGGGAGAGATGCTGTAACGGATTTCCTCCTCCTCTTCATCCGAAGAGGAGGAGCAAGGATTCGACCAAAATGCAGCGTTGGAATAGGACATAGTTCGTTTTTTGTCTTGTTAAATAAATAAATTAACTTGAATAAATAACAAAATAACAAAACGGAGTAGACAGACCTGGACATGCGAACTTACATAAAACGAACTCACAAACAGGAAAAATGACTACACAAAAGAACGAACTGACAAACAAACCGAAACAGTCCCATATGGCGCGACAGACACAGGAGACAACCACCCACAACAATCAATGTGAAAACACCTACCTTAATATGGCTCTCAATCAGAGGAAATGAAAACCACCTGCCTCTAATTGAGAACCATATCAGGTCACCCTTTAACAAACATAGAAACACATAACATAGACTACCCACCCAAACTCACGCCCTGACCGTCAAACACATACAAAATAACAGAAAACCGGTCAGGAACGTGACAGATGCACAATCATTGGTAAACATGTATAAAAAAAGAAAGAAAATTAAACACTTAGTTTTCACTATGCTACATTTTAATCGGTCCTAAAAATTCTTTATCGAGTTTACTGCTCTTTGGTAGGAAGTCTTTATTAAACCATGCGTATACAGAATCATACTTCAGACACGTTCGGTGATAGTGTCCTGTTAAGCGGCATAGACACCTAGTCTTCTCACTATACGATTAGTGAATAGCCTTCTCACCTTCTATGGGTACCTTTTTATTGTTCAGTTTTATGAATGATTTTTTATAGCGTTTCATTTAAATTGATTTACAGAAACATAACATTTTCCATTACAATAGACAGGTGTGTGCCTTTCCAAATCAAGTTTAATCAATTGAATTTATAACAGGTTGACTCCAAGTTATAGAAACATCTATAGGATGACCAATGGAAACAGGATACATCTGAGCTCAATTTCGAGTCTCATAGCAAAGGGTCTGAATACTTATGTAAATAAGGTATTTCATTTTGTATTTTTTTAAGTCTTTTGTAAAAATGTCTAAACCTGTTTTCACTTTGTCGTTATGGGGTATTGTGTGTAGATTGAGGATTTTTTTTATTTAATCAATTTTAGAATAAATCTATAATGTAACAAAATGTGGAAAAAAGTCAAGGGGTCTGAATACTTTCCGAATGCACTGTACACCGTTGTCAATAAAGCATATGGAGGCTCTTTTCTTTATGATCTGATGTGGGTGTTGCAATTTAGTAACATATTATCATGTATTATCCAAAGTCCCTAGAACAACAGTCATACTGTGTCTTCTTAACCACAGAAAGTGTGACCAGATGAACTTTGTCATTTCTGACAAAAATACTATTCATCTGAGTTGAGTACAGTTCTACAGTAGATTTGGGTCAATACTTGGCTTTGGTGACGTAATCGCAACAGGGTTTCCCGTTAAGGGGACATTTTACTTCTGGTGTCGTATGTGAAGACAAGACACGCTAACCTTTTCAAAATGTCGGGACGACGTCAACTAATCATTTTGTGCGATGTGAGGGGGAAATGCATGTATGTGCCGTAGTTGTCGTCATATTTTTCAATCTACTTTCTATATATTATGTGCGTGTGTCCTGTATTGAATGTGTGTGTGTTCTCCTGTCCCCAGTGCTAACTTGTCCAAAGCAGCGTGGGGGGCTCTGGAGAAGAACAACACACAGGTGATGGTCCGGTCATACGAACTGGGAGTCCTCTATGTGCCCTCTGCCTTCGTAAGTGACACGCACTCTTGCACACACACAATGATGTTCAAGGGAGATGTGCTTTCGAGTTATGCGCATGGATCATAAATTAGGATACTAGACTCTAGGGCTCGGTAAACATACTCCTTTTATGTACATGTGATAATGAATGTCTCTCCACTATCCTCCATATGTAGACAGAGGGGCCTTTCAACACACCACACACACACATAGTGTAATTTGTCCCTTGCCTTAGAATTACCTCAACAGTTGCTAAGCAACATGATGGTTGTGGAGGTGACACTGGTTTAGAGGGCCAGAGCTTCAACATTGACCTGACCAGAACAAAGCGCCGAGCCCCCACTATTAAAGAAGACTTCCTGGTTTTCCCCTAGAAAGAAATTAAAGCATTTATGAAAGAATATAGCTAGTCATCTAAACTTTCTGACATTCAGGGACGCCATTGAGAGTAACACATCAGACCTCAGATGTGCCTCGAGTAGGGACAGTTGCACAAAGACTTCTTGCTTGAAAAGACAAGTCTTCTTTGTGTATTTTTCTATTTAAAAGAACGAGGTCCATTTAATACGACGCTAGGCAGGTTAGTGTAACCGTGACCTTTGTGTGTTGTGAATAGCAGACATCCTTCACTTGGCGCTGTGTTCTTCTCTTTATTTCGCCCCCCTTGGTCTTTGTGACTGAATTCTGTTTCTCTTTCTCCCGGTGCGGTCGTTCTATTCTCTGGGACAAAAGCCGACTGTCCCTGTCCTTTTTTTGATTTGATGTAGCAACAGTACAGCACAACGTGTGTGGGTTTGAGGGTGTCTGACAGTCTCTGTCTGTCTGTTTGTCTTCACGGATGGACGGACGGACGGAATGGAGAAAGCTCTTTTTCTTTTTTTTAGGGGGTAGATCAGCTTTAATATTGCAGCAAGATTGTAGCTTCCATCAATGTTACTGTTTGCAGTTTGCACTGCTCTGTGAAGGGAGTAGTATACAGCGTTGTACAATTTCTTCCGTTTCTTGGCAATTTCTCGCATGGAATAGCCTTCAATTCTCAGAAATGTCTTGGTTTCTGGCCATTTTGAGCCTGTAATCGAACCCACAAATGCTTATGCTCCAGATACTCAACTAGTCTAAAGAAGGCCAGTTTTATTGCTTCTTTAATCAGGACAACAGTTTTCAACTGTGCTAACATAATTGCAAAAGGGTTTTCTAATGATCAATTAGCCTTTTAAAATGATAAACTTGGATTAGCTAACACAGCGTGCCATTGGAACACAGGAGTGATGGTTGCTGATAATGGGCCTCTGTACGTCGATGTAGATATTCCATTAAAAATCAGCCGTTTCCAGCTACACTAGTCATTTACAACATTAACAATGTCTACACTGTATTTCTGATCTATTTTATTTTAATGGACAGAAAATGTGCTTTTCTTTCAAAAACCAGGACATTCCTAAGTGACCCCAAACCTTTGAAAGGTAGTGTGTGTCTGTGTGTGTATATAAAAAAGAAATGTCCTCTCACTGTCAACTGTGTTTATTTTCACAACTTAACATCTGTAAATATTTGTATGAACATAAGATTCAACAACTGAGACGTAAACTGAACAAGTTCCACAGACATGTGACTAACAGAAATTGAATAATGTGTCCCAGAACAAAGGGGGGGGGGGGGTCAAAATCAAAAGTAACAGTCAGTATCTGGTGTGGCCACCAGCTGCATTAAATACTGCAGTGCATCTCCTCCTCATGGACTGCACCAGATTTGCCAGTTCTGCTGTGAAATGTTACCCCACTCTTCCACCAAGGCACCTGCAAGTTCCCGGACATTTCTGGGGGGAATGGCCCTAGCCCTCACCCTCCGAGCCAACAGGTCCCAGACGTGCTCAATGGGATTGAGATCTGGGCTCTTCGCTGGCCATGGCAGAACACTGAAATTTCTGTCTTATAGGAAATCACGCACAAAACGAGCAGTATGGCTGGTGGCATTGTCATGCTGCAGGGTCATGTCAGGATGAGCCTGCAGGAAGGGTACCACATGAGGGAGGAGGATGTCTTCCCTGTAACGCACAGTGTTGAGATTGCCTGCAATGACAACAAGCTCAGTCCGATGATGCTGTGACACACTGCCCCAGACCATGACGGACCCTCCACCCTGCTCCAGAGTACATGCCTCGGTGTAAAGCTCATTCCTTCGACGATAAACGCAAATCTGACCATCACCCCTGGTGAGACAAAACTGCAACTCATCAGAGAAGAGCACTTTTGCCAGTCCTGTCTGGTCCAGCGACGGTGGGTTTGTGCCCATAGGCAATGTTGTTGCCAGTGATGTCTGGTGAGGACCTGCCTTACAGGCCTACAAGCCCTCAGTCCAGCCTCTCTCAGCCTATTGCGGACAGTCTGAGCACTGATGGAGGGATTGTGCGTTTCTGGTGTAACTCGGGCAGTTGTTGTAATCCTGTACCTGTCCTGCAGGTGTGATGTTCGTATGTACCAATACTGTGCAGGTGTTGTTACACGTGGTCTGCCACTGCGAGGATGATCAGCTGTCCGTCCTGTCTCCCTGTAGCACTGTCTTAGGCGGCTCACAATACGGACATTGTAATTTATTGCGCTGGCCACATCTGCAATCCTCATGCCTCCTTGCAGCATGCCTACGGCACGTTCACGCAGATGAGCAGGGACCCTGTGCATCTTTCTTTTGGTGTTTTTCAGAGTCAGTAGAAAGGCCTCTTTAGTGTCCTAAGTTATCATAACTGTGACCTTAATTGCCTACCGTCTGTAAGCTGTTAGTGTCTTGATGACCGTTCCACAGGTGCATGTTCATTCATTGTATATGGTTCATTGAACAAGCATGGAAACAGTGTTTAGACCCTTTACAATGAAGATCTGTGAAGTTATTTGGATTTTTACAAACTATCTTTGAAAGGCCGGGTCCTGAAAATAGGACGTTTTTTTGTTGTTGTTGAGTTTATGTATGTGTATCTTTTTAAAATTAAATTTTTCTTTATTATTTTCCGCAACCCTACCACCCCTCACCTAATTCCATGGAATCGGTACAATGAAATTCTCTTCCCAACTATTTTGGCACAGCTGTCAATTTTTTTGTCCTTAAATGAAACGGGTATACATTTTTATTCATCACAATTTTCTTTAACCAATTTTGGTCTTTAATGCAGGGCCGACAGACAAGTTCCTTACTTGTTCCCCCTTTCACTTGCCTTTACCATTTTTGCGGTAATGCTGCAATTAGTTGGTTGTAATTTTGGGTAGAGCAGACATTTCCATATATTTGTGTTAGCTTCATGTGTGACATTTTAGTTTACCTTTTATTTAACTAGGCAAGTCAGTTAAGAACAAATTATTCAAGGGCTGCCTTGTTCAGCTTGGGGATTCTATCTTGCAACCTTTCGGTTACTAGTCCAACGCTCTAACCACTAGGCTACCTGCCACCCCTACATGACTCCACCAGTCCTATTTATGATATAATTAAAAAATATTATACCTTTGTTTTTAAACCTTATCGAATTTATTTTTTTCTCAATTAGTAGATTTGAGTTTAACCACTATTTGTTGTGTTATTTGTTCTGTCTTTTCAGGTGGATTAAACTGAAATTGCAACCAACTTTCTATGGCTTGTTTAAAAATATAATATTTTGGGGAGTTTTTGTTTTCAAATAACCGAAAGTGAGCTGTTGTAAATCTGAATAAAAGGAAAAAGGCCATTCTTGAACATGGGGTGAGACATTCTTACTAATTTGCTAGAGAACCAGTTCGGATTTAAGTATAACTTTTGTATGACTGACGCCTTTAGTGAGAGGTCTAATGCTTTAATATTTATTAATTTCTGCCCTCTGTAATATTCATTATATAAAAGGCCCTTTTAATTTTGTCTGGTTTGCCATTCCAAATCAAAAACATTTTTTGCTTATATAATTTTAAAAAACAGGTCGAGGTCGCTATAAGCAAATAGGTATACTGTCATATGACTGAAGAGTTAATCGGGGTGATTCTTCCTCAAATAGACAGGTATTTTCCTTTCCATGGTAGCAACATCTTATATACTTTTGCCAACTTTCTATAAAAATGTATTGGAGTGAGATCATTTCTTTCTTTCGGGATTTGTATACCGAGTATGTCCACATCCCCGTCAGACCATTTTATTGGTAAACTACACGGTAATGTAAAAGTTGTGGTTTTTTGTGATCAATACGTAATAATTTGGTTTTAATCCAGAGAGGTTAGAAAAAGTATCTAGATTCTTAATAAGGCTGTGGGGGGGTCCTAATTGTGGATTTAAAAGAAAAGAATCATCAGCGTACAATGACACCTTTTGTTTTTAAGCCCTGGATTTTGAATCCCTTAATATTATTGTTTGATCTGATTTTAATAGCTAAAATTTCTATGGCAATAATAAATAGATATGCCAATAGTGGACAACCTTCTTTTACTCCTCTTGACAGTTTACAACTCTCTGAGAAGTAGCCATTATTGATTATTTTACACTTAGCGTGAGTATACATGTATTTAACCCACTTTATAAGAGATTCTCCAAAATTGAAATATTACAGGCTTTTATATATAAACTCCAGTCATACTTTATCAAAAGCCTTTTCAAAGTCAGCTATGAATACCAGGCCTGGTTCCCCAGATATTTCATAGTGTTCTATTGTTTCCAGTACATATTATCTCCAATAATTCGTCCATGTAAAAAAACCTGTCTGATTAGGATGAATAATATCCGACAATACCTTTTTTTAAATTCTATCCGCTAAGCATTTTGCTATAATTTTTGCATCACAACATTGTAAGAGGCCTCCAATTTTTTAAATGGACCCGGATCTTTATATTTACCACTTGGAACCTGTATCACTAATAATGAAATCAGACCTTGTTGAGTGTCCGATAATCTACCATTTATGTAGGAGTGGTTTAAACATCCTAATAACGGTCCTCTGAGTATATCAAAAAAGGTTGGTATGCCATCCATCCCTGGATTTTTCTGGACGTAAAAAATAAATAAATCACCTTTATTTAACCAGGTAGGCCAGTTGAGAACAAGTTCTCATTTACAACTGCGACCTGGCCAAGATAAAGCAAAGCAGTGCGACACAAACAACACAGAGTTGCACATGGGATAAACAAACGTACAGTCAATAACACAATAGAAAAATGTATATACAGTGTGTGTGAATGTAGTAAGACTTAAAAGCTTTAATAAAAATAATCATCAAGAAGTTCCTCCTCTGTAATTTGGCCTTCACATGAGTCTTTCTGTACAGCTGTTAATTTGACATTATTGATAGGGAAAAAATCCATACAATTAGCTTGGGTTAGTGGAGACTGAAACAAAAACGAATGCTAAAGTACTTTACTTTCTTTTTCAAAATATGGACTTTTTATTTATTTATTTTAACCCCTTTTTCTCCCCATTTCATGGTATCCAATTGGTAGTTACAATCTTGTCTCATCGCTGCAACTCCCGTACGGACTCGGGAGAGGCGAAGATCGAGAGCCATGCGTCCTCCGAAACACAACCCAACCAAGCCGCACTGCTTAACACAATGCCCACTTAACCCGGAAGCCAGCCACACCAATGTGTAGGGAGGAAACACTGTGCACAGGGCGACCGTGTCAGCGTGCACTGCGCCCGGCCCGCCACAGGAGTCGCTAGTGCGAGATGGGACAAGGACATCCCTGCCGGCCAAAACCTCCCCCTAACCTAGACGATGCTGGGCCAATTGTGCACCGCCCCATGGGTCTCCCGGTTGCGGCCTTCTGCGACAGAGCCTGGACTCGTACCCAGAATCTCTAGTTGCACAGCTAGCACTGCGATGCAGTGCCTTAGACCACTGCGTCACTCGGGAGGCCTAATATGGACTCTTTTGACCATCACTCTATAAAGAAAAGATTTTGAACACAATTTTTAAAGCGTGATCAATCAATCAGTTTGACTAATTACATCCACTTCGCGTTCTCTCATTTGACAGAAACCATTTGTTTTGCCATAACAGTGACGGCTTTACCTTATTTATTTGTCATCTGCAGTGGACAAATATGCTCCCATCCAACCCTGCTGTCTGTAGCATCCATACTGCGTCCTGAATAACTTCAGGGGTAATTCTCCCCTGAAAACCCATCTCTGTCCTGCCTAAGGAGACTCCATGAGCATTTCTCAGCTTCACCGTACTTATGAGCCAATGAGGTCCTGCCTCATTTGCGAAATCATGTTGCCGTAGCAGCTGGAGGGAGCAATGTGTAGCGCACAGATAAATGTCTCTGCAGGTAATTCACGCCAGGGTTGAATTTTTGTCTCTGCTGGACCACGTTTAGACACTGACAGAGAGTTAGACTACATTCTATTAGTGTTCGTTCTGTTCCCTTGTCTCCTTTCCTTCGTGATAATTAATCTGTGCTAGCTTGATATGGGTCATGGGCCAGCAACACAGTATGTGAATGATTTAGTTCCAGTTCCAACACATAACATGTTGCCAAGCCCTGCTGTAGTCAGTAGGTGAATGCAATGTCATCTACTAATCGTACAAACCAGTGGCTATGAAGCAAAGGAGACAGGGAAACTTATTGACCGAGCCTTTCTATGTGACAGGAGAGAGAGAGAGGTGCGGTCATTCCAATGAGATTTTACTGAGCTTGATGATGATGATGATGGATTGGTCGGAATAGTGTTTCCTCTTTTTTGTTGTCCTTTCCTACCTATGTGTTGAAATGAAGGTTCATCTAGTTAAATACTAAATAATTATTTGGGGTCTGTATTTTTTTCCTCTCAGAGTATGAGTACCTTTCCCGTCCAGATGGATGTGTTTCCTGCCACCACTTCCTCTACCTCATTTCCTGTGCCCTTCGACCTGCCACCCAAACGCTACTCGAGTAAAGGTACTTGTACTTCCTTGTTCCTCCACTACACACTGATGTAAACTGACTGTTAGGCTTGGCTGATCTACGGTATACCAAGGTATTTTTAAATAGCCACGGTATGACTTTCAATCCCGCAGGAAACCTTTTGAGATAGTTGTAAAACTTTATGAGCTGTGGCGTGCGTCTGTCCTTGCAATTTGTTTACGTTCACATACTCTTGTTAGCATTTAGCTAGCGAATGCTATGGGAATTTGCTAGTACTTTGTTAGCATATATATATATATTTTAATGGAAATAAATGGTGCCCCCTTGTGTGCACTGCCGGTGATACTGTATACCATATTATGGTTCAGAAACGGTATGTAGGTATGACCATATGGATACCGCTCAACCCTAATGTGCATGACTGTGTGTCAATATCTGTGTGTGGGCCAATCTCTTAATGTACTTTTCTCTACGAGGACTTTTTATCAGTGAAAGTGGAGGTGTGCGAATCCTCTACTCTGATTCATTTGATAATAATTGCCTGGGGTTAGATCAGATCTGCTGCCTCAAACTGTCGCGAGCCAAATGTTGATTGGCTAACATTTACAGTGAGAGCAGCGCATGAAATGCTAAAAGCAGAGAAGCATCCAGCCTGTCATTCTTTTAATTAGGTAACCTTTATTTAACTAGGCAAGTCAGTTAAGAACAAAATCTTATTTACAATGATGGCCTACCAAAAGGCCCCCTGCGGGGATGGGGGCCTGGGATTAAAAATAAATCAAATAAAAAATATAGGACAAAACGCACATCACGACAAGAGAGACAACACTACATAAAGAGAGACCTAAGATGATAACATAGCATGGCAGCAACACATGACAACACAGCATGGTAGCAACACAACATGACAACAACATGGTAGCAACACAACATGGCAGCAGCACAACATGGTAGCAGCACAAAACAGGGTACAAACATTGTTGGGCACAGACAACAGCACAAAGGGCAAGAAGGTAGAGACCAAGCAAAGCAGCCACAACTGTCCGTAAGAGTGTCCATGATTGAGTCTTTGCATGAAGAGAATAATGTCGCTTCGGAAATCTCAGCCAGAAATCCAATGTGGTGTTGTCGGCAGTGAAGGAGTACTGATAAGTGGGACTGATTATTTACTTGTCCAATAGCAAAAAATACTGAAAATTCTGTAGTGGTAAAAAAAAATACTATTGACAGATGCGATTTGATTTTTATTTTAATAACAGTGGACAACCCCTAACTCTCCAACAATATGGAAACTATAACAAACTTAAATCTACATACAATCATGTTAATCAGTGATATCAGTGAATTCATTCAGATTTTTCCTTGTGAGGCAGAATTGATTGATTATCGTATAATACCGAGAGTCGTCTGTAATTTCGACAAATTGGTTGGTTCCATTTTTTAAAACAAATTTTTCCTTACAGTGCATTCGGAAAGCATTCAGAACCCTTGACTTTTTCCACATTTTGTTACGTTACTGCCTTATTCTAAAATGGATGAAATATATATATTTTTTCAATCTACACACAATACCCCATAGTGACAAAGCAAAAACAGGTTTTTAGAATGTATTGCAAATATATATATTTTTTAATAAACTGATCATTTTTATTCAGACCCTTTACTCAGTACTTTGTTGAAGCACCTTTGGCAACGATTACAGCCTTGAGTCTTCTTGGGTATGATGCTACAAGCTTGGCAAACCTGTATTTGGGGAGTTTCTCCCATTCTTCTCTGCAGATCCTCTCAAGCTCTGTCAGGTTGGATGGAGAGCGTTGCTGCACAGCTATTTTCAGGTCTCTCCAGATATGTTTAATCGGGTTCAAGTCTGAGCTCTGGCTGAGCCACTCAAGGACATTCAGAGACTTGTTCCGAAGCCACTCCTGCGTTGTCTTGGCTGTGTGCTTAGGGTTGGTTGTCCTGTTTGCAGGTGAACCTTGGCCCAGTCTTAGGTCCTGAGCGCTCAAGAGCAGGTTTTCATCAAGAGTCTCTCTGTACTTTGCCCCGTTCATCTTTGCCTCGATCCTGACTAGTCTCCCAGTCCCTGCCGCTGAAAAACATCCCCATTGCATGATGCTGCCACCACCGTGCTTCACCGTAGGGATGGTACAAGATTTCCTCCAGACGTGATGCTTGCCATTCAGGCCAAAGAGTTCAATCTTGGTTTCATCAGACCAGAGAATCTTGTTTCTCATGGTCTGAGAGTCCTTTAGGTGCCTTTGGCAAACTCCAAGTGGGCTGTCATGTGCCTTTTACTGAGGAGTGGCTTCCATCTGGCCAATCTACCGCAAAGGCCTAATTGGTGGAATGTTGCGGAGATGGTTGTCCTTCTGGAAGGTTCTCTTATCTCCACAGAGGAACTCTGGAGCTCTGTCAGTGACCATCGGGTTCTTGGTCACCTCCCAGACCAAGGCCCCTCTCCCCCGATTGCTCAGGTGGCCAGCTCTAGGAAGAATCTTGGTGGTTCCAAACTTCCTTCATTTAAGAATGATGTGGAGGTCACTGTGTTCTTGGGGACCTTCAATGTTGAACAAGCATGGGAAACAGTGTTTAAACCGTTTACAATGAAGATCTATGAAGTTATTTGGATTTTTACGAACTATCTTTGGAAGACAGGGTCCTGAAAAGGGCCGTTTCTTTTTTTGCTGAGTTTATATGTATCTACAGTACTTAAAGGACTTGCTAAGGAAGTCGGACATGGTGTAGACCTACGTGTACTGCTTTAAATAAGTTTCACCTTCCTGTATATCATCCTAGCAGGCAGGCAGACATGTAGACCGAGATACACAGACACATGGGTGTATGTGGACCAGTCCTCCAGATCATCTCGCTCTTTGCACTCCTCCAACTTGTCGTCTCCCCTCTGTTGTTGTCGTCTGGGATACTAGGGGTTGAACCCTGGTCTACGTGTTCTCAGACTTGAAGACCACCATCTTCGGGCAGCTACGGCAGCATCAATGTCTTCCAAGGGAGGACCTTCAACCGACAGGAACATGAGCCTCTGCGGTTGTGCGGTAGACACAATCGACCTCCAGTCCGTTTTGATCCTTTTCATCCTTGACAAACCACATTCACACACTTGGCCACGAAGCGGACATGCACATGCTAATTTCCGAGCGTTGCTGTGTCTGTTGCCCCATCAATCATTATTGAGAAATATCTAGCTTGAGTAAGCTTTTCCATGAGCTTCTCCCTCTCCATATCGTAGATTTCCACAATAAAGCTGATGGAAGTCAGGTGTTGGATAGAAACAACAAAAAACACTAAACCAATGCGTCTTTGCTTGCTCTTGATTATGGCTGTAGATAAAGGAATGTTTTGTAAAATCATTCGGGAAGCTTCCCTCCAGTCCTGTGGATGAGGCCATGAAGATTTGTGAACGGGTGCTCGTCTTTGGCCACGTAGTAGACCGTATGCATGATGTTGGTCATATTGACCAACATTGTCTCCTCCATCAGGACGCCTCAGAGGACACGTGGTAGTGGAGTATCCCTCCATCTCGCCAACGCTGCAGCCTTTGTTGATTGGTGGCGCTTGCTGGTGGCGTGAGATGAGTGTCGTACCTGAAAGCACTTGTTCCTTTGTACAAAGAGGAGGACCTGAAATGGGAATAAGTTGGAATGCATTAGTATAACCCAATTGTCCCCAAAAGTTTTCTGCAACACCCCAAATGTACAATGGAAAATGCAGGGGACCCCACTTGGAAAAAGTGTTATTCCCTTAAAGCTGGCTGTGTGTTGTTTATATTCTATTCTATGTTCTGCAGGCTGTTCCAACAAAAAATAAAATAAAAAATAAAGCAAATTCTCATAGTTTAGAAGTTCCTTAATTGACACTAAAATGTTGCATTCTATAACCACTTAATTTGTTTGATACAATTAGTTTGTCAGGGGAACCCATTGAAATTTCAGGCCCAGTTTAGCAAATAGCTGCTAAAAAAAATATGTAGGCCTACCACTATTTGTCACATTTGGTTATTCTAGTCTTGAGACGTAGTTTCGCAAGCCAATGCTAACTAACTTTAGCGCATTAACGCTACTTAGAAATTGCGCTAACATTAGTTATCAACTACCTTCAAGCTGCATGCAGACATAAACATGTTATCCGTGAGTTCATCTCACTGGGGAAGTAGATAAAGGGCTTAATTGACAAAATCCCAAACTATCCCTGTATAGCTAGCATTAGCTGATCAATGTAACCTGTTGGTGGCTAATTGACTGGCAAGTAACATTAGCCTGCCTTCTATGCTAACGTTAGCTAGCTAGATAACTTATAGCTGTCCAACTTAAACCTGTCAGTCGGTAACGGGTTGCCAAAATCAACATTCGCTAGAACAGTTAAAACTATATTGATTAAGTTACATGTCTGCAATCCCGGGGAAATCCTGACACGTCAAGCAGTACATGGCATCTCCCTCCGTGTCATGTCAAAACTATGGAAACTCCTCCTTTCAGATCGGAATGAATTTTCTTATCCTTCTCGCCTTGTATGCTGCCATTTTAGCAGCTGGTCCAAGGTTTGGTAGTGGTGGTGGACGGATGGGGTGCTTTCCTGGTGCTTGTAGAAAATGTTTATTAGACCGCCATCTCCCAGAGATAACACTAACAAGAGAGTAGGATACACACATTTGACAACTGAGGTAAAAAATACAGCAGGCCACGGGACTGAAGCGTGCAGCGGGCCACGAGCCAGTCCAACTCGCAGCTCAATTCATTTTGCCCAAACTCTGTACGCTACTTGCAGCCTACACACTACACTGATAGACACAAGTGTCTCTCTGCAGAGATTGGGAGTTGACAGTGCACAACGCATTGCATCCTTAGGATACTTTGATCCAATTGGTTAATTGTTAGAAATCAACATTTTTGTGTGATTTTCGTTACTTGTCCATTCAGGTAAGCGCAGTCAATATTATCCTTTTTTTCCCGAGCCCTGTTTATGAATACACACCCTGAAGAGATTGAGGTATAGAGGAATCAGTCCCTAGTAGGCAACTTGAAAAGGTATCCCTGACGAGCTGTCACACTGTATCATTGATGTTACTAAGGAAATGGTTTTTCCGACTAGCCCTAATTTCCAACTCAAATTTACAAACACACACAAATAAGAAACACTCTGTCACAGTGACTCACATTTTCCCTCTGCACCTCTTCCCCATCTCTGAAAGCTGTTTTTCTTCTGCAGAAACATCACACCCACCAGAAATCAATTTCTATTCCCTTTCTAACTTGGGGTCTGCTGAGTTTCTGTTAGGCTAGAGCCTTTAATGCCAGTGGACCTGAAAACCTTGAACAGCTAGTCAGTGACCAGCAGTAGCAGATGAAGCATCCCATTATTGTTCTGAGTGGTTGGGTGAGGGAGGAATGGTATTTAACTGTGACCGGGTGACTCGGCCCTAACTAAATTACAGCTTACATTACAGAAGCTAAGGAGATGATGACTGAACAATAGCACGCTGTCATTTCTGCCATGACGACTCTTGGTTAAGTAGTTATGAATTATTCAGTCAACCAAACTCTATTTATTTTATATAGCCCTTTAGAAAGTGATTTATAGTAATTCCTTCAAGAGCAGGTTTTGGCACAGCGGCAAGAAAAAGCTCCCTAGAAGGAAGAAACCTTGAGAAGAACAAGTAGACTCCGAAGGGTGGAGACAGATGTTCATGCTCGGGAAGATAAGGAAAAAAGTAGAGGGTCAGTGAGTGTGTGTCATCACACGCTCAGGCACTGATTGGTGATGTACACAGTCAACTCCCTCTCGTGTATGTCCTTGTGTGCGCGTGTACCTTTTGCGTGCTCGCATGTCACACACTGTGATTGCGTCTGGCTAATTGCTAGGTGAGGAGGAGAGCATGGGTAATCATTACATGGCTGCATCACTTTGTCAATCACCACCTCTCTGACATTTAATCACTACTCATCAACACCATCACTGTCGGCAACCGTTAACATGCAGCAATAGTCACCTAGGGTGTCATCAACTTCTGAACTGGAGCAGAAACCATGCCCGTCTCCTTGGAAATGAGTTGCTGTGATGCTAATGGTATGGTAGTGAAAATGCAGGTCTCATATACAAACTTAATATGTTATAATTTTGACATTAAGCTATTTTAAGTCTAAGGTTGGAATTTGTCATTTGTAATTTGAGGCAATTACATGGCATTCTTCTCAACGCGCGCACACACACACACCCCTAGTGCTCAGACATTGCAAATCAAAACCTCGGGCAAGAGAGGAGAGGACCGAGGAGAGTAGCGGGCAGAAGGAGAGGGGAGCTGGAACAGAGAAAAGAGGACAGTGTGAGAGAGGAGAGAGGTAGGGAAAAAAAGGGAGAGGAGAGAGAGAGCAGAAGAGGGAAAGAAGAAGAAATCAGAGAACAGAAGAGCATACAGCTTCAGGGGAGGAATGTACTGTGTTCTCTCAAGGAGTTGTGCAGGTCTCTGAGACACACAGCTCCTTTTAAAAGTTATGGAGTTATTAATTACACTTGGGATGGTGTCTTAATACACCCAGTCACTACAAAGATACAGGGATCCTTCCTAACTCAGTTGCCAGAGAGGAAGGAAACCGCTCTGGAATTTCACCATGAAGCCAATGGTGACTTTTTAAAACAGTTACAGTATCATGGCTGTAATAGCAGAAAACTGAGGATGGATCAACAACATTATAGTTACTCCACAATACTAACGTAATTGACAGAGTGAAAAGAAAGAAGGCTATTCAGAATAAAAAATATTCTAAAACATGCATCCTGTTTGCAACAAGACACTGAAAAAATGTGGCAAAGCTATTCCATTTTTGTCCTCAATACAAAGTATTATGTACAACACATTATGGAGTGCCACTCTCCATATTTTGAAGCATAGTGGGGGCTGCATCATGTTATGGTTATGCTTGTAATCGTTAAGGACTGGGTAGTTTTTCAGGATAAAAAATAAACGGAATAGAGCTTGTCTATAAAAATTGTCTGTCCTCAGTTGCAACACTCACTAACGAGTTTCAAACTGCCTCTGGAAGCAACTTCAGCACAAGAACTGTTCGTCGGGAGCTTCATGAAAAGGGTTTCCATGGCCGAGCACCCGCACACAAGCCTAAGATCACCATGCGCAATGCCAAGCGTCGGCTAGAGTAGTGTAAAGATCGCCGCCATTGGACTCTGGAGCAGTGGCGTTCTCTGGAGTGATGAATCAAACGTTACCATCTGGCAGTCCGAATCTGGGTTTAGCTAATGCCAGGAGAACGCTACCTGCCCCATTGCATAGTGCCAACTGTGAAGTTTGGTGGTGGAGGAATAATGATCTGGGGCTGTTTTTCATGGTTCGGGCCAGGCCCCAGTGAAGGGAAATCTTAACGCTACAGCATACAATGACATTCTAGACGTTTCTGTGCTTCCAACTTTGTGGCAACAGTTTGGGGAAGGCTCTTTCCTGTTTCAGCATGACAATGCCCCCGTGCACAAAGCGAGGTCCATACAGAAATGGTTTGTCGGCCTCTTGTGAATGAACTTGACTGACCTGCACAGAGCCCTGACCCCATCGAACACCTTTGGGATGAATTGGAAAGCTGACTGTGAGCCAGGCCTAATCGCCCAACATCATTGCCCAACCTCACTAATGCTCTTGTGGCTGAATGGAAGCAAGTTCCAGCAATGTTCCAACATCTAGTGGAAAGCCTTTCCAGAAGAGTGGAGGCTTTTATAGCAGCAAAGGGGGGACCACCTCCATATTAATGTGCATGAGAGATGTTCGACGAGCAGGTGTCCACATACCTTTTGGTCATTTAGTGTAGTTGCATAAAGTGACCCTTCTGTTCTGAGGTAGCTTCTGTAGATACAGTGCCCTCCGTAATTATTGGGACAGTGACATTTATTTTCTTCTTTTGGCTCTGTACTTCAAAACTTTTTAGATTTGAAAACGAACAATGACTGTGAGTTTACAGTGCAGGCTGTCAGCTTTAATTTGAGGGTGAATTTTAATCCATATCGGGTGAACCATTTCAAAATTACACTTTTTGTACATAGTCCCCACATTATAGGGGAGCAAAAGTATTGGGACAAATTCACTTAAGTGTATTAGAGTAGTAAAAATATAATTTTGTGCCCAATAGAAATGAATGGGAAATAATGTATTGTGTCATTTTGGAGTCACTTTTATTAAAATCTTAGTAAATAAGAATAGAATATCATTCTAAGCACTTCTACATGCAGATGCTACCATGATTACGGATAATCCTGAATGAATTGTCAATAAATAGTGAGAAAGTAGTAGAAGCACAAATATCATAACCTCAAGAAATGCTAACCGCTCACCATTACAATAACAGGGAAGGTTAGCATTTTATATCATACCCCCAAGACATGCTAACCTCTCACCATTACAATAACAGGGAAGGTTAGCATTTTATATCATACCCCCAAGACATGCTAACCGCTCACTGTTACAATAACAGGGGAGGTTAGCATTTTATATCATACCCCCAAGTCATGCTAACCGCTCACCATTACAATAACTGGGAAGGTTAGCATTTTATATCATACCCCCAAGACATGCTAACTGCTCACCATTACAATAACTGGGAAGGTTAGCATTTTATATCATACCCCCAACCCAAGAGATGCTAACCTCTCACCATTACAATAACAGGGAAGGTTAGCATTTTATTATATCCCCAAGACATGCTAACCGCTCACCATTACAATAACAGGGAAGGTTAGCATTTTTTGGGAGGTAAGATATTTGTGCATCTATTACTTCCTCACTCATCATTATTCACGATTCATTCAGGATTGTCCTGGTAGCATCCACATTCATGTAGAAGTGTTTAGAAACATTTACAATAAAAGTGACTCCAAAATGACGCACTACATTATTTACCATTCATTTCTATTGAGCACAAAATAGTCTGAAACAACTAAAACAAACAGCAAACGCATCCAACAAATTTGTAGAGTCACAAGCTTGATGTACTGTTGTAACGGCTTTCCTCTTCCTCTTCATCAGAAGAGGAGGAGCAGGGATTGAACCAATATGCAGCGGAGTTTGAAGACATTATTTATTAAAGAAAAACACGAACTCGACTATACACTAACAAAACAACAAACGACGTAGACGCACCTGAACATAAGAACTTACATATAACGAAGAACGCATGAAACAGGAACAGACTACATAAACCGAAAAACAAACAAACCGAAAACAGTCGTGTGGCGCAACGACATACACAGACACAGGAGACAAACCACCCACCACAAACACTGTGAAAACACCTACCTAAATATGACTCTTAATTAGAGGAACGCCAAACACCTGCCTCTAATTAAGAGCCATACCAGGCAACCCATAAACCAACATAGAAACAGAAAACATAGAATGCCCACCCAACTCACGTCCTGACCAACTAACACATATAACAAACTAACAGAAATAGGTCAGGAACGTGACATAACCCCCCCCCATAAGGTGCGAACTCCGGGCGCACCAGCACAAAGTCTAGGGGAGGGTCTGGGTGGGCATCTGACCACGGTGGTGGTTCAGGCTCCAGGCGAGGTCCCCACCCCACCATAGTCAATCCCAGCTTCCATCTCCCCCTATGAATGTCCACCCTCATCTTACCCCCACAAAATCCTTTTGGTAACATCGACAACAGGGGCAGCACCGGGACAGAGGGATAGCTCAAGACAGAGGGATAGCTCAAGACAGAGGGATAGCTCAAGACAGAGGGATAGCTCAAGACAGAGGGATAGCTCAAGACAGAGGGATAGCTCAAGACAGAGGGATAGATCAGGATAGAGAGGTAGCTCAGGATAGAGAGGTAGCTCAGGATAGAGAGGTAGCTCAGGATAGAGGGGCAACTCCGGACTGAAAGGCAGCTCCGGACAGAGAGACAGCTCTGGACTGAGGGGCAGTTCTGGGTAAATAGCCGCTCCGGGCTAAGGGACAGCTCATGACTGGCTGACGGCTCTGGACGCTCATGGCTGGCTGACGGCTCTCGACGCTCATGGCTCGCTGACGGCTCTGGCCGCTCATGGCTCGCTGACGGCTCTGGACGCTCATGGCTCGCTGACGGCTCTGGACGCTCATGGCTGGCTGAAGGCTCTGGACGCTCATGGCTCGCTGACGGCTCTGGCAGATCCTGTCTGGTTGGCGGCTCTGGCAGATCCTGTCTGGTTGGCGGCTTTGGCAGATCCTGTCTGGTTGGCGGCTCTGGCAGATCCTGTCTGGTTGGCGGCTCTGGCAGATCCTGTCTGGTTGGCGGCTCTGGCAGATCCTGTCTGGTTGGCGGCTCTGGCAGATCCTGTCTGGTTGGCGGCTCTGGCAGATCCTGTCTGGTTGGCGGCTCTGGCAGATCCTGTCTGGTTGGCGGCTCTGGCAGATCCTGTCTGGTTGGCGGCTCTGGCAGATCCTGTCTGGTTGGCGGCTCTGGCAGATCCTGTCTGGTTGGGGGCTCTGGCAGATCCTGTCTGGTTGGCGGCTCTGGCAGATCCTGACTGACGACTGGCTCTAGCGGCTCCTGACTGACTATCGGCTCTGACGGCTCGGGACAGACGGGCGGCTCTAATGGCTCAGGACAGACGGATGGCTCAGACGGCGCTGGGGAGACGGATGGCTCAGACGGCGCTGGGGAGACGGATGGCTCAGACGGCGCTGGGGAGACGGATGGCTCAGACGGGGCTGGGGAGACGGATGGCTCAGACGGGGCTGGGGAGACGGATGGCTCAGACGGCGCTGGGGAGACGGATGGCTCAGATGGCGCTGGGGAGACGGATGGCTCAGATGGCGCTGCGGAGACGGATGGCTCAGACTGCACCTGTCTGGCGGAAGGCTCTGGCTGCTCCTGTCTGGCGGAAGGCTCTGTAGGCTCATGGCAGACGGGCAGCTTTGCAGGCTCATGGCAGACAGGCAGTTCATGCGCCGTTGGGCAGACGGCAGACTCTGGCCGGCTGAGACGCACTGTAGGCTTGGTGCGTGGTGCCGGAACTGGAGGCACCTGACTGAGGACACGCACTTCAAGCCTAGTGCGGGGAGCAGGGACAGGGCACACTGACCTCTCGAAGCGCACTATATGCCTGGTGCGTGGTACCGGACTGAGGGCACGCACCTCAGGACGAGTGCGGGGAGAAACAACAGTGTGCACAGGACTTAGGAGACGCACATGTGGCTTAGTGCGCGGTGCCGGAACTGGAGGCACTAGGCTGGAGACACGCACCATAGGGAGAGTACGTGGAGGAGGCACAGGGCTCTGAAAACGCACTGGAAGCCTGGTGCGTGGTGTAGGCACTGGTGGTACTGGGCTGGGGCGGGGAGGTAGTGCCGGAAATACCGGACCGTGAAGGCGTACTGGCTCCCTTGAGCACCGAGCCTGCCCAACCTTACCTGGTTGAATGCTCCCCGTCGCCCGACCAGTGCGGGGAGGTGGAATAACCCGCACCGGGCTATGTAGGCGAAAACCATGCGTAAGGCTGGTGCCATGTAAGCCGGCCCGAGGATACGCACTGGAGACCAGACGCGTTGAGCCGGCCTCATGACACCTGGCTCAATGCCCAATCTAGCCCTACCAGTGCGGGGAGGTGGAATAACCCGCACTGGGCTATGCACTCGTACAGGAGACACCGTGCGCTCTACTGCGTAACACGGCGCCTGCCCGTACTCCCGCTCTCCACGGTAAGCCTGGGAAGTGGGCGCAGGTCTCCTACCTGCCCTTGGCCCACTACCTCTTAGTCCCCCCCCCAAGAAATTTTTGGGGTCTCCTCTCGGGCTTCCAGCCACGTCTCCTTGCTGCCTCCTCATACCACCGCCTCTCTGCTTTCGCTGCCTCCAGCTCAGCTTTGGGACGGCGATATTCTCCCGGCTGTGCCCATGGACCTCTCCCGTCCAATATTTCCTCCCAAGTCCATGATTCCTGTGTAGTATCCTGCTCGACTTCTCGCCGCTTGGTTCTGGATCGGTGGGTGGTTCTGTAACGGCTTTCCTCTTCCTCTTCATCAGAAGAGGAGGAGCAGGGATTGAACCAATATGCAGCGGAGTTTGAAGACATTATTTATTAAAGAAAAACACGAACTCGACTATACACTAACAAAACAACAAACGACGTAGACGCACCTGAACATAAGAACTTACATATAACGAAGAACGCATGAAACAGGAACAGACTACATAAACCGAAAACAGTCCCGTGTGGCGCAACGACATACACAGACACAGGAGACAAACCACCCACCACAAACACTGTGAAAACACCTACCTAAATATGACTCTTAATTAGAGGAACGCCAAACACCTGCCTCTAATTAAGAGCCATACCAGGCAACCCATAAACCAACATAGAAACAGAAAACATAGAATGCCCACCCAACTCACGTCCTGACCAACTAACACATATAACAAACTAACAGAAATAGGTCAGGAACGTGACAACTGTAGTCAATGCATGCTATGATTGAGACCAAATACTCAATATTTTACTACTTTTATACACATTTAAGTGAATTTGTCCCAATACTTTTGCTCCCCTAATACGTGGGGACTATGTACAAAAAGTTCTGTAATTTTGAAATGGTTCACCCGATATGGATGAAAATACCCTCAAATTAAGGCTGAAAGTTTGCACTTTAACATCCAAAGTAATTGTTTGATTTAAGATCCAAACTTTTGGTGTATAGTGCCAAAAGAAGAAACTGCTTCACTGTCCCCATTACGAAGGGCACTGTATGTTCTTGTGTAAGGTGGTGTTGGTGGTGGGGGCAGGGATGAAAGGACAGAGGTGGGGAGAGACTGATGAGAGGAGAGCGGTGGAGAAGACACAATTATGAGAGCGAGAGGAGAGAGTGTTTGTGAGGACAGGAATGAGAGGAGAGAGACGGGTGAGAAAAGAGGTGAAGAAGATAATGAGAGCGACAGGTAGAGCGAAGCGTATGTGAGGACAGAGATATTGTGTGAGCGCCAAGGATGAGATGAGGGAGGGTGAGAGCGGAGTGCTGATATAGTGTGAGGCTGACGTCGGAGACGGTGTTCGGGAGTGTCAGCTGTGTCTGTCAAGAGCCGGCTCGCACACGGCAACAAGTGGTGTGTTCGTCTTTGTGCGTGAATGAGAAATTGGCTGTGAAATTGTACTGTCCTTGAGCCGTGCTAGTTCATTCATGTACATGATGTAAGCACGGTGCACCAGGCTTCTACACACACTCTTCGCTGAAGATCACACACACAGATTGAATCTTATGTAAACCATATAGTACACACTTAACAAGATACAAGATTTTGAATTAAACATGGCAACATGTTGTCGAATCCCGTGGGCCTTTGAGTGTGTAGACCTTTACTCAATATCATCCATTTACATGTCACTATTGAAAGAACTTATTGTTCTCTGGAATAAAGGAAGGTTCATTATCTGTACATCACACACAGCATGGCTGCTGCGTTTGGGAAAGGAAGCACTGCTGGGACTGTTCAGGGAACTGTCATTCACTTTAACCCAATTTTCCTCTGCTGGTAACCATGGTCACCACTGTTGTAATGCTGGCCCATAGTGACTTGGCCAGGACTGGTGATACCATAGTGAAAAGTGTGTATGGGAGACAGAGTGAGAGGGGATCAATTAGTTTTTACATGAGCCTGGTTGTCAGTTTGTGCCTGCGTCCCATATCTCACCTTATTCCCTATATAATGCACTACTTTTGACTATGCGGCGATTCTGGTATCTCAGATTGTTCTATAAAAAATAAAGTGGCTCACTTTTATTTTGCTCCCGAACATTAGAGCAAAATTTGTGTGCAATTTCCTTCCTTTCTTTTTGTTGTTTAGTCTCTGTTAGTCAGCACCTCTACAAATAACGTTTGGGTGTGCGTCAGCTTCTGCCTTTTACTATCTCAGATTGTTCCGGCAATTCTCACATAAATACTTAATTGGGAGGAAAAGTGTTGAACATGCTTTTAACATTTTGTATCACAAACAATTGTTTTGAAAGTCATGATGAAAGTGGCCATTATCATTATTATTATCTCAAAAGTACCCTTTGATTTTGTTCATTTTTAGACATATCATTGGAACAATATACTCTTTAAACACATCACATTTCCAGAGTAGGCTCTCTGCTACTTTTGAAGAAATGATCCATGTTATACATAGAAACGGACATTATAGGTCATTAAAGGGGAACTACCTCCTAGAACCAACCTCTGTTTATAAATGGCCTATGTCGCATCGAAATATTCAATTTAAAGTGTAAATAGGATAATTTTGGTCATAAAGTCAGTCTCGTCCGAAATGACATTTGGAAGTGAGTGCATCACGCTGTCCAATTTCCCAGAGACAACAAGATGTGGTCCGTCCCCAGCTGCCATGTGTCGTCAAGTCTGCAACGCAAGCACATTTGCTCTGCATAGGAATGGAAATGTTGGTGCAAACTTGTAATGCATTTAACAATATTGCGCAAGATGGTAAGGAATGGATTGCATACAACAACGAATGTACAACATGATGGCTGTGACTTGTGTGTAGTAAGTAGCTCGATAGCTAGCTATGATGCTGTGATGTACATAATATATACATAGCCTCTCCCTAATGTGTAATGTCATGTATTATAGAGAGGAAGATTTGCACCTGACGATAAGGTTTGATAGGATATAACATTAGCCAGTTTGCTATCGATAACGTTTCAACTCAAACTAGCTTACTAAGAAGGTCCCTGCTAGCTAACATTAGCTAGCTAGCCAATTAGTTTAAACTCGGACAAAGATATTGATAACTAACTCGGATTTGCAAGTTTGGTAGCTAGCTACTTTTATGAGAACAGGCATGTTTGGGTTTGCACTTGCTCTTGATAACTCAGGCCCTGGCGGTGTTCTGCCTTTACTGTAATGGAACTGGAAGTCATGATCAGGGGCAAGGTTAGAACTAGCTAGCTAGCATTCAGGGACTTTGTCTGCTATAGTGCTACAACAACACGCCTGTTCTCATAAAAGTATATTTTGTATTTTCTACTGTAGGGCAAAAAGAAATGAAGGATGGTACTTGTCTAGCCTGAGTACCAATCTTTTTAGCTAACATGCTACAAATATGTGTCCGCAAGCTTTCAGTAACATAGTAACAGCGTCCGCGTCACTGGCCTGAATCTAGTCTGTACTTAGTCACTGTATTAGTATAATTACTTCCAAACAAAATCAAAGTTTATTTTCTCGCTATATGTTTATTAAGTGGTGATATTTTATTTAATTCACAGGCTACTTATAAAAGCTGGTGGACTTGTTGTTCAGTGGGGCGGCAGGTAGCTGAGCGTTGGGCCAGTAACCGAAAGGTTGCTGGATCGAATCCCCGAGCTGACAAGATAAAAAAAATCTGTCTTTCTGCCTCTGAGCAAGGCAGTAAGGCACTATTCCCCGGGCGCCGAAGACGTGGATGTCAATTATGGCAGCCCCCCGCACCTCTTATTCAGAGAGGTTGGGTTAAATGCAGGAAGACACATTTCAGTTGAATGCATTGTAGTACAACTGACTAGGTATCCCCCTTTCCCCAATATCAGGAGCAGAAGGCTGAGGCAGTATGTGGCCAGGCACCCACTTCATGTTGGTCACATTTGATCTGCTCATAGGTCAGAATACTATCACTTGCCTGTCCTGGAACTCGCCTATCAACCATTGGGAGTGTAATCAGTGCTGTCTGTATCAACTGTACCTTGTTTTTCTACAGATGGACAGGAGAGAGAGTTTATCATGGAGTCCCCTGACTTAAAGAGGTTGATACAGATCTTTGAACTGGGAGAGTCCTTGTGCCCGACATTAAAATTATACATGACATCTATTACTTTTCGTTGTCTTTTGTTATTATTGAATTGAATGGTGGGAGGAAGTACCCTGTGTATTCTTTAAACATGTCAGGGAACTGTCTTATATGGAACACAGTATGAAGGGATGACGGCTAACATGTACCACCAGACGAAATGCTGATAGGTACAGTATCTGTATCGGCTGTGAATGACAATAGAAGATGAAAGACGATCGTAACATTTGCACACTGTTATATTAGCAAAACACCACTTTTTTAAATTCTACATGGATCTGTTACACTTGAAATTTATCAAAACACTTTGTTTAGAATATCTACATAAGTTCAGCAGTTGCACTCTTCTCATCTTCCTCTGTAGGCTACTGAGCGATTCAAAGCTTCCTCCTGGTGGAAGCTTGGTCAGTAGCTAAAGAGTGGTATGAGAAGAGTTCCATCTTCCTGCATCTCACGTCTGCCTGTATTTATTGAACTCTGCCTGCTGGACCAATGGGTTGAGGCAAACTCATATTGTAGGTCCGGCCCTAGTTTATGTGCTAACCAGGAGCTGCATGGCAAATGGTCCAGGAACACAAGGAAAGCACAAAGGACAATGCCCAAGGACTAGTTAGCCCTTCCCCCTCTGAGGGGACAAAATAAATCTCTGTTACAGTATCCAGAGGACTGACTATTGAATGTGTGACAGAATAATTCTATAGTATCCATGTTTGGTATCCATCTGAAACTTGTTCACTGGGGATAACTCTGATGCTACCTACAGTGCCTTCAGAAAGTATTGATGCCATTTCCCTTTTCCACATTTTGTTACGTTGGATTCAATAAAAAATCAATCTATACACAATTGCCCAAAATGACAAAGCAAAAACAGGTTTTTATGACATTTACATAGAAATACGACATATACATAAATATTCAGACCCTTTCCTATGAGACTCAAAATTGAGCTTGTTTCTACATCTTGATTGGAGTCCACCTGTGGTAAATTCAATTGATTTGAAAAGGTACACCCCTGTCTATATAAGTTCCCACAGTTGACAGTGCATGTCAGAGCAAAAAAGCCATGAGGTCGAAGGAATTGTCCATAGACCTCCGAGACAGGATTGTGTTGAGGCACAGATCTGGGAAAGGGTACCAAAAAATGTCTCCAGCATTGAAGGTCCCCAAGAACACAGTGGACTCCATCATTCTTAAATGGAAGAAGTTTGGAACCACCAAGACCCTTCCTAGAGCTGGCTGCCCTGCCAAACTGAACACTCGGGGTAGAAGGGCCTTGGTCAGGGAGGCGACCAAGAGCCCAATGGTCATTCTGACAGAGCTCCAGAGTTTCTCTGTGGAGATGGGAGAACCTTCCAGAAGGGCAACCATCTCTGCAACACTTCAGCAATCAGGCTTTTATGGTAGAGTGGCCAGGCGGAAGCCTCTCCTCAGTAAAAGGCACATGACAGCCTGCTTGGAGTTTGTCAAAAGGCACCTAAAGGACTTTCAGACAAGATTCTCTGGTCTGATGAAACCAAGACTGAACTCTTTGGCCGGAATGCCAAGCTTCACGTCTGGAGAAACCTTGCACGATCCATACGGTGAAGCATGGTGGTGGCAACATCATGCTGTGGGGATATTTTTCAGTGGCAGGGACTCGGAGACTAGTCAGGATCGAGGGAAAGATGATCGGAGGAAAGTACAGAGATCCTTGATGAAAACCTGCTCCAGAGCGCTCAGGACCTCAGAATGGGGCGAAGGTTCACCTTCCAACAGGACAACAACCCTAAGCACACAGCCAAGACAAAGCTGGAGTGGCTTCGGGACAAGTCAAGATGTCCACCATTGTTCCTGTACCCAAGAAAGCACAGTTGTGAATCTGATGCAGCTGAAGAGCTACTGCCCCCTTACCCGGGAAAGCACTGAACAACAGGCAGGGACGTTGGACCATCAAAAATGCACAAATATGAGAACTTCATTGATTTGCGGTTCACCTATATTGGGAGTAGGGCCTTTCCTCAGCCACAGTGTGTTTATATGTGCAAAAGTACTATCTCACAACTCAATGAAACCTTCACTCTTGCGCAGACATTTAAAAACAAATCATGCCAATTTGAAAAATAAGTTTTTTGAGTGAGAATTAAGACTTTAGAGTAGTAAGACGTGTATAAAAGCAACAGATACCATTAATAAGAAGGGGCTAGAGGCATCTTATATGGTGAGCTACTGAGTGGCTAGGACAGGCAAGCCCCATACTATTGTGTAGGACTTAATTCTTCCTACTGCCACAGATATGGCTGAGACAGTGCTGAGGGGGAAAGGACAAGAAACTATACAGACAATACCTTCATCAAACAACACTGTTTCATGAAGCATCAGTGACATGGCAAGAGATGTTTTGAAACAATTACTGCTTTGCATACAAGCCAGTGAATTCTATGCGCTACAGCTGGATGAGTCAACAGACGTGGCGGGCCTGGCACAGCTCCTGGTATATGTCCGTTATGTTTATGGGGGTCAATAAAGGAAGACATCCTCTTCTGCAAACCACTGGAAGCCAGGACAACAGGAAAGGATATTTTTAAAGTACTGGACAGCTTTGAGACATCAAATGGACTTTGGTGGTTAAGATGTGTTGGTATCTGTACTGATGGTGCAAAAGCCATGACAGGGAGACATAGTGGAGTGGTAACGCGAGCAGTTGCTCCCGATGCCACTTGGGTACACTGCAGCATCCACCGAGAGGCTCTTGCTGCCAAGGGAATGCCTGACAGCTTGAAAGACGTTTTGGACACTACAGTGAAAATGTGAAAACTTTTTTACGGCCCCTGAACTCTCATGTATTTTCTGCACTATGCAATGATATGGGCAGCGACCATGTAACACTTTTACAACCTACTGAAGTGCGCTGGTTATCAAGGAGCAAACTATTTACACGTTTTTTTGAATTGAGAGACGATCTTAAAGTTTCCTTTACTGACCATAATTTTCACTTGTCTGACCGCTTGCATGATGACGAGTTTCTCACACGACTGGCCTATCTGGGTAATGTTTTTTCTCGCCTGAATGATCTGAATCTAGGATTATCAAGGACTCTCCGCAACTATAACAATATACAATTGAGGCTATGATTAAGAAGCTGGAGCTATTCTCTGTCTGCATTAACAAGGACAACACACAGGTCTTCCTGCAGAAAGTTTTTGGTACCCTTCCCCATTTCTGTGCCTCGACACAATCCTGTCATGGCGCTCTACGGACAATTAATTTGACCTCTAGGCTTGGTTTTTGCTCTGACATGCACTGTCAACTGTATAACCTTACATAGACAGGTGTGTGCCTTTCCAGTCAATACTCCAATCAAGTTGTAGAAACATCCCAGGGATGATCATTGGAAACAGGATGCACCTGAGCTCAATTTCAAGTCTAATAGCAAGAGGTCTGAATACTTATGTAAATAAGGTATTTGTTTTTATTTTTTATACAATTTCTAAAAACCTGTTCGTTTTGTCATTATGGGGACTTGTGTGTAGATTGAGGAAAAAATGTAATTTCATCAATTTTAGAATAAGGCTGTAATGTAAGAAAATGTGGAAAAAGTCAAAAGGGTCTGAATACTTTCTGAATGCACTGAACAAAAATAGAAAATCAACATTCAACAATTTTACAGAGTTACAGTTCATGTAAGGAAATCTGTCTATTGAAAGAAATGAATAAGGCCTTAATCTATGGATTTTACATGACTGGTAATACAGATACCTTTTAAAAAATAAAATAAAAAGTAGGGGCGAGGATCAGAAAACCAGTCAGTATATGGTGTGACCACCATATGCTCCATGCAGCGCAACACATCTCCTTCGCATCGAGTTGATCAGGCTGTTGATTGTGGCCTGTGGAATGTTGTCCCACTCCTCTGCAATTGCTGTGCTAAGTTGCTGGATATTGGCGGGAACTGGAACATGCTGTCGTACACGTTTTGTCCAGAGCATCCCAAACATGCTCAATGGGTGACAAGTCTGGTGAGTATGCAGGCCATGGAAAAACTGGGACATTTTCAGCTTCCAGGAATTGTGTACAGATGCAGCGGATGAATGGCACAACAATGGGCCTCAGGATCTCGTCACGGTATTTCTGTGCCATCAAATTGTCACCGATAAAATACAATTGTGTTCATTGTCCGTTGCTTATACAGTTGAAGTCGGATGTTTACATACACTTAGGTTGGAGTCATTAAAACTCTTTTTCAACCACTCCACAAATTTCTTGTTAACAAACCACAAACCATAGTTTTGGCAAGTCGGTTAGGACATCTACTTTGTGCATGACACAAGTAATTTTTCCAACAACTGTTTACAGACAGATTATTTCACTTATAATTCACTGTATCACAATTCCAGTGGGTCAGAAGCTTACATACACTAAGTTGACTGTGCCTTTAAACAGCTTGGAAAATTCCAGAAAATGATGTCATGGCTTTAGAAGCTTCTGTTAGGCTAATTGACATAATTTGAGTCAATTGGAGGTGTACCTGTGGATGTATTTCAAGGCCGACCTTCAAACTCAGTGCCTCTTTGCTTGACATCATGGGAAAATCAAAAATCAGCCAAGACCTCAGAAAACAAATTGTAGACATCCACAAGTCTGGTTCATCCTTGAAAGCAATTTCCAAACGCCTGAAGGTACCACGTTCATCTGTACAAACAATACAATGCAAGTACAAACACCATGGAACCACGCAGTTGTCATACCACTCAGGAAGGAGACGCGTTCTGTCTCCTAGAGATGAACCTACTTTGGTGCGAAAAGTGCAAATTAATCCCAGAACAACAGCAAAGGACCTTGTGAAGATGTTGGGGGAAACAGGTACAAAAGTATCTATATCCACAGTAAAACGAGTCCATTGTTATGTTTGGAGGAAAAAGGGGGATGCTTGCAAGCCGAAGAACACCATCCCAACCCTGAAGCACAGGGGTGGCAGCATCATGTTGTGGGGTTGCTTTGCTGCAGGAGGGACTGGTGCACTTCACAAAATAGATAGCATAATGAGGAAGGAAAATTATGTGGATATATTGAAGCAACATCTCAAGACATCAAATTTTTGGGTCACATACACATGGTTAGCAGATGTTAATGCGAGTGTAGCGAAATGCTTGTGCTTCTAGTTTCAAACATACAGTAATATCTAACAAGTAATCTAACAATTTCACAACAACAAAGGAATGAATAAGAATATGTACATATAAATATATGGATGAGCGATGGCCGAACGGCATAGTCAAGATGCAGTAGATGGTATAGCGTACACTATATACATATGAGATGAATAATGTAGGGTATGTAAACATTATATAAAGTGGCATTGTTTAAAATGACTAGTGATACACATGCATTACATCCAATGTTTTATTATTAAAGTGGCTAGAGATTTGAGTCAGTGTGTTGGCAGCAGCCACTCAATGTTAGTGATGGCTGTTTAACAGTCTGATGGCCTTGAGATAGAAGCTGTTTTTCAGTCTCTCGGTCCCAGCTTTGATGCACCTGTACTGACCTCGCCTTCTGGATGATAGCGGGGTGAACAGGCAGTGGCTCGGGTGGTTGTTGTTCTTGATGATCTTTTTGGCCTTCCTGTGGTGTAGGTGTCCTGGAGGGCAGGTAGTTTGCACCCGGTAATGCGTTGTGAAGACCTCACTACCCTCTGGAGAGCCTTGCGGTTGTGGGCGGAGCAGTTGCCGTACCAGGCGGTGATAAAGCCCGACAGGATGCTCTCGATTGTGCATCTGTAAAAGTTTGTGAGTGTTTTTGGTGACAAGCCAAATTTCTTCAGCCTCCTGAGGTTGAAGAGGCGCTGTTGTGCCTTCTTCACAACGCTTTCTGTGTGGGTGGACCATTTCAGTTTGTCCGTGATGTGTAGGAACTTAAAGCTTTCCACCTTCTCCACTAATGTCCCGTTAATGTGGATAGGGGGGTGCTCCCTCTGCTGTTTCCTGAAGTCCACGATCATCTCCTTTGTTTTGTTGACGTTGAGTGTGAGGTTATTTTCCTGACACCACACTCCGAGGGCCCTCAACTCCTCCCTGTATGCCATCTCGTCGTTGTTGGAATCAAGCCTGCCACTTTAGTGTCGTCTGCAAACTTGATGATTGAGTTGGAGGCGTGCATGGCCATGCAGTCATGGGTGAACAGGGAGTACAGGAGAGGGCTGAGAGCTCACCCTTGTGGGGCCCCTGATTGATTTAATATGTCCGTAAACACACCAGCCAGCTGGTCTGCACATGCTCTGAGGACACGGCTGGGATGCCGTCTGGGCCGGCAGCCTTGCGAAGGTTAACACGTTTAAATGTTTTACTCACGTTGGCTGCGGTGAAGGAGAGCCCACAGGTTTTGGTAGCGGCCGTGTCGGTGGCACTGTATTGTTCTCAAAGCGAGCAAAGAAGTAGTTTAGTTTGTCTGGGAGCAACAAATCAGGGTCCCCGACGGGGCTGGTTTTCTTTTTGTAATCCGTGATTGACTGTAGACCCTGCCACATACCTCTCGTGTCTGAGCCGTTGAATTGCGACTACTTTGTCTCTATACTGACGCTTAGCTTGTTTGATTGCCTTGCGGAGGGAATAGCTGCACTGTTTGTTTTCGGTCATGTTTCCGGTCACCTTGCCCTGATTAAAAGCAGTGGTTCGCGCTTTCAGTTTTGCACGAATGCTGCCATCAATCCACGGTTTCTGGTTGGGGAAGGTTTTAATATTCGCCGTCGGTACAAAATCACCGATGCACTTGTTAATAAACTCGCTCACCGAATCAGCATATACATCAATGTTGTTGTTCGACGCTATCCAGAACATATCTTTATAAATATAGCTTTATAAATACATTTGATTGATTGATAGTGCCGCGGCAATTCACCTAGCTTCCAAATAGGGGAGAAATGCTGAGAAATTCTAGATCTAGCACCTTTAATGTGTGTGTTTTTGTGTTTTTCCTCAGATCAGCCATGGATGTGGAACATTCCCTACACCCAGGCTCCAGACACACACGGTAACATCTGGGTCCCCTCCTGAACCACCACGCCAGACACACACACGTTCCCTTAAAAATCCAGTTACACGCACCACTTGCCAGACCTTCCATATTCTGCTCCTATGGTGCACAGACAGGCTAAATCGAATGGAATTGAGGACAAGACACTGTTACACTCTCTCTCTCTCTCTGTCTCCCCTTCTCACTACCTGTCCAGTCCAACTCTGTCTCCTTAGTACAGTTATAACTGTCTGTCATCTCTCATTCGTGTCAACCTTCTCCCTACCCTTTCTCCCTCTCTTTTTCATACTGTCTGTCTCTCACTTGTCTTCAGTAACTCTGACCTAAAGGCATCTCTTACTTTCCATTACCTGGTGCTAAAGTGAGGAAATAACCTCCTCTCTCACTTTTGTACACTAGCCTCACTCTAGTGCCGCGCTGGCCAAACCTTCTCCTGGAGAACTACTTTGTTTGCAGGCTTTTGTTCCAGCCCTACTCAAACACGTTGGTATTACATTGTTTTGTTATTGTAGCTATTCATTTAATCATGTACTGTAAGTTTCCTTTGTAATATGTGCAACAACAAAAAATCACTCACCATGTTTGTTATTAAAAATAATAAAAAAATCCCTAGTATGATGACTCTTATGTGCATAATGTAGAAAATGAAGAACATTTTATTCTGGTGGATAAAAATCTATACAATCTATAGTTGAATTTGGAAGTTTACATACACTTAGGTTGGAGTCATTAAAATGTGTTTTTCAACCACTCCACAAATTTCTTGTTATAACAAACTATAATTTTGGCAAGTCAGTAGGGACATCTACTTTGTGCATGACACAAGTAATTTTTCCAACAATTGTTTAAAGGCAGATTATTTCACTTATAATTCACTGTATCACAATTCCAGTGGGTCAGAAGTTTACATACACTAAGTTGACTGTGCCTTTAAACAGCTTGGAAAATTCCTGAAAATGATGTCATGGCTTTAGAAGCTTCTTATAGGCTAATTGACATCATTTGAGTCAATTGGAGGTATACCTGTGGATGTATTGCAAGGCCTACCTTCAAACTCAGTGCCTCTTTGCTTGACATCATGGGAAAATCAAAAGTCAGCCAAGATCTCAGGAAAAAATATTGTGGACCTCCACAAGTCTGGTTCATCCTTGGGAGCAATTTCCAAACGCCTGAACGTACCACGTGCATCTGTACAAACAATAGTATGCAAATATAAACACCATGGGACCACTCATCAGTCAAACCACTCAGGAAGGAGACGCATTCTGTCTCCTAAAATTGCAAATCAATCCCAGAACAACAGCAAAGGACATTGTGAAGATGCTGGAGGAAACAGGTACAAAAGTATCTATATCCACAGTAAAACGAGTCCTATATCGACATAACCTGAAAAGCCGCTCAGCAAGGAAGAAGCCACTGCTCCAAAACCGCCATAAAAAGCCAGACTACAGTTTGCAACTGCACATGGGGACAACATCGTACTTATTGGAGGAATGTCCTCTGGTCTGATGAAACAAAAATATAACTGTTTGGCCATAATGACCATTATGTTTGGGGGGGGGGCAGCATCATGATGAATTATGTGGATATATAGAAGCAACATCTCAAGACATCAGTCAGGAAGTTAAAGCTTGGTCGGAAATGGGTCTTCCAAATGGACAATGACCCAAAGCATACTTCCAAAGTTGTGGCAAAATGGCTTACGGACAACAAAGTCAAGGTATTGGAGTGGTCATCACAAAGCCCTGACATCAATTCTATTGAAAATTTGTTGGCAGAACTAAAAAAGCGTGTGTGAGCAACGAGGCCTACAAACCTGACTCAGTTACACCAGCTCTGTCAGGAGGAATGGGCCAAAATTCACCCAACTTATTGTGGGAAGCTTGTGGAAGGCTACCCAAAACGTTTGACCCAAGTTTAACAATTAAGGCAATGCTACCAAATACTAAATGAGTGTATGTAAACGTCTGACCCACTGGGAATGTGATGAAAGAAATAAAAGCTGAAATAAATCATTCTCTCTACTAGTATTCTGACATTTCACATTCTTAAAATAAAGTGGTGATCCTAACTGACCTAAAACAGGGACATTTTTACTAGGAGTAAATGTCAGGAATGGCGAGAAACTGGCGAGAAACTGAGTTTAAATGTATTTCGCTAAGGTGTATGTAAACTTCCGACTTCAACTGTACATGTTATACATCTCATAAACATGCTTCCAGACCATCACAACAATGCAGCTGTTTCAGTCAGTCAGCAATGCTTGGCAGAGCCTTGGAGTAGAAGCAGAGAACTCTGTTTGAGTGAAGTCTGTTAGAGCCACAGACTCACATATCTGATAAAGCATTCAAGGCTACTGAATCCAGACACTATACTTTCAAAGCCTTTCAACCAGATTAGAGCAATGGTGGAATTGGGCAGAAACCTTGAGCTCAAATGGAGAATATGTGATGATTGCTGCAGGTTTTCTGTGGTGTTTGTAGCCTAGGCCTACTCATCTAGCCTGGGATTTTGGGGGGGGGGGGGTGTTCAAATTTTAATCAACTGCTGCTTAGCAACTGTGATAGAAGCTACCTTTTATTGCCATGGCCATTGGTTCCCCATTCCTCCAACAATGTTTTGTTTTCATTATTTATGGCTGAAGCAAAAACTGAGCAACAATAATCAGCTGACAATAGTCAACATTGAAGCTACTACTTTCAGTAGTACGCAGTGACTGTGCACCTTTCAGTTTCTCAGTCCTCTCCTCTGTCCCCTAAAGTGTCCCTTTGTAGCCCTTTATACCACTCACAGTAGACTGGTTCTGTCCTGTTTGGCGAGAGATATCAGAGACCAGGAAGTAGCCTACGCAGGACGTGTCAGTCAGCATTACAGGAGGGACTGGGCTGGAGAGCGGGATAGGCACCAAGGCAGTTTTCTACCTGATGATCACTTACGCCTCGAACACACCTACAGAGGTTTGCACTAAAGGGTAAGCAGCAGCATCTGGATATGTGTGCAACAAAAGTTCAACGTTCACCTTCTGCTACAATTTATGTCAAGCCGTCTACGCATACAATTTGATGCATACGTTTGATAAATCCAACATCGGCACCATACAGAACGCACTGCAACTGCCTCTGCAACACAATCCAGCGTTCCGTTGGAAATTAATTTTTGCTACTTCGGGTGTACCAAGGCGCACGACCCTGTAGGTGTGATCGAGGCATTACAGTAGGCTACCAGCTAATGGATAACAGATGGGCTCCCGAGTGGTGCAGTGGTCTAAGACACTGCATCTCAGTGCAAGAGGCATCACTGCAGTACCTGGTTTGAATCCAGGCTTTATCACATCCGGATGTGATTGGGAGTCCCATAGGGCGGCGCACAACTGGCCCAACGTCGCCCGGGTTTGGCCGGGGTAGGCCGTCATTGTAAAGAATTTGTTCTTAGCTGACTTGCCTAGTTAAATAATAATAATCAGCGGGGTAGTCGTGAAGCTACTTTTAAAAGTCCCATGTCGTTTGCACTGTGAAGCTGATCTCACCCAATTTCGCAAATTCTAACTGCATTGAGATAATACGAACATAATGTTATAGGCCGTTCCAGACTATTTGTGGATGTTTCGCTGGAATCATTTTTGCATTACCCATGCCAGAATTAATCAAATACAGTTCGCACGAGGGGTACCTCGGCACCTCTAAGGAAATCTGACAAACAATGCAACTTTAAAGTTAGACTCAGCAAAATGAAGTTGGTAGATATTGGGCGTGTTTGAGTGGTAAGTCGAAAGCAAGTCGGGGAAGTGCAGCTGCAACGGCCGAAAGTCGGACACTGATATGGTTTTCCTACAGCAAGGCTCAGTGCAACATGACAGCGATGTCATTGTTTGTTTGTAAAAGTTTTTCTTTATAATGTTAAAATAAATGTCTCCAACCGCAGTATCTCACATTCACAAATAAATATTATACACAGTGTACAAAACATCTTTCTATGACATAGACTGAGCAGGTGAATCCAGGTGAAAGCTATGATCCCTTATTGATGTCACTTGTTAAATGAACTTCAACCAGTGTAGATGAAGGGCAGGAGACAGGTTAAAGAAGGATTTTTAAGCCTTGAGACATTTGAGACATCAATTGTGTATGTGTGCCTTTCAGAGAGTGAATGGGCAAGACAAAATATTTAAGTTCCTTTGAACAGGGTAAGGTAGTAGGTGCCAGGCGTTCTTGTGTCAAGAACTGCAACGCTGCAGAGTTTTTCCACACTCAACCGTTTCCCGCGTGTATCAAGAATGGTCCACCACCCAAAGGACATCCAGCCAACTTGACACAACTGTGGGACGCATTGGAGTCAATATGGACCAGCATCCCTGAGGAACTCTTTTGACACCTTGTAGATTCCATGCTCCAACGAATTTAGGCTGTTCTGAGGGCAAAAGGGGGGTGCAACTCAATATTAGGAAGGTGTTTTTAATGTTTTCTACACTCAGTGTATGTGTGTACATTGTACAATCAATTGGTGTGAGAGAGAGACTCAAATATATTCATTTGCACATATCCACTGTATATGAATTGCAACAAAGTTGGTTCCTGTTTCAGCCAGGACTTTGGTCAAGTTCTCCTGGGTCTAACAAAAACACACTAACAATAGAGCCTCCCACGAGGCAGGCGACGGTTGGTGAAGAGCAACTGCAGAAACTTGCAGTAAAAACTTCTTTGATCACATGATATTTGTGAAATTCATGCAGTCGACATAATGCAACACACTTTGAAAGGCGCTAACCAACGACGGTCACCGACTTGGCAATAGTGATTTGCTCGAACGCGCCCATTGAGATGACGCCGTTACGCACAGTAGCTGTGCAAGTGCACCGGTTCGCTTCGCGCTGTTACAGCGTGGCAGCCACGGAACCAAAACTGAGAAGTTGGACCTTGCACTTCAACTCTCTTAGTTGCAGAAATTGACCCACTATTCTGTTTACTTTCTGCATCTACTTATCGCTGAGTCTAACTTCAATATGACTATTTAACATTGCTTTATTTTTCATTTAAAAAATCCTGTTGATGATAAGGTGAGAGTCGAGGTAATTGGGTATCTTTTTAAATGAAACATTCCCAACAGTTATGGGACTTCTGCCAGAATATCAAACTATACATGGGCTGTCCCGCGAAATGAGTGCCTTTCGCATCCCTTTAATATTTTAAGTAGAAATTGTGCACCAGTATTGAATTGTAAAAGCCTGTCATATTAAAGGAAGCGCCCTTTAATATAGACCACATGGGGAATTGTATGAATCTGATTTTTAATATGAATAAAGATTCATATTAAATTCAGCATTTTTACATGTCCCTCCAAGCACCCTCTGTGATTAACCCATTTAACCCCAACATTTCACCATCATTGTAAAGCCCTAGTTATTTATTTTCTTTCACAAAGTCATTCCTGAAGATGATTATTTATTTAATGTGATTAGGGATTAATTTATGTCTGTCACTGATTTTACGTGAAATGAACTCTCGTTTTAATAAGGTGAAACTATTCCTTTAAAAAAAAAAAAAATTCAAAAGAAACATTGAACATCTAAAAGTGAAATCAGTGTATAAGCAGGTGAGCTGGTTCTACTCTTTTGGGTCATTTGCTGTGTTTTGTGGGGGAAAACGGAGCGGGTCGAGTGTACCACGCCAGCCTTGTTACTGATATTTAGTCTCGCGTAGCCACAACTCCAAAATCACGTTGTGGTCACACCAATAATTTTTTTTACCCCAAGGCAAGTCATTTGATTGGCTTGACGTGTTGTGAGGAGTCACTGGTTTCCACCGCTTTGTAGCTACTTTTGTGCCATGGACTTCACCAGGCTTTCCCGATTACATGCTGACTAGACTGGGCGAGTGCATGCTGATTTTGTCCATCCACACCAGACGTGATCAGGACACTACCAGTCAAAAGTTTGGACACCTACACATTGAAGAGTTGTTCTTTATTTTTTTATTATTTTCTACATTGTAGAATAATAGTGAAGAAATCAAAACTATGAAATAACACATGTGGAATAAGGTAGTAACCAAAGAAGTGTTAACTTTTTATGGCTGCAGGGGCAGTATTGAGTAGCTCTGATTAAAGGTGCCCATTTCAAACGGCCTCGTACTCAATTCTTGCTCGTACAATATGCATATTATTATTACTATTGGATAGAAAACACTCTCTAGTTTCTAAAACCGTTTGAATTATATCTGTGAGTCAAACAGAACTCATTTGGCACAAACTTCCTGACCAGGAAGTGGAAAGTCTGAAATCGATGCTCTGTTCTACTTCCTGCCTATACATGGGCATGATACGTATTAGTATACGTGCACTTCATACACCTTCCCTTGGATGTCAAGAGGCGGTGAGAGAAGAAATTTCGTGTTTATCTTGGTCTGAAGTGGAATACAAGCTCTTTGTATGACGTGTCCGCCCATTTCCTGTTTTCTGGAGAGCGCGAAAGGGGACTTGGATTTGCCTTCTGTTTAGCTGCCGTTATAGGCGACTAATATCTCCGGCTTTGATTTTATTTGATACATGTGACCATATCATCGTAAAGTATGTTTTTTCAATATAATTTCATCAGATTATTATCATTATCATTATATTATCAGATTTCGGGAGTTTTGCCGTGTTCCGTTCTCTTCCGTTTGTTGACAAGGAGAGCTTCGAGCCACTTGGCTAGTGCGCTTGCTAAATCAAGAGGGAAAATGGACGTTCTAAATCCAAACAACGATTGTTCTTGACAAAGGACACCTTGTCCAACATTCTGATGGAAGATCACCAAAAGTAAGAAACATTTTATGATGCTATTTCATATATTTGTCGTGCATGTGAACTAGTCGCCGGCGCCCAACTTTGGGGTACTCAGCTATACCGAAGCTGGATGTCGTAATGAAGTTATTTTTTAGAATTCTAACACTGCGATTTCATTAAGAACTAATGGATCTATCATTTCCTATACAACATGTATTTTTTAGTTATGTTTATGAATAGCTATTTGGTCAGAATATGTGTGTCAGAAAACGTGTCAGAAAAATATCGTTGCTGTTTAGACGTTGTGGAAAAAGTAGCTAAGATAGCAACATGTATAACCACTGATTTCAGCTCTAAATATGCACATTTTCGAACAAAACATAAGTGTATGTATAACCTGATGTTATAGGACTGTCATCTGATAAAGAATATCAAGGTTAGTCAAAAATTATATATCCTTTGCTGGTTTGTTACGATCGCTAACTTTTACTGCTGGGAAATGGCTTGTCTTTCTGGCTATTGTGGTAAGCTAATATAACGCTATATTGTGTTTTCGCTGTAAAACACTTAATAAATCGGAAATATTGGCTGGAATCACAAGATGCCTGTCTTTCATTTGCTGTACACTATGTATTTTTCAGAAATGTTTTATGATGAGTAATTAGGTATTTGACGTTGGTGTCTGTAATTATTCTGTCTGCTTTCGGTGCAATTTCTGATTGTAGCTGTAATGTAAACTATGATTTATACCTGAAATATGCAAATTTTTCGAACAAAACATAGATTTATTGTATAACATGTTATAAGACTGTCATCTGATGAAGTTGTTTGTTGGTTAGTTTGGTTGGTTCTTGGTTAGTTAGGTTGGCTTTGTGCATGCTACCTGTGCTGTGAAAAATGTCTGTCCTTTTTTTGTATTTGGTGGTGAGCTAACATAAATATACGTGCTGTTTTCGCTGTAAAACATTTTAAAAATCGGACATGTTGGCTGGATTCACAAGATGTGTACCTTTCATTTGCTGTATTGGACTTGTTAATGTGTGAAAGTTAAATATTTAAAAAATATATATTTTGAATTTCGCGCCCTGCACTTGAGCTGGCTGTTGTCATAAGTGTACCGACGTCGGCCTTGCAGCCATAAGAAGTTTTAAACAAATCCAAATATATTTTAGATTTTAGAGTCTTCAAAGTATCTACCCTTTGCCTTGATGACAGCTTTGCACACTCTTGGCATTATCTTGAACGAGTTCCCACATATGCTGAGCTCTTGTTGGCTGCTTTTCCTTCACTCTGCGGTCCAACTCATCCCAAACCATCTCAATTGGGTTGAGGTCGGGTGATTGTGGAGGCCCGGTCATCTGATGCAGCACTTCATCACTCTCCTTCTTGGTCAAATAGCCTTTACACAGCCTAGAGGTGTGTTAGGTCATTGTCCTGTTGAAAAACAAATGATAGTCCCACTAAGCGCAAACCAGACGGGATGGTGCATCGCTGCAGAATGCTGTGGTAGCCATTCTGATTAAGTGTGACTTGAATTCTTAATAAGCAAAGCACCCCCACACCATCACACCTCCTCCATGCTTCACGGTGGAAACTAAACATGCGGAGATCATCTGTTCACCTACTCTGCGTCTCACAAAGACAGCAGGTGGAACCAAAAATCTAAAATTTGGACTCATTTCCACCGGTCTAATATCCATAGCTTGTGTTTCTTGGCCCAAGTTAGTCTCTTATTATTATTGGTGTCCTTTAGTAGTGGTTTCTTTTCTGAAATTTGACCATGAAGGCCTGATTCACGCAGTCTCCTCTGAACAGTTAATGTTGAGATGTGTCTGATACTTGAACTCTGTGAAGCATTTATTTGGGCTGCAATTTCTGAGGCAGGTAACTCTAATGAACTTATCCTCTGCAGCAGAGGTTTCTCTGGGTCTTCCTCTCCTGTGGTGGTCCTCATCCGAGCCAGTTTCATCATAGCGGTTGATGATTGTTGCGACTGCACTTGAAGAATTTTTATTTATTTAACCTTTATTTAACTAGGCAAGTCAGTTAAGAACAAATTCTTATTTACAATGATGGCCTATTTAACCTTTATTTAACTAGGCAAGTCAGTTAAGAACAAATTCTTATTTACAATGACGGCCTACCAAAAGGCAAAACGCCTCCTGCGGGGACGGAGGATAAATAAATGAATAAATAAAATATATGAAATAAATTAATAAATAAAATATAAATATAGGACAAAACACGCATCACAACAAGAGAGACAACACAACACTACATAAAGAGAGACCTAAGACAATAACATAGCAAGGCAGCAACACATGACAACACAGCATGGTAGCAACACATGATAACAACATGGTAGCAGCACAGAACATGGTACAAACATACTCCCAAGTACTTGTATGAGGTGACTACCTCAAGCTCTAAAGCCTCAGAGGCAGTAATCACATCTGTGGGGAGAGGGGCATTCTTCCTACCAAACCACATGACCTTTGTTTTGGAGGTGTTCAGAACAAGGTTAAGGGTAGAGAAAGCTTGTTGGACACTAAGAAAGCTTTGTTGTAGAGCATTTAACACAAAATCCAGGGAGGGGCCAGCTGAGTATAAGACTGTATCATCTGCATATAAATGGATGAGAGAGCTTCCTACTGCCTGAGCTATGTTGTTGATGTAAATTGGAAAGAGCGTGGGGCCAAGGATCAAGCCTTGGGGTACTCCCTTGGTGACAGGCAGTGGCTGAGACAGCAGATTTTCTGGCTTTATACACTGCACTATTTGAGAGACGTAGTTAGCAAACCAGGCCAAAGACCCCTCAGAGACACCAATATTCCTTAGCCGGCCCACAAGAATGGAATGGTCTACTGTATTTTTGGTTACTACATGATTCCATATGTGTTATTTCATAGTTTTAATGTCTTCACTATTATTCTACAATGTAGAAAATAGTAAAAATAAAGAAAAACCATTGAATGAGTATGTGTGTCCAAATTTTCGACTGGTACTGTATATTCATTGTTTTACCACTTGAGATGGGAAGTTGAACATTTTTATGAAGTTGAACATGTGCTCTTTATGACAGAATGTTAAAATGAAGTGTTTTTTTTTTTACCAAGTTACACTTCTCAAAAGGCACCGAATTGGTGGAACAACCCACATACTGACTTATTAGGAAGGCTTTCATGTGCCTTCATCTGACACGATGCGGAGGCTCCTTCTCGCAGGGACCTCGGTGTCCTCGCTGCCGCCGTAATGGCGTGCAGGAGAGGCTGCTGCTGCGGTGTGGTGAACGAGGATAACGCGCGGTTTCTGATGCTGGCGGTGCTGATCGTGCTGTATCTGCTGTGCGGTGCTGCTGTGTTCTCTGCGTTGGAGCAGCCGAAGGAGCTACAGGCAAACGAGCAGTGGGCGCAGCGCTTCGAGAGATTCACCCAGAAGCACAACCTTAACCGGACCGACTTGGAGACATTTCTCCGTTTCTATGAGGAGGCGAACATCGCCGGTATCCGCGTGGATACACTGAGACCGCGCTGGGATTTTACCGGCGCCTTTTACTTTGTTGGGACCGTGGTGTCGACCATAGGTAAACTCAGAAACAAAGCCATAAGGTTAAGTAAAGAATGTATTGTATAAAAAAATAATGTATAAAAGTGTATTGCAAAGAAATGTACTTTTAATCAAAATGCACCATTTGAATAATTTAGAATAGGTGCCATGCACCAGATTACAAGAAAAAATGTGTTTATGTTGCATACCTTTCAAAAATGGTTGTTAATATAATTCAGGAAATGACTTGCACTTCAAAAGATAGGACACTGTGACATATTGACAAACTGATTAACCGAATAACCCATATATTTTTATCCCTATCAATAAGAGGGAGAAATGAATACTGAATTTATGCCGGAAAAATGTATAGGCAGGTCTGCGATTTAATAGATATAGCAGGATACAATCAAGGTAGATAAACATGTAGGTATTTTGCGTACTGGAAATACTCTTCTTTAGTCTACTGTAGATGACCATGCAGATAAAGGAGACAGAAACAAATTACATATTGGAGACATTAAATATACTTTTGTCCGTGTGACAAAGAGTGTTGAGGTTGTTCCTTCTCAAGAAGATGAAGTTGACCCAGTCTCAGAAATCATTGTTCCGTTAATTGGCAGCTCCTATTTCTCCCAATCATTGCTAGCTTTAAAGCAGAAGGAAAATGAACATCAAATTACTGATGACATGAGTGATGACATCAGTTTTGCCAGAAATGATATGGCAATTAATCATTCATGTTATTTATTTTCATTGCAGATATTTATTTTCTGTCAACACCTATTATAAAAATGTATAATTTGGCACACAGAATCTAGAGGCCATGAGTAACTTGGTCAAATAGAATGGCACAGATAAGCCACTAGTGGGCACCTTTGAGCACTGCCCAAGCAACGCATTTGATTATTATTAATTTGTTTTAAGTACTTATTGGCCTATAGCAGTCTCACTTAAACCCTCATATCTGTTGCTCCGTTTGACATAGACTTGAAACTTTGTATGTAAGTAGGTATCTTTCCTCATGCTGGGCAAATTTACCTCAAGGACCCATAAGTTCCGTCAAGATAGATTTTCCTCCATCTTGGAAATTGTGGAAAACTTTTGAAAAACATCCAAATGAAAAAAAAGTTATATGCACTCCAAATTTGGTCTTTGAACACATCACTCATAAAGAATTTTAGAAAATTAGATTGATGCATTCAAAGATGGCCACACTATACCAGTAGATGCATATTAGCACATAGGCTAATATGCAAAAACAAGCCCTTAGTTTGAGAAAAACTCAGGGATTGGCCAAAAAGATGGCTAGATTATTGATAAATCAGGAAATCCAATTGTACGTGTCCATTTATATCCTTTGTAAATCCACTCCACAATGGCCAATCAACTTGACACTTTTAAGGGTCATCAAAGACATAACCATGATTGAACCATGTTGAGTTTGACATTGATATCTTAAAGATAAGGAAACTATTAACAATTCACTTTTTTGACTACGTAACACTAATGCTTAAAATATAACATAAAAATCTTCTCATGGGCTAAATGTCATATGCAATCCAAATTTGGTCTTTGGACTCATCAAAATAGCCCTTGAAGATGTTGAGAAAAGATGGCCACACAATTTTTTTATTTTTTTTATTTTTATTTAACTAGGCAAGTCAGTTAAGAACAAATTCTTATTCACAGACCCTAACCCGGACAACGCTGTGGCAATTGTGCGCCGCCATATGGGACTCCTAATCATGACCGGTTGTGATAGAGCCTGGAATCGAACCAGGTTCTGTAGTGACGCCTCTAGCACTGAGATGCAGAGCCTTAGACCGCTGCGCCTCTCAGGAGCCCATCTACTATACCAGTAGATACATATTAGCACATACGATAATATGCTAAAAATACTTCAAAAATCTTTTCATGAACCATAGCACCACATGACAGCGATTTCCCGGCCTTCTTCACTCACGGTTTTTGAGCTCCGCCCAAGCAAGGCCTTTGATTTGGTTTGGTCAAAAAGAGTGGCACAGATTGGGGGTACTGTTATAAGCGGTCTCAGTTAAACCCTCATACCCATGATACATCTCTTAACTTAGTTTGAAAACAGCTAAGGGATTGGTTAAGAAATGACTGAGTTATTGATAAATCAGGAAATCCGATTTTATGTGATTTTACATTTAAATCCTTTGTAACTCCACTCCACAATGGCCTATCAACTTTAGCTTTCAGGGTCATCAGACATTACCATGATGAACCATGTTAAGTTTGAAATGTACAGTATATCTTAAAAAATATTAACAATTCACTTTTTTTACAATGTAACACTAATGCGTTGGGGTAGGACCTTTTGGTCCTAGACTTGGCGCTCCGGTACCACTTTCAATTTTGGATGGGAAGCGTTGATCGATTGAACATCTCTGGAGAGACCTGATACCTGAAAGAGCTTGAGGATCTGCAGAGAATAATGGGAGAAACTCCCCAAGTACAGGTGTGCCAAGCTTGTAGCGAAATACCTAAGACTCAAGACTGTAATCGCTGCCAAATGTGCTTCAACAAAGTCCTGAGTAAAGGTTCTGAATACTTATGTAAATGTGATATTTCAGTTTTTATTTTTAATACATTTGCAAAATATCTAAAAACACGTTTTTGCTTTGTCATTCTGGGGTATTGTGTGTAGATTGATGAGGGGAAAAAACGATTTAATACATTTTAGAATAAGGCTGTAACGTAACAAAATGTGGAAAAAGTCAAGGGGTCTGAATACTTTCCCGAATGCACTGTATGCTTATATATGCTAAAAATGCTTTAAATAACTTCTTCTCATTAACTGTAAATCAGATTGACTCCAGATTTGGTATGTAGACTCAATAAATGAGCTTCTAATGAATTTGAGAAAGAGTATTCGACCAAGCTACACCACTAGATGGAACCATATCACAACAGGGCTATAAGAACTGAATCGATGGACATGGGCCATAACATTTGGTATGTAAACCTTATGTATATGTCATTAGAAGCTGTGTAAATATAAAGTCATGGCAATAATAAAGCTGATCTACCCCCTAATTAAAAAAAATAACATTAAAATAAATCACGATATTTCACATTGTTGATCTGCATAATATAAATCTGACATTCATTTGCATGAGACAAAGTCATCTTGATCAACAGTTAATGCTCTAGTATCTACAGTGCCAACAAATGGTCTGGTGCAGACAACTGTTGATCAAGTAGACTTTGTCTCATGCAAATTAATGTCTGATTTATATTATGCAGACAAACAATGTGAAATATCGTGATTTATTTATAAAAAATAATGAATTAGGGGGTAAATATTATTTCAGATAGATTGTGGCTTCTGTCAATGTAATTGTCTGCATCATTTCCAATGCTACATATCCCTCTCCTTTTTGTAAATACACATTCTTTTAAATAGATATATATTTTATTTCTGAAATATTGGGATTAGTATATCTGTATAATCACCTATTGCTGCCCTGTTATTTGGTCTCAATGTAGTAAAAAGTGGATATTTTATTCAGGAAAATGTGAAACCGGAAGTCCTGCCACTTGCACAGTCAGCGTATTACAGCTGTGAGAATGGAATTTAACTATTTTGGAATGCTAATGTAGAGTGTACCAACTGAGATTTAAATAATTGGTACATAATCACCTTGTTGCCTCTGGACAAATTGGCTTAAGAAACTCTGGAGAATCCTATTTGTCAAAAAGAGTCAAAGAGTCAAAAACAAAACAGTTAAGAGAACAATTCTGAAACCACAAATCATATTCAAACCATATTTATATTATTTGGTACATGGACTTGCTCACATTGCTCAGACCAACCTACAGCACTAGACTAAACTTCGCTAGTGTCATCCTTGTGGTATTGAGAGATAAACATGGTAATGCTTTCACTGATTACACATAAAGGAAGTTCCTACATGACAGAGTGCTTGCTTTATCTAATTGAGCTTGTATCCTTTCTGTTATCCTGTGAAGCCTGTTTCTTTGCTGCTCGCAACCTACATATTCTTGTTTTGGGTCTTGTTTTTGTTCTTTTTTCTAGTAGCCTGTCAACCATTACAAATCAGATACAGTTGAGCACTTTGCCTCCCTCCAGCCGTCCATATATCCTTTACTGAGAGTGTGTAACACATATAAAGTATATAACCTACGGGCAGCGGACAATACAGCCAGAGGTTAGAAGTTGAGTACATGATGCTCATATAGAACATGATGATACTCAAAGGCTGTTTGCGCAGTATGGGGTAACCCCCCAGGCTAGCCCCACTATGCAGACAGACACCTCATGCATTCTTAAGGATATGTTTCAAGGGAAACCAGTCTTTTTTGAACACCGAGGTTTAGTGAGAATGAGAAGGGTCTTCTCTCTATCCTCATGGTCAAGGCTGAAAGAAATATCATACTGTGGTGCGGGGTCTTGTCATACTCTATCTTAGTAATTAGATAAGTCAATAACACCATTTTTCTAGCGCCCGCAAAAAAAAACACATCTTTGGTTTCAGAGACCTGACAAAACAATGTAAAACTAAAATAATGAAGATGTTTTATGCCGTGAAATGTGTTGTTCTACAGGGTCAGCCATAGTGGTACGGCGGCCTGGAGCAAATTAGGGTTAAGTGCCTTGCTCAAGGGCACCTTGACAGATTTCTCACTTTGTCGGCTTGTGTATTCGAACCAGCGACCTTTTGGTTACTGGCCCAACTCTCAAACCCGATAGGCTACCTTTTTACCTCAATTGTATCTCAACTGTATTTCAGTGACATGTTTTTTTGGTGTGGAGGGAGAATATTATGTTACTGGTTTGAAAATGTATTTGTCAGGGACCACAGTTTATTTGAAACGGTATTGGGTAAAGGTAGTAAAACTAAATGCATGCTCTTCAACCGATCGCTGCCCGCACCCGCCCGCCCGACTAGCATCACTACTCTGGACGGTTCTGACTTAGAATATGTGGACAACTACAAATACCTAGATGTCTGACTAGACTGTAAACTCTCCTTCCAGACTCACATTAAGTATCTCCAATCCAAAATTAAATGTAGAATCAACTTCCTATTTCCCAAAGAAAGCCTCCTTCACTCACGCTGCCATACATACCCTTGTAAAAATGACTATCCTACCGATCCTTGACTTCTGCGATGTCATTTACAAAATAGCCTCCAACACTCTACTCAGCAAACTGGATGCAGTCAATCACAGCGCCATCCGTTTTGTTACCAAAGCCCCTTAAACCACCCACCACTGCGACCTGTATGCTCTAGTCGGCTGGCCCTCGCTACATATTCGTCGCCAGACCCACTGGCTCCAGGTCATCTATAAGTATTTTCTAGGTAAAACTCCGCCTTATCTCAGCTCACTGGTCACCATAACAACACCCACCCGTAGCACGCGCTCCAGCAGGTATATGTCACTGGTCAACCCCAAAGCCAACACCTCCTTTGGCCGCCTTTCCTTACAGTTCTCTGCTGCCAATGACTGGAATGAATTGCAAAAATCGCTGAAGTTGGAGACTTATATCTCCCTCACTATCTTTAAGCATCAGCTATCTGAGCAGCTTACTGATCGCTGCAGCTGTACACAGCCCATCTGTAAATAGTCCATCCAACTACCCACCTCATCCCCATATTGTTTTTTAAAACTTTTTTGTAGTTGCTCTTTTGCACACCAGTATTTCTACTTGCACATCATCATCTTATATCACTCCAGTATTAATTTGCTAAATTGTAATTACTTCGCTACTATGACCTATTTAATGCCTTACCTCCTTACTCCATTTGCACATATTGAATATAGCTTTTTCTATTGTGTTATTGACTGTACTTGTGTTTATCTCACGTGTAACTCTGTGTTGTTGTTTATTGTCGCACTGCTTTGCTTTATCTTGGCCAGGTCGCAGTTGTAAATGAGAACTTGTTCTCAACTGGCCTACCTGGTTAAATAAAGGTGATTTTTTTTAAAAGGTTATAATATAGAGTATAGTCAACAGGATACACCTCCGTCAATGTCAATGAGAGAATGAAACGTTAGACACACTAACAGAAGCCAATAAAGGCAGTGCCTTATTGCTAGCATCTCCTTTCCCTCTTCTCCAGTAGTCTCAAGCCTGTTCTTCAGCCCTGACTCTCTTTCTTTTTAAAATAATGAGTTTTTAGGGATGTATTTTTCATCTCTGAGGAGCACATCTGTGAGAATGGTCATTTAAAAAACCCAGTTGCTAAATTAGCATTGAACTCAATGGGACGGAGGAGTATAGCGATGGATGAGCGAGAGATATGCCAAGAAAACGTATTATGAGACATCGCCACCTATGGCCATCTGGTTTACTTTCTTCTGATTCGAAGTGAACGAGGGATGAGGGTGGGCACTTTAGGAACAGACAGGGAGGGTAAGGTAATTATGATGAATGAACCTTCACCATTTTAATTTCTCTCCTGAACATCTCCCCTTCCCTCCAAACCTCTCTCTTCTCCTCCACCCCTCCCCCCTCTCTCTGGTCAGGATTTGGCATGACCACCCCGACCACGGTCAGTGGCAAAGTCTTCCTCATCTTCTATGGCCTGATCGGCTGCGCCTCCACCATCCTATTCTTCAACCTCTTCCTGGAGCGCATCATCACCGTGCTCGCCTTCGTGCTCAAGTCATGCCACGATCTGCAGCGCCGGCGCCAGGGCGTCATGCCCCACGATGGCCTCAGGGGGGCGCCACCGCCAGGACCCAGAGATAGAGACAAGGACAGTCTGGCTGGATGGAAGCCTTCTGTGTACTACGTGATGCTGATTCTTTGTGTAGCTGCTGTGGTGATATCCTGCTGTGCCTCGGCCATGTATTCAGCGGTGGAGGGGTGGGGCTATCTGGACTCGCTGTACTTCTGTTTTGTGGCGTTCAGCACCATCGGGTTCGGGGACATGGTAAGCAGCCAGAGGGTTACGTACGACGGGAACCAGACAGCCTACAGACTGGGGAACTTCCTGTTTATATTGATGGGTGTCTGCTGTATCTACTCGCTGTTCAACGTCATATCCATTGTCATCAAGCAGGTGAGGATTTTTTGTTTTATTTACGTTTGTTTTATGAGTAGTTGTTGTAGTTGCACGCATGCACAGACACACACATTGTGGGAGATGGCGTGCATTCACTCTCTGTCTTTACTCTGTCCTGTCTGTCTGTCCTTTCCTATTGGCTATCCCTCTCTTCCTCCTCTCTTTCACACACACACACACACACACACACACACACACACACACACACACACACACACACACACACACACACACACACACACACACACACACACACACACACACACACACACACACACACACACACACACTCCAGCCTCTTTCACTAGGTATGTGGGGGTTTTACCAGAGCACTATCATTAACAATGTTACAGAATTTCAAAGTTCCATAAAAATAATACATTTTCCCAAAACTCAAGCAGACTCTCAACTGGCTGCTGAGAAAGCTGGACATCTTCTGCTACCGAGGTTGCTGCCACTGCTGCCCCGCCGGGATCGCGAAGAGATTGCACCCGCGGCGGAATGCCGTGATGCCCAGCGGCACTGGACACGGACACTCCCGGGCGCGGCGGACTGTCTCCATAGAAACGGACGCGTTGAATGAGAGTGAGACGGATGGAGGACGGCGGATGTCAGGGGAGATGATCTCCATGAGGGACTTCCTGGCAGCCAATAAGGTGAGAGCGTCACCGGGTAAAAAGAACATTAAAGGTTCACTCCGTTACTTTCATCTCTAGTCAAAAGTGTTGCCCTTGCACTTTATACATTGAGGGCATAGGTCTTTGGCATGTTTTGACTGTATTTACAGTATCTAGTACCCGGAGTGGCCAGTAGGGCTAGGGACCAATTTAAATCAATGTTTCTGACTGCGCCTGATTTCTGTTTCTTGGTGCTGTCATGCAACATGGAATGTGTGATATATTGTCAAGCAGTTGGGAGATGCAAACCCTGCACTAATTTAACTGTACAAAGGGACAGTAAAGTTTGGTAACACTTAAAGGTACACTCAGTGAGATGAAGTTGCATGCACAATGTAAACACAATGACCTTTAAATGTCAACCGGGCTACACCACAGATCTTCTGTGCTACGGGTTGAACCGAGCCCTAAGAAGCGCTGAAGCGCAAGGCTAAACTTCTTTGCCACGTCGTAGCAGCATAAAGCGCACATCTGCACGTACTCTGTGCGACAATGTGTGAGAGCAAAGTCTTGCATCGCGCTCATCTCAATATCTGCGGTGCTGCTTGTTGCAACGTCATCTTGCTGAGTCTACCTTTAAAGCCTGCAGGCATGCTGTACATCTTGTTCTGAACATGTAGGAGCCTTTATAATGTCTTATCTTTTGTCTAGTTATGAAAGTATCATGTGAACCTCTCCTCGCCTCTCCAGGGGAACCTGGACCTGATGCTGCTGTCGGAGGCAGCAGCCAATGGGATCCCTCGGCCTTCCGTCTCCAACCAAAACAGACAGAATGGTTTCTCTGGGGGAGTAGGGGCGCTGGGCATCATGAACAACAGGCTGGTTGAGACCAGTGTGGATAGATGACTGAATATTACAGTCGTTATGCAGGCTTACCCTTATTGACATGTGTACAGTATTTGTTATTGACAGCTATGGTGTTGTTTTGTAGGAGACAGATCATGCTTTTATGCTTGAATAGGTGCTCAGAAATTGAAATCAGTTGTCAAATACATAAAGATCTTGATTGAGGAACTCCCCTTCACTCTGCTATAAAACAAATCATCAGATATCACACTATATTGCAAATACGGTTCCAAAAAATGTTATAAAACTACAAGGAAAACCCTGTACTGATACATTTGATTGATTCTAAAAGTGCTAGCTGTCATTTAATCTGTAACAGAATAGTACTTCTTCCTCTCTTTCGTTTTTAAATATGAATAAGAAAAATTGAAAGAAGACTGAAATCTATTACCTGAAATTGCACATACTAATTTCAAACTTACCCTGCACCCCTCAATAGAGTTAAAAAGGAGACATTTGCAATGTTTCAGGAAGAACTGAAATCAATTCAAGTATGCAGGAATAAATACAATTTACTTATAAATTCTGTTTATATCTCAGCGCTCCACTTCTCGTCTTTTGAAGGTAGAACTTAATGTACACGTGGCTCTGAATTGCTAATCGGACAGCTGTTGTGTTTGTAGCTGGATACCTGATGTATGTATGTATGTATGTGTGCGTGCGGGTGGTCTGGAACATAGAGTCACCACACACCTGAATAATGGATGACGCAGGACATCAAAATAACTTTTATTTTTCCCCACGCTCTTTTTTTGTATTTTCATCTCCCATTGATCTTCTTTCGGGGAAGTTTGACACTTTAAATCAGGCGACTCCTGAGTCACGACATAACGCACTGTTGAGTGCAGGGTTTGAAGCGTTGTTTTACATAAAAAGCAACCTCAGAAAGCTTTTATAATATCGTCTTCCCATCTCGCTCCCTGTTACAGTCCCCGTGCGCTACTTGAAACGATGCAAGGAATCCCTAACAGTGTGTTGAAATAATGTGAACCGAGCAATGTGTTAGGATTTTATGAGCGTGAAAGGGATTGTATAAACAATGTGGAGATAGACATTTGAATTGACTGGCTATTTTCTTTGGGTGTTTTAACGTCATTTTACGTTATGATCATATTGCACATGTCAGCAGTCTAGGTCTCTTTTCTGGAGGGGCTTGCATCCTTCTGGCAATGCATTGTCATCTGCCACTGCTATAATTAAAGGTTTCTATTTTTATTATTATTTTATATTATGTAACAGGACATTGTTTCTTACGATTTGTCAGTTGGCACTTCACTGGAGGCAGAGAAAAACATTGAACAGGCTTATGCTGCCCCTGTCAAACAGTTCACGCTACTAATAGACAAATCTTAATGCTTTAAAATGTATCATACCCAAATTAACAAGAGGGATAAACTGTTTCTCTCAAGCCCTCAAACTTTTCAAAGATGTTTGTGTGGAAAAACGGTGTATTTTCTCAACAGTATAGACCCGAGTGAAAGCAGTTGATACATACAGTACCAGTCAAAAGTTTTAGAACACCTACTCATTCAAGGGTTTTTCTTTATTTTTACTATTTTCTACATCGTAGAATAATAGTGACGACATCAAAACTATGAAAGAACACATATGGAATCATGTAGTAACCAAAAAAGTGTTATATTTTATATTTGAGGTTCTTCAAAGTAGCCACTCTTTGCCTTGATGACAGCTTTGTACCCTCTTGGCATTCTTCAACCAGCTTCACCTGGAATGCATTTCAATTAACAGGTTTGCCTTGTTAAAAGTTAATTTGTGGAATTTCTTTCCTTCTTAATGTGTTTGAGCCAATCAGTTGTGTACAAGGTAGGGGTGGAACACATTAGATAGCCCTATTTGGTAAAAGACCCAAGTCCATATTATGGAAAGAACAGCTCAAATAAGCAAAGAGAAATGACAGTCCATTATTTTAAGACATGAAGGTCAGACAATCCTGAAAATTTCAAGAACTTTCTTGTTTCCTTGTGCAGTCACAAAACCCATCAAGCGCTATGATGAAACTGGCTCTCATGAGGACCGCCCACAGGAAAGGAAGACCCAGAGTTACCTCTGCTGCAGAGTATAAGTTCATTAGAGTTACCAGCCTCAGAAATTGCAGCCCAAATAAATGCTTCAAGTAACAGACGCATCTCAACATTAACTGTTCAGAGGAGACTGCGTGAATCAGGCCTTCATTGTCGAATTGCTGCAAAGAAACCACTACTTAAGGACACCAATAATAAGAAGAGACTTGCTTGGGTCAAGAAACACGAGCAATGGACATTAGACCGGTGGAAATCTGTCCTTTGGTCTGATGAGTCCAAATTTGAGATTTTTGGTTCCAACCGCTGTGTCTTTGTGAGACGCAGAGTAGGTAAACGGATGATCTCTGCGTGTGTATTTCCCACCGTGATGCATGGAAGTGGTGGTGTGATGGTGCTTTGCTGGTGACACTGTCGGTGATTTATTTAGAATTCAAAGCACACTTAACCAGCATGGCTACCACAGCATTCTGCAGCGATACGCCATCCCATCTAGTTTGCACAAAGTGGGACTATCATTAGTTTTTCAACAGGACAATGACCCAACACACCTCCAGGCTGTGTAATAGCTATTTGACCAAGGAGAATGATGGAGTGTTCCATCAGATGACCTGGCCTCCACAATCACTCAACCTCAACCCAATTGAGATGGTTTGGGATGAGTTGGACCTCAGAGTGAAGGAACAAGTGCTCAGCATATGTGGGAACTCCTTCAAGACTATTGGAAAAGCATTCCAGGTGAAGCTGGTTGAGAGAATGCCAAGAGTGTGCAAAGCTGTCAAGGCACAGGATGGCTACTTTGAAGAATGTTTTGATTTGTTTAACACTTTTCTTAGTTACTACATGATTCCATGTGCGTTATTTCATAGTTGTGATGTCTTCACTATTATTCTACAATGTAGAAAATAGTACAAATAAAGAAAAACTCTTACTTGAATTAGTAAGTGTGTCCAAGCTTTTGACTGGTAGTGTAATACAACATACACATTCAGGTGCTAAAAACAATGCTTTATGTTTCCATGGCAACCACCCAGAGTAGACAATCGAGAGCAATTATAGTACTGGAATCTTTGTGCAGGCACTAACTCCGCCATGTTTCGTTGAGCAAAGCCCATGGGGAAAATTTGTTTTTGGATAAACGCCAAAAATAAGGTCTGTGGTAAACACAGGCTTAGGAGATCTTATACATTTTGTTCTATGAGGTAATCTTCATCAGCTAACCTCACTTCCTGTGAATTTTGAAGGATTTATGTAATTAAATAAACAAGGCACACAAAGGCTTTATAATTCATCAAGGTCATGTTAACTGATATTATCTCATAGAACAAAATGTGTAAGATCTCATAAACCTGTTAACCTTGGCCTAGATTCAATCCGGTCAAGCTTTAACTGCGACCAGACACCCGCATGGCTGATATTTTGGCGGTGTCGGAAACGGAAATGCATTGGAGCCATCAAATCGGTGAGCAGCTGTTCTTGCAATCCTTGTCAGGAAGCCACACCTGCCCCACTAGCATTACAAGTTCAGAATAGGAAAGTGTAGGCTATATAGAAATAATTGCCCTCAAAAATCATTAAACAAAATTAGGATTTCTCTCATCCTAATTGGAGGTGAAGATTACATCTCGCATTCCAGTGTTCAAACTTGTAAACAATGCTGCATGGGATTTCTGTTAATGCGACGCCGTGCAGCCAATGGCAATGTCTGCTTTAGGTATAATGGCAGGGGCCACTTGTGGATTTGACAGCGCCTAAAGCAGTTCCACCTCAGGCACCCATCAAAACAACCGCTATGCGGATGTTGGCTAAAGCGGATCTGATTGAATAGAGCCCTTTTTTTCTGCATTTATTCTAAAATCCTATTCTTTCCTAATTCACTTTGCCCATAGGAATAGCTGAACAAACCGGACGTAAATCATTTCTGTTTTTTAGGACTGCAAGCTGGTGAGGTCTATAAAAAACCAATGACTATAAGGGCAATCTCAGCTTAGATATCTTGGACAGTTTGTTTTCAATACTTTTTATTATCGTTAAAAGAGCCATGATTCAGTGAGTGCCACGCTGTGCCCATTGTGAACACACTGCATGTTAGGTAGCAATGTAGGATCCACACTTAGCACTGTAATCATTACATAGAATCATTGACACAAAAAAACATGATTTAAAGTTAAACCTCAAATGAATAAAACCTAATAGAAGACTTGTGCAGCTCAAATTATACTGAACAAAAATAGAAACACAACATGTAAAGTTTTGGTCCCGTGTTTCATGAGCTGAAATAAAAGACCCCAGGAATGTTCCATATGTACAAAAAGCTTATTTCTCTCAAATGTGGTGCACACATTTGTTTACATCCCTGTTAGTGAGCATTTCTTCTTTGCCAAGATAATCCATCCACCTGACAGGTGTGGCATTTCAAGAAGCTAATTAAACAGCATGATTATTACACAGGTGGACCTTGTGCTGGGGGGACAATAAAAGGCCACTAAAATGTGTAGTTTTGTCACACATGCAGACTGCAGAAATGTCCACCAGAGCTGTTGTCAGAGAATTTAAAGTTAATTTCTCTACCATAAACCGCCTCCAACTTAGTTTTAGAGAATTTTGCAGTATGTCCAACCGGCCTCACAGTCCACGTGTAACCACGCCAGCCCAGCACCTCCACATGCGGGATCGTCTGAGATCAGCCACCCAGCCAGCTGATGAAACTGAGGAGTATTTCTGTCTGTAATAAAGCCCTTTTGTGGGGGAAACCTCATTCTGATTGGCTGGGCCTGGCTCCCCAGTAGGTGGGCCTATTTCCTCCCAGGCCCACCCACGGCTGCGCCCCTGCCCAGTTTTGTGAAATCCATGGATTTGGGCCTAAAGAATTGATTCAATTGACTGAATTCCTTATATGAACTGTAACTCAGTAAAATCACTGAAATTGTTCGTTTACATTTTTGTTCAGTATAAAATTAGGAGAAAAGCCAGCGAGAGTCTGATAGATCGGTACTTTACTTGGCTGTCCAGCTAATCACTTCCTGTCTTACAAACTTAAGACTTACATAATATAGCTCAAATGGGCTGTTATCCTTCAAAGACTATTCTCGCAATCCTTTGTAAAATATGAAAGGCTACTGAAAGATTTTTCAGACACTGAATACAATGCTTTGATGATCAAAAATCTCTGGATAGTTAACAGTTGCATAAATTAAAACCAATAAGAGCCACTCCGGCTCACCAGTCATCTGCAGCCACACCACTAATGGTTATAGAGCCACTGGAGGCATCTGGGCCCATATTCACCGAGTATCTCAGAGTAGGCGTGCTGATCGAGCCTGGGTGCCGGTCTGTTCCTGCTCTCTTGCCTACTCCTTACCGAATTATCACGCAGAACATGTTTGGCTTGACAATAACAATGGAGTAGGCAAAAGTACAAACAGATCTGGGACCAGGCTAGTGCTAATCTAGGATCAGGTCCCCTTCTATCCATATCATCTTATTCATTATGATCTAAAAAGAAAAACTGATCCCATGTCTGCACTCCTACTCTGAACCTCTGTGAATATGGGCCCGGGAGTGGAAGAAACAAAAAGAGACTTTTCCCTTTTAGGATTTGAGGCAACTAAACCACAATTAAAGAACAAGACCTCCCCAACATTTATAAGGGATCAAAAACGAAATAAACTATTCCATTGAAACACCCAGAGGGAACACATGGCAGAAGTATGTTGTGAAGCATAAAGGGAGTCAGACAGACCGGTCGTTTTAAAAGTCAAGTCAGATCTCAGTGTCGCCACAGTATCTTAAAAATCCTCTGCGCATGTATCTTTAATGCCACTATACTAACAAGAGAGAAAAATAAACGGATTGAGATCAAATAAAAGCAGGTTTTGGATACATTAATATAGACTGACAGCAAAAGAAAGAAGACTTCAATCCTGAGATTAGTCTCATGTCCAGTGGTAAACTATCGTGGCAAGAAGGACCACACTTCTCTAACCGCTCTCCATTTTTACCCCATATTACTTTCCCAAACAAAATCTTAGCATTAACAAATATTTACTGTGGAGTTAAAGACTATCTGTAATTAAATAAATACAGTTTCAACAAACATTGGCCTGGATTGAGTTTACAACAAGCACACTTGGCAGAGCGAGAGTCAGTAGCAGAGGAGTGCATAGGCCATAAGTGTTTGTGCTGGTTCAAGTAGAACCACTACTGCTAGAAGCTGCTCCTAAACACAGATCTAGGATCAGCTTTACACTAACCCAACACCGCCTACCACCAGTCAAACCTTAAAGGCTAGAAACGGTCTTCAGATCAGTGCTTAGGACTGAACGTCTGACCTCAGATGAGGGAGGGGAGGGTTCCCATTAGCTCATCGGGTGGTTAGTGTTACCCATGGCAGCTCCATGTAAAAGTTAGCCCTGGCTTAACCACAGATCTAGGAACCGGCAACCCCAAACTTAACCATTAGGAAGATTAACAGGATCAGACCCTGGACCAGCAGTTACATACAATTTCTACCAAGGCCCTCCAGTGTGGCGGCAGACCAGGATGTCCTTAGTTTGGCGTCCTTCGTTTGGAAGAGTTGCAGGACGTCCTTATTTGGACGTCCAGTGTTGGCCCAGAGGTCCTTATTTGGATGCTCTGTTTTGAAAGAGCTGCAGGTCGAGGCGGACCCACACCTCTCCAGTGGGGACCTCGTGGAGGAGCAGACGGCGCGTCGCAGGACCCTTGTTCTCCAACTCCTTCTTTATGGTCGCCACGGGAACCTCCGTACGACCCAGGAAGTCTGGGAAACGGCAGAGAGGAGAGACTAGTTAGCAGTCCCGACACATTATACATAGAGGTTTGCGTTCCAGGCCCGACTACATTGCAGACGCTGCGATACATAAACTGTACTACACCAACTGCACAGTCGGGCATCCGATTGCTCTATCATTTGACGTGGTGAACTGATATGTTCAACAACTATTTGAGACCTGGCACGCGTCTGAATTCAGTCTGCCTGGCCCGCGCGGCCAGAACGTCTGGATTTGTGTGTGCGTGCTGACCGTCAGGGGAGAACTGGTCCCTCTCGAAGATGGTGATGCAAAGGACGTCCTGGTACAAATCTCTGATGTTGAACTGACAGTTGAAGTTCCACTTGGGGTTGACCGTGTCACTGAGGGTCCTAGAGGTGTAGATCTGAGCCCCCATGGTTACCTCGCAGTAAGGGTTACTCTTACCTGGGGGAGGAAGAGGAGGAGAGGGATGACAAGGAGAGAGGAAGAGGAGGGAAAGGTTTTAATACATAACAGTGCTCAACACAAGAATACAGTCTGTACATGTGTTATGTTTATAAACTGGGTGGTTCGAGCCCTGAATGCTGATTGGCTGACAGCCGTGGTATATCAGACCGTATACCATGTGTATGACAAAACATTTATTTTTACTGCTCTAATTACACTGGTAACCAGTTTATAATAGTAATAAGGCCACCTATGGCCATATACCACACCCCCTCGGGCCTTACTGCTTATGTGAAGATTCCTCATTGTAATAAGTGATACTAGTACATGCCTGCTGTGTAGGTAAACTCCAGTGGCAAGAAAAAGTATGTGAACCCTTTTACCTGGATTTCTGCATAAATTGGTCATCAAATTAGATCTGATCTTCATCTAAGTCACAACATTAGACAAACACAGTCTGCTTAAACTAATAACACACAAATGATTGTATTTTTCTTGTTGATATTGAATACATCATCTAAACATTCACAGTGTAGGTTGGAAAAAGTATGTGAACCCCTAGGCTAATGACTTCTCCAAAAGCTAATTGGAGTTAGGAGTCAGCTAACCAGAAGTCCAATCAATGAGACGAGATTGAAGATGTTGGTTAGAGCTGCCCTGCCCTATAAAAACCCTCACAGAATTTGAGTTTGCTATCCACAAGAAGCATTGCCTGAAGTGAACCATGCCTCGAACAAAAGAGATCTCAGAAGACCTAAGATTAAGAATTGTTGACTTGCATAAAGCTGGAAAGGGTTACAAAAGTCTCGATGTTCATCAAGCCACGGTTAGACAAATTGTCTATAAATGGAGACATTTCAGCACTGTTGCTACTCTCCCTAGGAGTGGCTGTCCGGCAAAGATGACTGCAAGCGCAGAATGCTCAATAAAGTTAAGAATCCTAGAGTGTCCACTAAAGACTTACAGAAACCTCTGGAACATACTAACATCTCTGTTCACGAGTGTGCGATATGTAAAACACTAAACAAGAATGGTGATCATGGGAGGGCACCATGGAAGAAGCCACTGCTGTCCAAAACAAACATTGCTGCACGTCTGAAGTTCGCAAAAGAGCACCTGGATGTTCCACAGCGCTACTGGCAAGATGAAACGACCCAAAACACAGAAGTAAATCAACAACAGAATGGCTTCAACAGAAGAAAATAGGCCTTCTGGAGTGGCCCAGTCAGAGTGCTGACCTCAACCCGATTGAGATGCTGAGGCATGACCTCAAGAGAGCGGTTCACACCAGACATCCCAAGAATATTGCTGAACTGAAACAGTTTTGTAATGAGGAATGGTCCAAAATTCCTCCTGACTGTTGTGCAGGTCTGATCCGCAACTAGAGAAATCTTTTGGTTGAGGTTATTGCTGCCAAAGGAGTCAAACATTTATCAAATCCAAGGGTTCACATTTTTCCCACCCTGCACTGTGAATCTTCAATAAAGACATGAAAACATATAATAATTTGTGTGTTATTAGTTTAAGACTGTTTGTCTGTTGTTGTGACCTAGAAGAAGATCCGACCAAATTTGATGACCAATTTATGCAGAAATACAGGTATTTCCAAAGGGTTCACATACTTTTTCTTGCCTCTGTATGTATGATGTTTAGAAAACTCACCGTTGGATTTGCAGGACTTGAGTTCAGTGGCCTCCAGGATGGTGACTAACAGCCGGCCGATTCCACTGGCCTTCAGGGAACGAGCTGCGCACACACACACGAGAATAGTCGCACCACTACTAGGACTCCTGCTTTAACTACTGGTGTGAGTGAGTGAGTGAGTGAGTGAGTGAGTGAGTGAGTGAGTGAGTGAGTGAGTGAGTGAGTGAGTGAGTGAGTGAGTGAGTGAGTGAGTGAGTGAGTGAGTGAGTGAGTGAGTGAGTGAGTGAGTGAGTGAGTGAGTGAGTGAGTGAGTGAGAGAGAGAGAGAGAGAGAGAGAGAGAGAGAAACTGACCTTGGTATGCCTTCTCTCTCTTTTTCTTATCGGTCTCTAAGAAGTCCTCCGAGGCAGCTTTAATCTTCTGCACCCAGGCCGTCCTGCAGAACGAAAAGTACACACACACACACGACATGAGCAAGGGTAATGGAATGCGAGTGGAGTCCCTGCGCATTAGTGTGTGCGCGTGTGTACCTGCATTTGTGTTTGTGCCTGTGCGTACCTCTCGTTGATGTTCTCGGTTTTGAGGCTGTAGACCCGGTCGATGTGGGAGATGTGGAAGAAGGGCTCTTCGCTCGAGGGGTCAGGCAACTTCACGAGAACCTCGTTGAGGAACACCGGCTACAGGAGGAAACACAAGACACTTCATAAGGCTGTCATAACCGTGCCATAATACACGTCCTGACCATTGAGAAACTGGATACAGGGATGTCCTCAATTTGAACGGGCTCCGATGAGTGACGCTTTTCAAATAGGAAGTGCCCTTTTCTATACCGTGTCAAAATGAGCCTGAACAAATGCCTGCGTGTGCGAGCACGTCCGTGTCGTTTGTTTCTCACCGGTTTATACATCTTGAGCTGGGTGTTGTTCTTAGTGCTGAAGAGCTTGTCTGGTCCTGAGGAGCTGAACTGTTTGGCAGCGTGGGTGAGCAGCAGGAAGTCGTTAAAGAGGAAAGCCCACAGCTCCTTATTGCTCTTCACCTTATACACCTTCCCACTGTGGAGCAGCTTACGGGGCCCCAGGCAGTTAGTCAGAGAGTTAAACACCAGGTTCTGCACGGGAGAGAGAGGGGAGGGTTACAGACGTGTGTGAGAGATACTGTGTATGTGTGTATACGGTGTGTATGTGTGTATGTGTGTATACGGTGTGTATGTGTGTATACGGTGTGTGCGCGTCTGTGTCTACCTCTGTGACTCCGTCACACTGTACGTGAGACTGTATCCACTCCAGCCTGTCGGAATTCTCCTTCTCCCTGACTCCCTCGTTGACCTGAGAACACAGCTCCTCAGCCCGCTCCAGAGCCTCTCTCAGAGGCCTGCGGTCTGCATGCTCCTCCTGGGTACTCTCCAGGATCTGACACAACCAATAGACAGGGGTTAAATACACACACACACACACACACATCTTTTTACATCAGCAGTTGTCACGAAGTGCTTTCCAAAGAGCAAACAACGCAGATGGAAAATACACACTGGTTAAAAGTACATACACACACTCACATGACTTATACACACACAGGTACTATACCCGCAGCCAAACACACATGCGCACACTTACATTTTTGATGTGTAGAGGGTAGCGTGTGATCCTCTGCATGGGCTTCAGCAGGAAGCTGGACAAGGGCATGCCTTTACAGCGGTAGTCTGTGGCGATTTTCTGATGGAGGATAACCAATATTTAATATGAACACACAACCTTCCATGTATAAAATCAGCTCTCTCCGGTTGGTATGCTTCAGAAATGTTCACGTTCTCCTCCCCCGCTCACCGCACGTTCTCCTGTTGTACTCTAACTCCCGCACCGTCTTCTTCCAACTTAAACCTGTTGTCTTTTCATTCATTTCCTCTCTCTCTCTCTGTACTCGTGTCTTCCTTCACTCACTGCATGTTCTTTCATGCTCCCTCCCTCCCAGTCTCCCGCTCTTCTCACTAGCTCCCCCATCTCACCTTGAGGAAGTCTTTAAAGTCCTGTTGGTTGTCAGTCCTGCTCTGTAGCAGAGCTGCACCGTTGAGTTGGCAGGAGCAGAACCGGATGTAAGGCTGGAGGTGAGCCAGCTCGGACGCCAAGATGTCCCCGATCACCTGGACAGGCATGTTGTCACCCCCCGTCTTCTTACGCACACGCAGAGCCCTACGAGCACACACACACACACACATTTAAACAAACACAAACAAATGCATGCACACACCAGATGTTCTTACCATCTGGCCCGAGACACTCATACATATGATCACACACACCTAAACCCACTCCACGTCAATACCTACTTCAGCAGTTTGGTGTTGCAGGCGATGAGCTCCTTCCAGTTGACGAAGATCATGGCCATCTCTGCCTCTGTCAGACGGCCCGACTCGGACATGGGCTTATGGAACACCTGAACACACAGAGTACAGTACATAAGTGTGCATGCTGTGTGTGTGTGTGCGCGCCAATTCTAGAGTCTGTGTTGGTGTGTTACCTCCATGACTATCTGTAGGTCCTCTACATATCTCTCCTCTGTCTGGAGGAGCTCGTGGATGTAGCCCTGTCTCTTCCTCTCCTGGGGACTCATAGAGTCTAGACTGTTCAGGTCAGCACACCCTGAGAGAGAGAGAGCAAGAGAGCGAGAGAGGAAGGGAGGAGAGAGAAGGAGAGCGCAAGTAAGAGGAGGGAATCATACAGATGCAGGATCTTAATTTGATCACTTTTTTTGTTGCTGAGAATTTTCCTGTAGCGGTAGGATTATTTTGCTGAGACAATACTGGTCAAATTAGGATCCTACGTCTGTATATACTCAGAACAGAAACGCACATTCACATTTGTATACACTCTGAAAACACACACACACACACCCCCCCCTAAACCCATCAATCGATAGTCCGTCTCAGAACCAACCACACACATTCACCCAAAGCAAGGGCACTCTTACCTTGTGCAGAGTGCCCATTCTGACAGCCGTGGAGTCCCATACAGGTGGTCTCCTTCTCTTTCCCAGTATCCCTCCCCTCTTCCCTCTCTTCCGTCTTATCCCAGAGCCTTAGAAACTGCAGCTTGTCTTCACTGTGTAAACTCATGCTCTCTGCTGTCTCTCTCTACCCAGATAGACTACGACACACACTCTCGCTTTAGCCAACCCTCTAACCGGTGTTCTCCTCTCACCCTCACCTTGTCCTCTCCTCTCTATCCCTCCTCCCCTCTCATCCACAGACACAAAGCCCATAGCAAGACAAGCTGCTAAATCTGTTTGTTCCAAAATAGGAGAAGGACTGTGTGTATTTCCAGATGATCAAGATAACTTTCACCCTGCCTTAAGACACCGGGTAAATAAACGGTACCCAGAGATCAGAATATCGAGATACTGTGTTCCAATTCTGAAATTGTGGGTGTTTATTTCAGATAGCAATGGTGTTGCGTTGACTGTAAACACACACTGATCTCTTCCACAGACGAACGGTCATACCGTTAGTGCGGTCCTAACATTCACACCCAGGGATGACGACACACATTTCAAAAGTAGCCTTTAATTTCACCATGGACTCAGATTCGCCCAAACCGGGCGGCAGATGGCGCCCTTATTCCTTTGTCATCGGTGTCCAACTGGACTCTACGCAGCCGGCTACACACTACCGGTTGGGCAAGACTCAGATAGAAGCAAAGACAGAGGCACGTTCTCAAAAAACGTCTCACTGTGTTATGTGGAACACGCCCCTTAGCAGAAGAGAGGAGGGGGATCTGTAGTAGGATGCAGAGAAAGAGCAATCCAACCCCTGGACAGTGCTTGGTTGTCCAACAACATCCATTAGTTTGCATAGATTAGTTTCCTTTTCAGTGTTACAGCAGCTAGCTACTTCCCTCTAGCTTGATCATGCACTAAAACGGAAATGGGCACAGCAGAGAAACATCATCAGTAATCATAATAATATAGTCACGGCCAGAGAAATGAAGGTGCGATTGTAACTAGTTGTCTGTTCCGCTCTCGAACACTGCAAAGCTCAAAAGAGTTAATTCAAAGAGCTATGAATCAACACAATCCAGGTACGGCTTCGAAACACGACCCAGTGGCCCGAGCAAATGAATTGTTAGAATTCAATCAATGATGAATCGTTCCAGTTGAATCAGAGAGGACCCTTTGATTGTCACGGATCCTCTAACAAATAGAGTGTGGCCAAAGCAAACGATTCATCATTATTGAAATCAGTAAGGAAACAGAGCAAGATGGTGGGTTCTTTGCGAGCTGAACTTCCTTAAATTATAAATACATTTAAAAAATGGGGCTCATAAAATGATCTGTCGCTCCTTCTAAGAGAAAATGGGAGGAAAGGAGGGGGCAGGTGAAGGGGGACAGCCACAGAGAGACCCACTAGATCAACATTAGTGTCATTGCACTTCAGGGTCACCAAACACCAAAACATTGTCCTGATATAGAAAACTGTTTAGGAGTGTGCATGTTTGTTTCAACTCGCATACGTTTCTCTTTAGATTCAGCCAGGGGTCCTACATCAGGCCAGAAAAGTCATTGGATGCATTAAGGACAGCAGGGATACAGACAGACGGGTCAAATCTCAGCTCTTGGTTCAGTCCCAGGTTTAAAAAAAGCCAGTTGGTGGGAGTCGACTTGAAAAAGCAGGAAGGAAAGGGACAGACGCTCCAGGTAGCTTCCCCGAACCACAGATCTAGGATCAGGTTACGTCACGTTAATGCTAACTCTGATCGTTAGGGCAGCGTTGCCCAAACTCAGTCCCGGGGACCCAGAGCAGTGGTCATTTGGGGGTTTTGCCCTAGCACTACAAAGCTGATTCAAATGATCATCTCATCATCAAACGTTCATTGTTTGAGTCGGCTGTGTAGTGCTAGGACAAAAACGTGCACCCATTGGGTCACCAGGACAGAGTTCGGGCCACGCTGCACTAAGGGATGACAACAGATGTTATTTCATTCCCCTCGTGGTTAAAGTGACAGAGCAAGATTATGTCAATTACATCATTTTTCAATTTACCCAAAGACAGATTTAGTCATGCACCTTCAAACTGCATGCAGACATAAAAATGGAATCCATGAGTTCATCTGACTCTGGGTAAGTAAAAAAAAACGGCTTAATTTCCAGTATTTTGCACTATCCCTTTAACAAGTTAGCATTATGGGTTGGCTAGCCTGACCCTAGATTTGTGTTTAAGGATAACGTCTACCTACTCCAAACAGACACAGGCCGAAGGTCAGAGGTTAGAGGTCAGAGAGGTGTGACCAGACAGGGGTCAGAGGTTAGTAAAGGGGCGGGGGCCTCCAACAGTCCAGCTCATGAGAGCGTGATAGTGGGTCTCAGACGGAGAGGAGGAGGAGGAGACACTACCACCCTACAGAGAGAAAGAGATGAAGAGGAGGGGAGAGAAAAGAGGAAGGGAGGGAAAGAGGGAGAGAAGTGAAAGGAAAAACGTGAGTGAGAAGAATGGATGGATTGAGGAACAGGTGAAAATTAGAAGAAATGGTGGAAAGGAATCGACAGGGAAAGATTTCGCCCCAAGAGTATAAATAATACCGTTGCTAAACTCTTACCCAGGGTTTCCCAAAGTTGGTGCGTTTTGGTTTTTGCCCTGGCACTACACAGCTGATTCAAATAACCAACTCATTATCAAGCTTTGATTATTTGAATCAGCTGTGTAGATCTAGGGAAAAACCAAAACGTGGGGGGGGGGGGGGGGGGGGTAAACTTTAGACTAGTCTGACTCACCATGCTAACTGGCTCCACTAACATCTTACATATATATATATATACCTGTCATGTGTACTGGTAGGCATCTATCTGCCCACCTTGTCATGTGTACTGGTAGGCATCTATCTGCCCACCCTGTCATGTGTACTGGTAGGCATCTATCTGCCCACCCTGTCATGTGAACACTTAAATTGAGAAACTTTGGAAAAGCACATCAAAAAAGTGATGTACTCACATTGCTGGCTGGGGTCGGTGTCGGCAGTGGTCATCTTGACGTAATTGGTTGGGAACAGACCGGTGACCCCGTTGACCTCCCCTTTCCACCAATCGGGGTCGTTCTTGTCGAACACACTGATCAGTTGACCCTTGGAGAAGCTCATCTCGTCCTCGTTGGCTGCCTTATAGTCGTACATGGCAATGACCTGACACACTGGAGGCGAGGGAGAGGAGAGCAAGGTGTGAGAGGGCATAGAAGTTCCAAATAAAGGAAAGCCGGTCTTCATCACCCATCACCTACTAAAGACTTGTGTTTCCTGAGATAGGTGTGTGTTTTACCTGGTAGAGGTGCTGGCGTGGACTTTCCGCTGTTGGATCCCAGCATTTTGACGTGCGAGGCAGGAAACCAACCCTTCTGACGCTTCTTTCCCCGCGCCTTAGAGATCAACCAATCAACAAGTTTCAGCAAATTGTATCGATCAAAATCATATTGCCTGATTTCAATTCTAGCCTAAAACAACCAGTCGGTCAGCCAACCTGCAGTTCTCCGAGCCACCAGCCGGTGGGGTTCTTGCTGAGGATGAGGATAAGCTGTCCTGGCGCCAGGCTGAGCTGCTCTGTCCCCGTGGCCGTGTATGTTGTGCTCACCTGGGCTATCTCTGCACACGCACAAGAAGGGAGTTCCATCGGGTTTAGAGGAACGTTGAGAGGAAAAAGGAGCAGCCGTGCTGTACTTTCCCAGCATGGGAATAATGTCGTGTGATGTCCTTACCTGGTTTCTTCCCAGGCTGACCTGACTTTCCAGAGTTGCTGGATGTCTGAAAGAACAAGTTACCGTACTTAGGTCTTAAGTGCAAGCCAGGTATAAGTTGCAGTACACTGTGCGTGTGTTTGCGTGTGTCTTACGTCCGTCTCTTTGGGTTTGACGTAGTTAGAAGGGAACACCCCGGTGCGGTCTCCGATGCCGCCGCTCCACCACTCTCCCTCTCTCTGGGTCACCAGGATGACATCCCCCTCCCTAAATGTCAGGTCGCCAGGCTCTGGGCTCTCATAGGTGTACAGCGCCACGTACTCTGATTGTACGACACAAAACATAACCTCAAGAGACATTCTGATTGGATGACACAACACTTGAGCACTCAGAGACACAAACGTCAAACTACCTTCCTGTTGAGCAGCATCTGTGGCTTCAGAGCCATCAGGAGGGGAATTTATCGAGCTGGAACAAGACAAATATACATTATTAAAACGATTATAACATAAGTAAACACATGCACACATATCTTCAGGTACACATGACTGAATTCTACACAAAAACACACGACTGAATTCCTTCACTGATTGCAAAAGGGCCTGTTTGCCAAAAAATGTGTGTGTGAGAAAAGAAAAACTGTGTGCGGTGTGTATTTACTTGGTGGTGTCTTCATTGTCTCCCAGGAGTGTGACATATGTTTTGGGGAACCAGCCTTGCACCCCGTTGAGCTCCCCCAGCCACCAGCTGTCCTGCTGCTCCAGCACCCAGATCACATCATCCTTATTGAAGTTCAGATGGCTCTCTGTCTTAGCTGTCCACGAACACAGAGCCTGGGCCTGCAGGCTACCCGCCACCTAGAGAAGGAAAGAAGGGATGGAGGGAGTTAAAGATAGCGAGGAAGAGGGTGACGGAGGGAGGGAGAGATTGAGGGGGAGAGAGGGCCGAAGGACAGGGGTCCAAGTCAAATTGGGAGATTGTAGTTCAGGGCTCTCCAACCCTGTTCCTGGAGAGCTACCCTCCTACAGGTTTTCAATCCAACCCCAGTCTTAACTAACCCGATTCAGCTCATTAACCAGGTAATTATTAGAATCAGGTGCGCTAGATTAGGGTTTGAGCGAAAACCTACAGGACCCTAGCTCTCCTTTTTCACTCATCGTGAATTTAAAAGTTCTAGACTGGTGTAAGCAGGCTGTTTCTGTCATATACCTTACACCAGTCCCTTCCTTTTAACCAGTGAAACCGTTTTTTTTTGCAGGGATATTGCCAGTGAGGGCTTCACCATTTTAAAGTAGTCAACTGGGTGGGGATTCCTATTGGTTGGGAGCGATCAGCCAATGATCAGAGCATTGTCTTCAAATTTGGTTGCCTTGCTTGTCTTTACGCTATATCCCTGCCCTTTAGTGGCCACAACAAATGAATGACACGCAAGATACGGTTCAGGACCATTTCAAAACGGAGATGGCCTCAATGGCTCTGCCTGTGAGACAGATACAAAGATGAGTCCTCTAGCTAACTATGTAGCAACGTGATCTGTGTGGGGTGTTACGGTGTAAATATCACCCAACACTTCCTGCTCCTCCACTCCAGCGTCCTGGTTGTATTGTGTACAGGCGACGGTGAGGACGGCTATGGCAGCACAGTACTGTGGAATACCTGGTGCAATAACAACCCCTTGCCCCTATCCCTTCAGTGTTAAGAGATTTAAGACAGACCCTCTCTAGAGTCCAGACCAGGGTTACCCAACCCTTTCCTCGGGCCCCCCTCCCCCAGACGTTTTACATTTTAGTTTTAACCTTAAGCTGGCACACCTCATTCAATTAGTCAACTAATCATAAAGCCTTTGACTAATATAAACAGGCGTGCCAGTGTGCCGTGCTCTAGAGAAGGTGGAGCCATCCATCACCAATCACGATATTGGCCACCAACTCATCCCTTGCTTCCAATTGGCTCGTTCCACCCCTCTCCTATACCTGTATCTGATCCAAGGGGGCGTGGTGAGGGGCGTGTGTAGGAGTGAAGGCGGAGTTCTGTCCCGTTGGCATGGTAGGGTCTCCCCCGGGTTTCCTAGAAGACATCAAGGGTCAAATGTCATGAGCTTTTCTGTCAGTAGTACAGTATTACATGAATGACCATATCAAATGTCTCATCAGGGTTGAGGAAAGGTAACACGGTCCTAGGCAAAGGACCTATGGGTAGCAATTGTGCGTGTGAGTGTGTGTGTGGTAGCCATCCTACCCTGTGTGTTTGGGGGTGGAGAGTTGTGGTCTGGGGGCCTGTTTAGCAACAGCAGCATAAACAGCAGTAGTAGCAACAGCAGTGGTAGTGGCAGCTGTAGTTGCGTTATTAACAGCAGCAGCAGGTGTCTCTGGTTTGGCCTGTCTCTCCACGTAGCTCTCTGGGAACCAGCCCATCTTCCCCTGCCGACAGCCATACAGCCAACCCTGCTCCCGCTCCGTACTCTCATCCACCTAGACACACGTGAATGGGCACACAAAGGTCAAACAACAAAGAAGCACAAACCTGTACTCACAAATGATGTCAGAGTGTTGAATTGGTATGGTATAGTTCTAACCTCGATGAGCTCATCGGCTTCGAAGCTGAGTTCATCCTGGTTGCGAGCGGTGAAGGGGTAGAGCGCCCGGAAGGAAGTGAGCGCCGCAGATTTCCTATGCTCCATGGCCTGGGGCTGCAGACCACCTGGAACAGCCATTCACATAACAGCACCTCAGTTTACATTTGAAAATATATTAATCTTTCATTACACCTATATAGCGAGCTACTTTTGACCAGAGCAACCATGTGCCTTTTTGTTTTCGATATCATAATATAGGTTTAATAAAGGTAATGAATGAATGAAAAGAATGCAGGGGAATGAAACAGTTGAATGTCTAGTTGTTCCTCCTTACCTTTCCTCTCCTCTAGTCCTCTGAGAAGGGCTGACAGTTTGTCATGGATGTTTGTCTTCCCTGCACTCGGTTGCCGCAACGCCTCCTCCTGTCTTCTCCTCTTCTCCTCCTCCAGCTTCCTCTTCGCTTCTTCCTTCAGCTTCCTCTCCTCCTCCTCCTCCTCCTGCCGCCGCCGCCTCCTCTCTTCCTCCTTCCTCTCCTCCTCCACTCTCTTCCTGTCCTCCTCACGCCTCTTCCTGTCCACCTCTTCCTGCCTTCTCCTCTCCTCCTCCACTTTCTTCCTCTCCTCTGCATCTCGGATTGCTGCGTCCGCAGCCCGCTGCCGCCTCTTCTCCTCTTCCTCCTTCTCTCTCGCCATCTCCTCCTCTAACCTCTTCCTCTCTTCCTCTCTCCTGCGCCAATCCTCCTCTTCTTGCTTCCTCCTCTCCTCCTGCTGCCGCCTCTCTTCCTCTCTCCTCTCCTCATCCTTTCTCTTCCTCTCCTCCTCCTGTTTCCTTCTCTCCTCCTCCCTCATATTCCTCTCCTCTTCCTCCAGTCTTCTCCTCTCCTCCTGCAGCCTCCTATCCTGCTCTCTCCTCTCCTCCGCTCTGCGTTCTCGTTCTGCCTGTTCTTTAGCAGCTAAGAGGCGGGCCTGCACCTCTTTCTCCTCCTCCTCTCTCAGTTTGGCCTCCCTCTCTTCCTGCAGCCTCATCTGTCTCTCCTCCTCCTCTCTCTGCAGCTTTTTCTGCCAGAGACGCTCCTTCTCCAGCTTAATGCACCTGGGGAGACAGGGAGAGAGAGAGAGTTCTGCGTCAAAACAAATCATGCTTGAGCATGTATACAGTGCATTTGGAAAGACTTTTTCCACATTTTGTTACATTTTTGAATAAGGCTGTAATGTATCAAATTGTTTTTTCCCCCTCATCGATCTACAAACAATACCCCATAATGACAGAGCAAAAACAGATTGCAAATGTATTTAAAATTCAATTGAAATATCACATTTCATAAGTATTCAGACCCTTTAGTCAGTACAGCCTCGAGTCTTCTTGGGTATGACGCTACAAGCTTGGCACACCTGTATTTTCAGGAGTTTCTCCCATTCTTCCTGACAGAGCTTAAGAGGATCTGCAGAGTTGATGGGGAGCATCACTGCACAGCTATTTTCAGGTCTCTCCAGAGATGTTCAAATTAAGTTCAAGTCCAGGCTCTGGCTGGGCCACTCAAGGACATTCAGAGACTTGTCCCAAAGCCACTCGTGCATTGTCTTGGCTGTGTGCTTAGGGTCGTTGTCCTGTTGGAAGGTGAACCTTCGCCCCAGTCTGAGGTCCTGAGGGCTCTGGAGCAGGTTTACATCAAGGATCTCTCTGTACTTTGCTCCGTTCACCTGTCCATCGATCCTGACTAGTCTCACAGTCCCAGCCGCTGAAAAACATCCCCAGTAGGGAGGGTGCCAGGTTTCCTCCAGACGTGACGCTTGGTATTCAGCCAAAGAGTTCAATCTTGGTTTCATCAGACCAGAGAATCTTGTTTCTCATGGTCTGAGAGATTTTAGGTGCCTTTTGACAAACTCCAAGTGGGCTGTCATGTGCCTTTCACTGAAGAGTGGCTTCCGTCTGGCCACTCTACCATAAAGGTGAAAAAAGGTGGAGTGCTGCAGAGATGGGAAAAACTTCCAGAAGGTCAACCATTTCCACAGAGGAACTCTGGAGCTCTCTCAGAGTGACCATCGGGCCCTTGGTCACCTCCCAGACCAAGGCCCTTGGTCACCTCCCAGACCAAGGCCCTTGGTCACCTCCCAGACCAAGGCCCTTATCCCGCGATTGCTCAGTTTTGCCGGGCGTCCAGCTCTAGGAAGAGTCTTGGTGGTTCCAAACTTCTTCCATTTAAGAACGATGGAGGCCACTGTTATTGGAGGCCTTCAATGCAGCAGACATTTTGTGGTACCCTTCCCCAGATCTGTGCCTCGACACAATTCTGTCTCTGAGCTCTACGGACAATCCCTTCAAACTCATGGCTTGGTTTTTGTTCTGACATGCACTGTCAACGGTGGGACGTTATATAGACAGGTGTGTGCCTTTCCAAATCATCAAGTTGTAGAAACATCTCAAGAATGATCAATGGAAACAGATTTTGTGTCTCATAGCAAAGGGTCTGAATACTTTTTAATCTGCAAAAGTGTCTAAAAACCTGTTTTCGCTTTGTCATTATGGGGTATTGTCTGTGGAATGATGAGGAAAATGTATTATTTAATACATTTTAGAATAAGTGTACAAAATGGTATAGTGTACAAAATGTGGAAAAGGTGAAGGGGTCTGAATACTTTCTGAATGCACTGTGTGTGTGTGTGTGTGTTCGTTCGTGTACACGTGTGCTAAGTAGAGGAGACCAGGTCACCTTTGGGCCTCCTCCTCCTCCCTCCTCTTCCTCTCCTCCTCCTGCGCCCTCTGTCTCTCCAGTTCTCTCCGTTTGTCCTCTTTGATGCTCCGTAGTTTATCCAGAGCCGACTGCTGCTTCCGCTGGCTCTCTCTCAGATCCTGACATCACCATATGCGCAACATCAATAAGAGGGCACATTTCACATACTAACGGGGGTGGGACGTATCCAGAATAACAAAAGGCACAACATGATCTTTGACCAACAATGACCTGTGACGAGGGAGCGGTAAACGGCATAGGGTTTGACACGAAGCACAAACTACAAACCCACAAGGTGGCACAGCAAGCACAGGGGTGAGAGGGGTTGGAGAACTCAGGGAATAGTGGTTTAGAGTCTAGACACAAATACAGAGAGAGAGAGGGAGAAGAAAAGAAAGAGTGAGAGAGCACCTTTAGGAGGTAGAAGAGGTTACTAAGGCAGTTGACCAGAGAGAGGAGACCATGAAGCAGGCAGTCATCAGCATCCCCATACTGCAGCAAGACAGGCCAGGAGAGAGGGAGGAGAGAATATGTAGGGGGCAGAGAGAGAGTTGAGAGGGAGATAAAGGGAAGGGGGACAGGAAAGGATGGAGGGAAAGAGAGGAAGAAAAGGAGGAGAAAAAGGCCAGTGTTGTAGTGGTAGTTTAGACACAGAGAGAAGCAGCAGAGCAGACTGGTTATCAATCATATTAGCCACACAAATACTGAATCCTTCCAGCCCCGTCTCAAATCAAATCACGTTAATATCATATATCCACTTCAGGTCGAACGTTATACGTATAGTATATATTGTAATTACTTCGCCGCTATGGCCTATTTATTGCCTTACCTCTCTTATCCTACCTCATTTGCACATGCTGTTTATAGATTTTTCATACTGTATTATTGACCGGATGTTTGATTACTCCATCTGTAACTCTGTGTTGCTGTTTGTGTCAAACTGCTTTGCTTTATCTTGGCCAGGTCACAGTTGCAAATGAGAACTTGCTCTCAACTAGCCTACCTCGTTAAATAAAAGGTGAAATAAATTAAATAAATACTTCAACATACTACCATAACAGTTGAGCGAGTGAGTAGAGGGAGTGTTAATATTCACTGAGACGTGGGTGTTAGACATCCAGCTGACCTAAAAATGTGAAAATGTCCGTACCTGTATGTCGTTCTGGTAGTGGTCCATGTCGGCCAGTTTAGCGGCCGTCTCGTTCTCCAGAGCATCCAGCTGCTGCTTCAGTTTGCGACACACTCCGTCCTTCTCACTGGCGCTGCGCTTCAGCGTGGACATGGTGGAGACTGGAGGAGAAGAGTTTACAACCCAGGGAATGACAGGAGGAAAATGTTCAGTACAATTCACTATGGTTTTCCAACATAGGTTCCTATTCAGTTATGTGAGATTGTTTGACTGAATGGGGAAAATTGTCTTGTCTAGCCATATAACCCAGTTCTACTGTATAAATAATCCATAAACACTAGTCTAGCACTCCACCCCAGCCTAAACGCCTAAATTAGCCCCAGTCTCAGCCTAACCTAATCCCAGCCTGGCCCCAGCCCATACCTGGCAGGTTGTTGAGGGCCATGTTCCTCAGTTTGTCACTGAGCCTCTGCTGTTCTGGAGTCAGCTGGGACAGCTTCCTCTGGTACTCCTTAAGCACAGCAACAAACGCATCATCAGGGGGGGGGGGGGAGACAACGACACACCAGAAACACGAAGGAAGGAATGAGGCAAACAGTAACTGAGAATAAAGTTAATACTGAGACAGACACCTCTAGTTGTCTCTGCAGGGAGTTGATGTCCAGTCTGCTTGTGTCTCGTCTCTGGTTGGTCCGCTCCAGCTCGCTCCGCTGCACCGTCCTCTTGCTCTGAGCATCATGCAGCCGCTCAGAGATCTGCCTGTGTTTGTTACCCTGGGAGAGAGATGTGGTCAGGTGCCGTTGGGCTTCTGGTGGATTAGGAACTATGACACCAATGGAGAAACAGAGTGATGGAGTATGCCAATAAAGCTAATTTGAATTTAAGTGAGTGAAAATGGAAGAGAGAGTGAAAGAGTTGTCCTTATGTTAGGCCCTGACCTGGCTATACCAAATGGGCTACAATAGTTCATTTAGCAGACAAGATTAGCTTAGTGGAATTATTTTATATTATTTCATAGTATGAAGAATACAATTGAACATAGCTAAATAAAATTGAAAGGATGGTTTCTCCAAATGATTTCTGAGGAAGTGCGCACATGCGGCTATTCTGTGTTGAGCAGTTAACAAAGAAACAGATCCTCCTATATGCGTAATTAAGATGTATTTATGCAACTTTAGTTGTGATACAAAAGTTGGGCGATATGTTTCGATTTTTTATAAATTCTAAGGCTGCATGATGGGACTCTAATGATGATTTGAAAAAAGTTGCAAGAAAAGCATGAGCTCTGCTTTGCTTCTTACACAAGCTTCATCAGTCTCTCATTCACAATTTGACAAGCACTTGATAATGCCTTGAATTTCCCGGGGGCATCCCCCTAGTATGGCCGTAATGCCTCTAAAAAAATCCACGCCTTTTGCGGCCAATGGTCGTTACCCCATTGGGCTGAATATAATAATGAAATTCTTCGGATCACAGGCTGCGTGTTCTGAGGCACCTCTCACTCACATGGCTCTGTCAGATATCTAAATACGTATTGGCAAATGCCGGTCACGTGATCAGGTTCTTCTCACAGGCATCTATCTCAGCTCCAAAGCAGGCTACAAGTGAAGACAGACACATCGGGGACGCAGTTGCGCACGTCCTTCTTATTGAATTCCGAGGTACATATGGAAGATGCTAGAACTGTCGACATTTACTTTTCATCAGCCAACAAGATGGGTAGGCCTAACGAACAGCAAAAGCACTAGCCTATGTCAATCTACTATCCCCCATAGTACAAAATACCTATTCTATTAGTCAATTTGTCCTTCTGTGCGAGAAATAAATATTCCAAACATAGTCTGGGACAGTTGTGGGATGCGATAGATCCCAAATTAACACAACCACTCACCCCGAAAAAACCTTTCGAAAGCAATGAGACTGACGCATCAGATCAGCACGTTTAGCTTAAAATGTTACGAAACTATTAGGCTATTTGGTCACATTATAAGCGCAGCGCAGCACACGGCAGTAGGCTATAAGCGCAAATGTTCCAAAACGCAATCAATTAGCGGGAAAACACCATCCTCAAAAGTGACCACAAATGCTTTATTATAAAGGTGCATTTTTATGGTGAAAGTGATCTTCCCTAAACATGAAACTCACGCGCCACCTATGTATGCCAGTTAGGCTTTATACCGGTTGTAAAGCAGATTAATGTGCTTCATTTTAAGAAGTTGTTTGGCCACTTTAGTTGTGATACAAACCTTATCGAAACATATAGGCCTACGGGCTAAGCTACATGAGGTGTGGGACTATGACTTGAAAAAGGCATGCGCTGTTTCTTGCATTACCGCAAGCTGGGCATCATTCACAAGTGATAGGCTAATATTATCACCCATCAGACTATTCTTGATTAATCTTGTCCTCACATATTTTAAATAATATAAAAGTGTGAAATTAGTTTTGACTTACAATGGACCATTATCTATCTCGGAACAGGGGGGGAAAAATACATGTCATCTAAGCATTTAAATAGCGAATGGAGGAGGCTTTTCCTGTGGTTAATTTTCATGCCAGCCAGGTAGACTATACTCCTGTTGTAAAGCGAAGCAATGTGCTTAATATTAGGAAAGTTGAGAAATAAATATAGTAGGCCTAACCTATAGAAAGCTGATGGGATCCTCCTCTTTTTAAGAGGCCATCAAAACTGTGTTCTCACGCAATAGCATAGCCTATAGAAATGTTGCGCAACATGAGATCATGGGCTCTCATGAAGTGTTTGATTGTATTTTCGATCACATTTGCATTGACGTCAGCGTTATTAGAGGGACAATAGAGTGCTGAGTACCAGGCAGGTAGCAAGTTTGATAAGTTACTAACGACCATCAGCAGCATCAGAGCTTGGAGAAGCCTAGTTACCGTGACTAAACAGTCACGTGGAACTTGACTGCGGTCATGACTCGTGACTGCCGGTGTGGCGGTAATACGGTCACCTTAACAGCCCTAGTGTAGCCTTACCACAGCCTCCAGCTCCATCTCCAGGTTCCTCTTCCTGGTTTTTAGTCTGCCGATGTCCTCCTGCTCCTGACTCTTCTGGCTCAGCAGCTCTCCTCTCCTCCTCCTCTCCCATTCCTCCTTCCTCTGGCGCTCCAACTCACGCTGCGCTGCCTGGGGACCCACAAGCGGTCAGACACGCACACGTGGACAGACACACACAGAGCCCTGGCCCATTATAGAACATGCCTCTTTACCTCTTTTCTCTCCATCTCCTTCAGCCTCTCCTCCTCTTTCTGTCTCTCCAGCTCCCTCTGCCGCTCCAGCCTCCTCTCCTCCTCCTTCCTCCTCCTCTCCTCCTGCTCTCTGGCCTCCCGCTCTCTCCTCTCTCGCTCCTCTCTCTCCTTCTGCTGGCGTCTTTCCTCCTCTCTCCTCTGTGCGTCCTGCAGAGCCTGTCGTCTTTTCTCCAGCTCCGCGTTCCCTCGCTCCAGGTTGGCCTTGAATTTATCCTCAAACGATACTGAGGGAGGGAGGGATGGATGGTGAGAGAGAGGATGGGGAGACGAGAGTGTCATAAGTCAACAGTCATTAGATGTGCACAGATGCATTATGTATGTGTTGTAGTCATACAGGAGAAGAATGAGTGGGCGCGTGTGTGTGTACATACAGTTGCTTTTGGTTTTCTGTGGTGGCTCAGCCTCCAGTTCTTCAGTGATGCCAGCATAGAGAGATAAACTGGTCCCATTCACAGCACCCCTACCAGAAAGAGAGAGGGGAAGGGTTAGGTAGGTAGGTGTAGGTGTGTGTGTCTGTGTGTCTGTGTGTCTGTGCGTGTACCTCTGTGATGGTGGTATTAGTTCTATGGGTAGTGTCAGAGGTAAGGGTTGGGCGGTCTTGGCCATGTCCACTAGATGCATGGCCAGAATAAACTCCTCTCCTCTTAGCTTCCCATCCTTATCCACATCGGCCAGGGTCCTGACAGAGAGAGATACGAGTGATTAGCGCGCGCACACACACATTCTTCCTTTGTTCCTCCTTTGAAGCACGTTACTGCAAAGGTCAAACGTTCTTATACAGGTAAGTTTATGTTGATAATGATGAAGGTGTACTCACCAGATGGTGGCCAGCTGCGTCTGAGTGAGCAGAGTGGTTGCCATGGCATTCCTCACCTGCTGACCTGAAATACACAAACACACACACAGAATAAAGCAATCTCAGTTGATTACGTCAAGTTTTGTTTAAGAACTTACACTTCCCTTGTAACCTTTGTGGAGAACCTCCAAATTATAAGAGCGATTTAAAAGGATTCAGAAACAGTTGCCAAGTGATCCTACACTGGATTCCGACAGTGAGTCTTAAGATACCATGGCAGTTTCCCCAGAACAGGTCTGTCAAGAGGTAGCTGAGAGGAAAGGAGAAGGTGTAGAACAATCACACACACACACACACACACGCACACACACACACACAGTAGAGCAGCAGTCTTCCACAACAGGGCTACAAGGGCATAAGTTATGAATGTTAAAGGCAAGGTCGTCAACCCAGTGGACAGAAATGCCGACAACCACACCCCGCATTCCACAAATGCTTCGGTTCAGGTATGACACACACACAGGTATGCCAGGCTTTCTACCCATCACGAGGTGCATCTTAAATCGACTCGTGTGTCTTCCCTTCCTAACTACTACATGGGCATTACCACCATCTCTCATATAGCTGCATTATCCACAGTTACCCACCTGCCTGTGCGGTTGATTGGTTTTAATACATATACACGCAGTATATGCATTTAAAAAATCTGCCAGGGATAACACAGTAAAGTCAATTACTTAATTCCAGTGTGGTTCCTTAGGTAAACTACGTTACCCATAGCCACCCTCCTGTCGGACGGCTGCCCATCTGTTTGCCTATATTTCCCAGCAGCACCCACCTGTGAGGTATCCCGTCATGTGTTTGTCGAGGCTGTTGAACTGCTGTCTGTATTTCAGGCGCGAGGCCTGAGGCACGGCCCAGTCAGAGGGAGCCGTCTTAGGAGAACTACCTGCCAGGGAGGTGGTGGAGGAAGAGTTGGAGCTGGAGTGGAGAGAGAGAGAAAGACGCAGTTGGATAGAGAGAGCGAGAAAGATGAATGGCGAGAGAGAGCATATTATAGAGTTAGCTCATGTAGAAACAGTCCATTCGCATCTAAATTGGTAGAGATGTAGGTCAGATCCTATAAAGTGTGTGTGTGTGTGTGTGTGTGTGTTACCTGCTTGAGCCTAGGTCCAGCAGTGACGTAGCTTTGTTCATCCCAGGAGAGAAACCCAGAGGAGAGGCGGCGTAGGGCACAGAGAGAGGCAGGCCTTGACACACACACGCATTATAAAAGTCCTTATCGATTTCAATTGATATTTACCGTATGGTTATATTGCAAATACACCATGATATCCACTCAGTTATTAAGAATGGTGACAGGGCACTTTCTACTCTCCATTCACTTCCATACAGATTGAGAGAAAGGTGGGGTGTGGAAGGAGAAGGAGAGAGAAAGATGGAGAAAGAGAGCCTGTCCTCTTACCTGTCCCCATGTGTCCTGGTGGAAGGTGCTGTAGGATACCCATAGTGCCATTGGGGAGAGCGGGGCTGCCCAGGGACGGCAGCAGGGGCATTGTTGACGTGGCAACCAGGGGGACCATGCCTGTTGCCATTGGGACCATAGGAGTGAGGCCAGTCACAGGGGTCATGGGTGAGAGGTTAGGGGTCATGGTTGAGAGGTTAGGGGTCATGGTTGAGAAGTTAGATGTCATGGGGATGGGGGTGAGCATGGCGACGGCTCCAGGCATCGTCGACAGGTTTGGCATGGAGCCCATTCCTGGAGAGACACAGAGGAAACACACATTATTAGAAAGATAAGATGAAACATAGAAATACAAAATAGAATAGAAGTGTTAACGTACCATAGCGTGAGGAGGACATGGCGCCTGTTGAGGCAGGGGCGGGCACTGGCGGCTGCTTCATGATGATTGGTAAAGATGAGGGAAGGGGTGTGCCCTGAAGTTTGAGCTTAATGAGCTTCATAGCGATGGAGAACTCCAACCTGTCCATCTTCCCATCCTTATTCATGTCAGCCAGGGCCCTGGGGGTAGAGAGAGGGTCATGACTTCCTCAGGACAATCAAGTGTGTGTGACTGGAGAGCAGCTGCCCACAACATTCCTCCCAGCACAGAGAAGGAAGCCCGTCTGTGTGTGTGTGTGCTCACCATATCTCTGCCAGCACTGAGGAGGGAAGACCCGACTGCAGGAAGAACTTCCTGGCCTGCTCCCCTGGAGTGAGAACAAGAGTGAGACAGAGTGAGCGACATTACAGTATGGAGAGATGAAAATATCGGTGTGCATGCAAGCATCGCCTTGGTACCTGAGACGAAGCCCATGGCGGGAGAGAGGGTGTCAAACTGTTTATCATGTTTGTCCCTCTCCTCTGGAGAGATCGCCCACACATTGCGGCCGCCTGGAGAAAGAGAGGAGAGATAAATCATTTTCAGATACCAATCCCAGCCCTCCGTGGGAAAAACCTATAGGTACAAGGCGAACAGAGGTGTGTGGTAGCAACACACACACACACACAAAGGTTGAGCAACAACTCCCAACACAGGAAACAGCTGAGGTTTCACAAGACAACCTCAAGCTAAAAGACACGCAATAAACACACACCAGGCAAAGCCTCTTAATATTACCAAATCAGAGCGACAGAACAAGGACGGAATTTAGACATTAAGTTGTCCCCCACGATGAAACCAGGGCGGGGACCGTGGACCTGTCTCCGTCCGTTAGACACACGCAATAAATCTGACAGCACTTGCCCAATTTTGGACGAAACTTGGGTGAATGATGTGTGTTGCAATAGAGATCTGTCATTTACAAAATTACACTTATTGGCCCAAGGGGGGCGCTGCATCATTCGTGGGGGACTATATTTACTATATTTACTGTTGCCCATTTTTCTTTCGTTTGTTTCTTCTTTTAAAAAGGTGGAGGACAAACATTGTTACAGTCCCCCGCAATGAAAACGGAGGGGGACTATGAAATCGGTCTCCTTCCGTTCGTTCGTACGTCACATCTCAAACACTACAAGCCTGACTTCGACAAAAGCTGGGTGAGTGATGAGTCTTGCCGTAGAGATGCGGCATTTGTAAAATACACACTGGTAGGCCTAAGGGGAAGCCGTAGTAATCAACAGAAATTCCAAACATTAAAACAAGCACATCTCGTATCCCGTTTGAGTTATCGCTTCGTTATTGTTTTATTGTCCACATCATTCCTACTAACATCACTTTTAGTGTCTGTGTGTTTAAAAATCACTGATTATACGGTAATAAATAAAGATAAACCAGTTCACTCTTATCTCGGTCTACACTGACAGGCTCGGGGACTGTCCCTGACGCAATCAATTCCAGCCCTGCACCATGGAACACAGTAGGCTCACTGTAAATGGGCTATGGTCTTACAGTACAGTACGGGGCAATTTTGTTTCAGTCTATTGATTTTAACCCAGTAGGTAGAATATGTTTGTGCAGCGTTTCCCCTATATGCATTTAGCAGCGGCGCACGGCTGCTGCTATATCGTGGCTGCCACCTCAAAATGCAAATATATAACTCTGCCATCGCTGCTGAAAGAAATGTGAAGGGAAACACTGCTGTGATGTGACGGACTTAAAACTAGATCCGTCATCTCAGTGGCGTTTTTACCCTGTTTCATCAGAGCACAGAACCGAACAAAATGTGAGTAAAATTTTCAGTTGAAATGAATTTAAGTTACACTGAACAGGATTGAACGGGGCGTAGAGTTAGACAGGATCCATGAACAGGTCCTTAGACAGGATCATTTGTTTTTATGTAACTAGACAAGTCAGTTAAGAACAAATTCTTATTTACAATGACGGCCTACACCGGCCAAAGCCGGACGACGGTGGGCCAATTATGCGCCTGTTGTGATACAGCCTGGATTCGGGTATCTGTAGTGACGCCTCTAGCACTGAGACGCAGTGTCTTAGGCCGCTGCGCCACTCGGGCGTAGTGTTTAATAGGATCTATGAACAGGGGTGTAGAGTTAGATACAACACTGCTACAGCATCAGGTACAGCAGATATAGGAGCTGGACAGAGACAGAGTCGTGCTGCAGTGAACAGCCCAGTGAGCGATACACTACACACTGCTGCTGCACCGGAGGACAAGAAAAGAGACTCAGCAGAAAAAGACAGGGAGGGGAAAAAACCAGCTAAATGTGCCCTTGAGAGAGCAGGAGAACGTCACAGCACACACACACAGAGTAATAAAGACGTGGTCTTACCATTCATGGCTGCAGGTGGCAGAGGGGGCGGGGGGGGGGGGGTGGACTCCCGTTCTTCTACTCAGCCGGCTAGCTCGCAGTCATCTGCAAAACACACACATCAGTGTCTGCACACACACAAAACAAGCGAAACTTCCGCTCATTAATAATGTAGGGAGGGCAGAGCGCTGCTCACACCAACTCAGAGAGAGAGAGAGAGTGTAGCAGCTGCCCCGTTTCCCATTGGTCAGCAGGTTTCAACAGGGTTTCTCCTGTTCCTCAGTCAGGGAGTCAAACACAGAGACACCAGGGCCACGTCCCAACCCTACTGCAACACAGAGACACCAGGGCCACGTCCCAACCCTACTGCAACACAGCGACACCAGGTCCACGTCCCAACCCTACTGCAACACAGACACCAGGGCCACGTCCCAACCCTACTGCAACACAGACACCAGGGCCACGTCCCAACCCTACTGCAACACAGACACCAGGGCCACGTCCCAACCCTACTGCAACACAGAGACACCAGGGCCACGTCCCAACCCTACTGCAACACAGAGACACCAGGTCCACGTCCCAACCCTACTGCAACACAGACACCAGGTCCACGTCCCAACCCTACTGCAACACAGACACCAGGGCCACGTCCCAACCTTACTGCAACACAGAGACACCAGGGCCACGTCCCAACCTTACTGCAACACAGAGACACCAGGTCCACGTCCCAACCTTACTGCAACAGAGACACCAGGGCCACGTCCCAACCCTACTGCAACAGAGACACCAGGGCCACGTCCCAACCCTATTGCAACACAGACACCAGGGCCACGTCCCAACCTTACTGCAACACAGAGACACCAGGTCCACGTCCCAACCCTACTGCAACAGAGACACCAGGGCCACGTCCCAACCCTACTGCAACACAGACACCAGGGCCACGTCCCAACCTTACTGCAACAGAGACACCAGGGCCACGTCCCAACCCTACTGCAACAGAGACACCAGGGCCACGTCCCAACCCTACTGCAACAGAGACACCAGGGCCACGTCCCAACCCTACTGCAACACAGAGACACCAGGTCCACATCCCAACCCTACTGCAACACAGAGACACCAGGGCCACGTCCCAACCCTACTGCAACACAGAGACACCAGGTCCACGTCCCAACCCTACTGCAACACAGAGACACCAGGTCCACGTCCCAACCCTACTGCAACAGAGACACCAGGGCCACGTCCCAACCCTACTGCAACACAGAGACACCAGGTCCACGTCCCAACCCTACTGCAACACAGACACCAGGGCCACGTCCCAACCTTACTGCAACACAGACACCAGGGCCACGTCCCAACCTTACTGCAACACAGAGACACCAGGTCCACGTCCCAACCTTACTGCAACAGAGACACCAGGTCCACGTCCCAACCTTACTGCAACACAGACACCAGGGCCACGTCCCAACCTTACTGCAACACAGAGACACCAGGTCCACGTCCCAACCCTACTGCAACACAGAGACACCAGGTTCACGTCCCAACCCTACTGCAACACAGAGACACCAGGTCAACGTCCCAACCCTACTGCAACACAGACACCAGGTCCACGTCCCAACCCTACTGCAACACAGAGACACCAGGTCCACGTCCCAACCCTACTGCATAGCTTCCTCTCGTTGTTCCCTAAACTTCCATCAATTCCCTTTTTATCCTGCTTGCAAGCGGACACACACATCCCAGCTAGGCTACATCCCAAGCATGAGACCGTAAAAGAGAAAAACTGCAGCCAACTCATAAATACAACATTAACAACAAAAGAGCCATAATAGTGATTACACTGGTCAGCAGGAGATCGTGGTAGACTGTATACATACTGATCAACCATGATATATATATATGTGTGTGTGTGTGTGTGTGTGTGTGTGTGTGTGTGTGTGTGTGTGTGTGTGTGTGTGTGTGTGTGTGTGTGTGTGTGTGTGTGTGTGTGTGTGTGTGTGTGTGTGTGTGTGTGTGTGTGTGTGTGTGTGTGTGTGTGTGTGTGTGTTCTAATAATGTGGATATTCTCTTTATATTTCTTAGAAGAAACCCTTATTGTCCCCCTGAGTGACAACACCCGTCACTTGCATGCATGTCTGCCTGTCTGTCCCCACAGGTAAAGGGCAGGTCGAGAGGTGTATGAAGGAAGCTGTGTACAAACAACACAAGCACCTTCACAACCCACTGACAGTGGTCAATACTACAACACAGAGGAGAACTCACAAGGAAAAGTACCAGAAAAGTATGGAGAAAGGGACAGGGCATGTCAATGAGGCCATACAAGGAAAAGGGAGAATTCCAATGCCTATACCTTTCCTGTTCCTTTCCAGTCACATACACGGATACCAGCATTTCCTGTCCAGCCAGTCAGCTGACAGGAAGTCCCTGGCAGCTCTGAGGTTCTTCCTGTGGCTTCCTGTCCAGCCAGTCAGCTGACAGGAAGTCCCTGGCAGCTCTGAGGTTCTTCCTGTGGCGGTTACATGACTCAGCCATAAAACAGTAAAAAAATGTACTCTACGGAATCCCTTCAGGATGCTGGAGGTCCAGGATTTAGAGTTGACCTGTCCAGTCCCAAATCAACCCTTAGCCCCTAATCCTAGAACCTTCTACAGGGCCTTCAGAAAGTATTCACACCCACTGACTTCTTATAAAGATATTTGTGTTACAGCCTGAATTTAAAATGGATCAAATTGAGATTGCCACTGGCCTACACACAATACCCCATAATGTCAATGTCGAATAATTTTTTTCCGAAATGTTCAAGTTATTTTTAAATTTAAAGCTAAAATGTGTCGAGTCAATAAGTACTCAACCACTTTGTAATGTCAAGCCTAAATAAGTTCAGGAGTAAAAATATTAAAGTTGCATGGACTGCATGGCAATAGATGATTTTTGAATGACTTCCTCATCTCTGTACCCCACACATACAGGTATCTGTAAGGTCCCTCTGTCGAGCAGTGAACTTCAAACACAGATGTGAAGGGATTGGACGGGTGTACTGGTGGCACACAAGTGTGGTATTAGTGTAGGGCGAAGAGACAGAGGGAGGGATGGAGGAAGACGATAGGAGGGAAGGGGGGGGGGGGTAGTACAGGAGAATGTGGTCAAGCAAGATGGCCTCACAATGGGGAGTGTGCTAACCATCTGCTCCTTCTTTTCCCTTCTTCCTGTGTGTATTTATCCCTCTTCTGTCCCTCCTCATATCACTTTCCCTCCTGAACCCACGTGTCCCTCTCCTTCGCCCTCCCAAATGACTTAGGATTTAAGGTGGAAGCGGTTAGGGGTTGTTTCTGCCTATGTCTGTATCAGTGAGAGAGGTGTCCGTGGACAGAAATATAGGATGCAAATTGGTTTTAGTGAACAAACACCCAGGGTTCCCTCCGGTGGAGCCTGCTGACACATACAGCAGTCTGCTCTGTCTGTACAAACACACACAAGCCCCCTGCCTGGCTGTTATTTGCATGTGTTTTGCATCGTGTGGTAAAATCAGGAGTGGGTCAAGCTGAAAAAAGGTGAACACTGAGCAGCACAAGAGTAGAGACTGGAGTCTCGACAGGTCAGACAACACCACGTTAAAAATAAATAAAGCATCAGATCAGACGATTCTACACGGACTACGTCCTCGTTGAGAATGAAAGAGAAAAGACCTCTACGGTGTGGGAACTCTGGGCCAGTAGAGATGGCATCATCACCACACGAGTTAACCCTGTCATTATTCTCCCCTCTCTGTCCGACACAAGTGTTAATTACATTTTTTTGTTACCCGACACCCAATCAGGGCTGAGATCCAGAGAGATACCAGGAAGGAGCGAGTAGAAAAAAATGCAGAGTCACTGCATATACCCATCACTGGTCTATTTCCCATCTCAGCATTAAGAGTCTTTCCCTGAAACAGAGCTCACACAGACAGACACAGCCACTAGGGATGGGCATTTGACTGATGAGTACACACATTATTTTATTTTGAGTACTCTAATAAAAATAAAAAAACTGAACAAGCCCCGCACTGGAAAATAATTTCAGCATTCATCAACATTGAGTGTACAAAACATTAAGAACACCTTCCTAATATTGAGTTGCACTCCCCTCCCCCCTTTTGCCCTCAGAACAGCCTCAATGCGTTGGGGCAAGGACTCTACAATGTGTCGAAAGCGTTCGAAAGGGATGCTGGCCCATGTTGACTCCAATGATTCCCACAGTTGTATCAAGTTGGCTGGATGTCCTTTGGGTGGAGGACCCTTCTTGATACTCATGGAAAACTGTTGAGCGTGAAAAACCCAACAGCGTTGCAGTTCTTGACACAAACCAGTGCGCCTGGCACCTACTACCATGGCCCGTTCCCAAAAGGAACTTAAATATTTTCTTGCCCATTCACCCTCTGAACGGCACACATACACAATCCATGTCTCAATTGTCAAAGCTTAGAAATCCTTCTTTAACCTGTCTCTTCCCCTTCATCTACACTGATTGAAGTGGATTTAACAAGTGACATCAATTAGAGATCATAACTTTCCCCTGGATTTAATCATTTATCTCAAGGTTACAAACCAAACTCAGTTTTTCGATATACAGACATTTTATTTAGTTTATTCTGCCTGTTTGCAATTTTCATAATGGATGAACAATTCCACATTTAACACCGCATGGTGATGAATTACAGCCACGACATCTGTTTGGTGAGTACATATATATGCTTTTCTGACGAAAATATCAAACAAATGTTTTTTTTTGCATATTTTCAGTGTGGAACCTGTCTATATTTAGAGGGGGGTAATAGCCTAAGCCGGTTCCCAATTTTTTTTATAGTCCCGTACCCCTTCAAACATTCAACCTCCAGCTGCGTACCCCCTCTAGCACCAGGGTCTGAGCACCCTCAAATGTTGTTTTTTGACATCATTGTAAGCCTGCCACACACAGACACTATATGATACATTTATTAAACATAAGAATGAGTGCGAGTTGTCGAGCTCTTACAGGACGAGAGCACAAATAATATAATACCCAATAATTTTGTTCTTTATTTAACCATCTTACATATAAAACCTTAATTGTTCATCAAAAATGGTGAATAACTCACCACACATTAATGAAAAGGGTTTGTTTGAAAGGATGCACATAACTCTGCAGTGTTGGGTTGTATTGGAGAGAGTCTCAGTCTTAAATCATTTCTCACACACAGTCTGTGCCTGTATTTAGTTTACATGCTAGTGAGGGCCGAGAATCCACTCTCATATAGGTACGTGGTTGTAAAGGGCATCAGTGTCTTAACAGCGTGATTTGCCAAGGCAGGATACTCTGAGCGCAGCCCAATCCAGGAATCTGGCAGTGGCTTCTGATTAAATTCAATTTCATAGAACCGCTTGTTGCAATTTCGATGAGGCTCTCTTGTTCATATATCGTTAAGTGGACTGGAGGCAGGGCATGAAAGGGATAACGAATCCAGTTGTTTATGTCATCCGTTCCAACTTCTTAATCATAGCCTCAATTTTGTACCCCACGTCATAGCCGCAATTTTGTACCCCACATTGAATATAGTTGCGGAGAGTCCCTGTAATCCTAGATTCAGATCATTCAGGCGAGAAAAAACATCACCCAGATAGGCCAGTCGTGTGAGAAACTCGTCAGACAAGTGGAAATTATGGTCAGTAAAGAAAACTTTAAGCTTGTCTCTCAATTTTTTTAAAACGGGTCAATACTTTGCCCCTTGATAACCAGTTGTTGTAAAAGGGTTACATGGTCGCTGCCCATATCATTGCATAGTGCAGAAAACACACGAGAGTTCAGGAGCCTTACTTTAACAAAGTTAACCATTTTCACTGTAGTGTCCAAAACATCTTTCAAGCTGTCAGGCATTCCCTTGGCAACAAGAGCCTCTCGGTGGATGCTGCAGTGTCCCCAAGTGGCGTCGGGAGCAACTGCTTGCACCCGCGTTACCACTCCACTATGTCTCTGTCATGGCTTTTGCGCCATCAGTACAGATACCAACACATCTTGACCACCAAAGTCCATTTGATGTCACAAAGCTGTCCAGTACTTTTCCTGTTGTCCTGGTTTCCAGAAGAGGATGTCTTCCTTTATTGACCCCCCATAAACGTCACGGACATATACCAGGAGCTGTGCCAGGCCCGCCACGTCTGTTGCCTCATCCAGCTGTAACGCATAGAATTCACTGGCTTGTATGCAAAGCAGTAATTGTTTCAAAACATCTCCTGCCATGTCACTGATGCATCATGAAACAGTGTTGTTTGATGAAGGCATTGTCTGTATATTATTTTTTGCCTTTTCCCCCAGCATTGTCCCAGCCATATCCGTGGCAGCAGGAAGAATTAAGTCCTCCACAATAGTATGGGGCTTGCCTGTCCTAGCTGCTCGGTAGCTCACCATATAAGACGCTTCTAGCCCCTTCTTATTAATGGCATCTGTTGCTTTTATACACGTCTTACTACTCGAAAGTCGTTTTAATTCTCACTCAAAAAACTGCCGTGGCTTATTTTTCAAATTGGCATGTTTTGTTTCTAAATGTCTGTGCAAGAGTGAAGGTTTCATCGAGTTGTGAGAGAGTACTTTTCCACATATAACACTGTGGCTGAGGAAAGGCACTACTCCCAATATAAGAGAATCCCAAATCAATGTAGTTATCATCATATTTGCGCCTCTTCGATGGTCCAACGTCCCTGTCTGTTGTTTCGGTGCTTTCCAGGGTAAGGGGGCAGTAGCTCTTCGGCTGCATCAGATTCACAACTGTCAGTGTCCATGCTAGCTGGGCTAACAACAAATGTAGAATTACTGATGCTAGGATTGGATGTGCTCGTGGAAGCAGAACAACTTGTGTCTTCGACAGGTACAGTACTGCTTGTAGTAGCAGTACTACCAGTAAAGCTGGTATGTGTCTCTATGGATCCGGGCCTTAATTTAAAAAAAAACATTTTCAAGCAAATGGAATGAGCAGCAGCTACGTTTGGCTACATATGGACAGTTAGTGTAATTCCTGCGAGAGAATAACAGTTAATGTGATTGGATATTAATTATTTGACTAGGCTACCTGTATTTGACATTGTGTTGTTATTTCACTGAACACTAGATGGTTTAATTTAATTTTTTGGCAGTGAAATGAGGCTACTCAGGCGAAGAAGAAGAAAAAGTCACCCAAATGTATAGCCCCGTTGGAAAATATAAATGGACTGCTTGAAAATCTGTATTATTTGGCGAACCCCCCGACGACATTGCACGTACCCCTGGGTGGGAATACCTGGCCTAGGCTAACCAATTTGAAATTGCACTAGCAGCTCAAAGTAGCTTAAGTGGAAAATAGACCGGATGAAAATATTCCAAAACGGCAGCTCGTTTTTTTGGAACACATACTTTCCTACTTCAATCAAACAGTCCATTTTGAATTTGTGATAAAACTGTCGTCATTTGGCAAGGAATGTAGCTTGTGTATCCCATCAGTTATATCATTTTTTTAGGCATTTACTTCTGTAGGCCTAACGGGAGCATGTGTGCGCACTCGTGTGTGGAGGGAGCGATCACAACGCAATTGAGTGAATGAGACACAGAGGGGAAAGGGAATTTAGGGAGAAGAAGAGTGTGATGCTCGGCTTGGTTTGTTTTTTGTTGTGCCCGGGAAATGCACTTGTACAAATGGAACACTAGAGTCAAAGCAAAATAACATTGTCTTCAAGACAAAATTTCACTTGCTCGTTCTGCCAGCCACAAAGCACATTCCACCAAATAGTTCCACCAACTAAAAAAATGAGCTTTAGCATCAGTTCGAGTACTCATGCCCATCCCTAATATAGACATGCACGAGCCTTCCTGTCTGTCACAGCTCAGGAATGCAGACTGACAGTTCTGAGAGGGAGATGGAGAGAAAGGATGAAGGCTGAGAGAAGGAAAGAGGAGAACAGAGTTGATGTAAGATAAATATAGAGGGACAGGTGACGTGGCCTAAAGCTGATCTCACCATGGTGATATAATGAGTTCAAATGACAATAGGGGCTTTGGAAAGAATCACTGCAACATGGCCTGTACTTGAAATTAATGGTTCACCACTTCAACCACTGTGCTCTTTCACCTAACAGACACCATGGTGATGGAAGTTAATTGTATCACTACCTCTAATGAAGACAGACGGACAGACAGACAGATCCAAGTTCAACTCTCTAAACCCTGCAGTGTCCATATTGCGACATCTCCGACTGGCTTAGATTAAATGTTTACTTTTCTTTCTTTCGAAGCACGTCTCGCCCTAGCTCTACCTACATTGCTTCATCCTGGAGCCTTTGGGTGGGTTCCATCCACATGCACCAATTCTACACAGGCCAGCGCAGATTCTCGTTATAGCGTGAAACATGTTGAACACCTCTCCAGACATTGTAAAGATTTCATTATATGTGTGGATCTACATAGAATTTATCTAATTGGACCCGCGCAACCGTCTCCCCAGCGAGCCAGCGACAAGATGGAGATCAAGTCCTCGGCTCAGAGTGAGAAGATCTAGAGAAGATTAGCTCAATTGAACTCTTCTAAACTGAATTGACTGTCTGGATTAAGGCTAATCTGGATTAGCGGATGTGGAACTACTAAAAAAAAAAAACTATTCCTGATCACAGCTGGAAAGCTGCTTGCTAGTAGGGACGGGCCTGAGTAATAGAGTACTCGAACGGACATCAAAACTCGTTCTTTAACCAGAGACACCATTTTTTTTTTTTTAAATACTATAAAACTATTTGGTGGAATGTGCATTGTTGCTGCATGAACGGGAAAGTGGCATTTTTGGCAGAACAGTTGTTTCTGTGAACTGCTGTGCTGTGTGTTAAAAAGGCAGATAGATTTGTTTGCTATATCTGTGTACAAAGGTAGTTTAGTGGCCATGACACCGAGAGTCACTTCCATCACCAACGATGACTGAAACAGTGCTTTTCACCAGGAAACCAACCAATACACCACCAATGTGTAGCCTATTTCCTTGGCCAGAGTAGAACTCTGGTCTAGCTGTATAACAATCACCCACCTTGTGAGTTATTTGCTGACCCGTGACTGTTTGGCGACACTTTTCCCACGACCAAAGGTAAATATGTAATCGGTAGACGGTTCTGAATGAAAACTTGTTGTTTGCGTCGCCAAGCAGTGTCCAAGCAATAATGATATTCAGTTGTTAGAGGCTACCACCCCCTTCCAAATGAAAACCAAACATGGATGTCTCGCTTAGCGTGCACACCTGTCAGGGTTTCACTCCGGTTTGTCTAGCTAAATCAGCCTTGAAATCCTGGTATCATGCGGCCGCACAGGAAGTAGCACGAAGCGTGTGCGCGCAACATTGACATCAATGTTTGGTTTTGATTTGGAGGAGGGTGGGAGCATCTAACAAGTGGATTTAATTGTTTCCTGGGCACTGGTCGACGATGTAAAAACGCATTCCTTATCAGACCCGTCCAGGAACTACGGATATACTCAGGCTTTGGAAAAGCATTACCAAACAGGCACAAGTACAGCAAATATCTTGCACGCCTCTCCAATTGCATACCCTAAGACAGAATGTTACTGTTAAATAACTGTACGTTCTGTTATTAACTGTATACATGATGGCGAGCACTGTGGGGTTATGTGTAGGCATAGTACCCACCAGGATTGATGCATGCCTCGGCAGCCATTTTGTGCCGGAGCACACGTCCCACATCGATTGTGACAGTAGAGAGAGAGATGACAATAGGGTGACCACCACTGTCCCCCGGGCCCAGGATGCAATCGGCACTTTACACAAGGATCCTTGGACCACAGCCAACCAGCCCGTGTCCTGACACAGCTCTGTTTATCCCTGTCCCTCACTAGTTCTGTTGTTGATCCCTGTTCGATGGCCCTAAAGTTATGGAAAGCAGTTTGTCTGCAGTCTGTTTGACAGTGTTAAATAATGAACCTTCAACATCTGTATACTGACACCAGGTGAGTCCGGACCATTCAGCACTACCCAAATGAATACAGGCAGGACAGTACAGGCTAACAAATATAATACCACGTCCACTATTAATGACAGCTTTAACAGGAGCCTGCCTGGGGGATGGGATTTTAGGTAAGTGTAGAATCACAACACCAAGCTTTGCTGCCAGAAAACAAAAACGATGCATAGGCATATCCTGTTTGGAATGACCTGGTATAATAATGATTGACATTGATGTGGAGAGTCCCTGAGTTCAAGTGGAGGATAGTTTAATTATGAACAAGAGTAACGTTAGCAATAGAATCTGAGCAACTTCGCAGAGTGCTACATTGTACAGTAAGTACTATTGCTATCTCGTCTAAAGTTGATACACTAACGTTACTGGTGCTTTCCCTTTACTTGTCTAAAGCGAGAGAGACACGTTTGTAACCTGTTCAACAAGTTATGTTTGAGGAATCTGAGGGAGCTAGCTAGCAACGTTAACTAACATTACTTTAGGTAAGGTCGTTTTCCTAATACCAACTTCAAACAAGTTCGTGTGAGGGCACACTTCTAATGGCTGATATAAGTTACATATTTCAGTGTATCAAAATCCCTATGCGTAATAACATGATTAGTTAAGTAGTTAACTACATTCAATCAATATTGTATTTTACGACTAGCAGTAACTCAATGTTCAAGCAATAACATGGACTCGCTAGGAAAGCAGCAAGGCAGTTTCGGGTGACTAACGCGTTACGTCGCTTACCTCTCACAATCATCGGGCAAAAAAACAACTACTTTCTCCACTTTTCTATCCGCAGTGAAAGTCTCCCTGGCGTTATGCAGTCGTCTCGTATTGGCAAAATGATGTAATTCCGAGAAGATTGTCTAGTTTAGTCAACTGGACCTGTTGCTGACAGCTGGGTCACACGAACAACATGGCTGACAGGCGGGTGTGGGTGGACGGTGCGCGAGAACGGCTCCGTTTGACCGGGACTGGGAGGTGGAGAGACAGCGTCGGGGGCGCGCGCATGGATTTTCCCTAAACGCTGATCTAAGGTCAGTTTCAGCGGTCAGCTATTGTACGGTTAAGGCTGGTACTGCAAGAGAGTAAACTGATCCAGAATGTATATGCCTGCGGGCATATACCGACCTCCCAAGCCAGCCACACACATCCACCAACCCACAAGGCTCACCCTTCAAAGTTGCTGTTATTTGATCCATTTTGAATTTCAGTGCATGGGGAACAGAGGATCAGAGCCCCATATTAGGACAGAACATTTCCAATGACGGATATAGAGCACCACAGTGGAGCTGTCACAATACCAGTAAAACCTAGCGGTCAAACAGAGAAATGGTTCCAATCGTTTTTCCACCATTCATTTTTCCCATAGGGGATTTTAGAAACACTTAAAATAAGGGCTGTGTTTCTTGTAGGCTTACCCTGGCGAGACGTTTTGATAACCATGTAATTTTCTCTAGGACAAGGTGACTTTTAACAATATATTCGCCTGTATTTACCCCCCAGAAATGAAATATTAATTAGATGCTAATGTGGCTATCATAAAGAACTGCACATGCCATGATGATCTGAAAGAGACTGCTGAATCGAGGCAAATGTAAGAATCGCTGGATTAACTATCTAATGTTACTCCTATTCAAAAATGCTAATTAGCATCAATGTAGACATCGCAAAACTACAAATCCCTGCAAGCTCCTGCATGTAATCTCTAACTGACACCTTTGCTAACAGATAGTGTCAATTTAAAACTTCCCCATGATAGTTCACAGAATTGTCCATTTAAAGAAATGTAGCCAATTTATTCATTACTACATTTAGCTAACATTAGATAGTTAATCCAGAGATTCTTACCTTTGCTTCGATTCAGCAGTCTCTTCCAGATCATCATGGCATGTGCAGTACTTTAATCTAATTAGTATTTAATTTCTGGGGGGTAAATACAGGTGAATATATTGATAAAAGTCACCTTGTCCAAGAGAGATTTACACAGTTATCAAAACGTCACGCCAGGGTAAGCCTACACGAAACACAGCCCTTATTTTAACTGTTTCTAAAATCCCCAATTTGAAAAATTAATGGTGGGAAAACTATTGGAACCATTTCCCTGTTCGACCGCTAGGTATATGGGTATTATGACTCATACTGTGGTACTCTATTCCTCTTGTTGGATCAGCTAAAAAGGAGGACTAGGAAACAATTGTAAGAAAACATATTTAATATCAGTGTTTTTCCAGACTCCCATCGTGTTTTTTTCATTAAGCTGTCATGTCAAAGATTGGTAAAATAATCGTATTGAAACTTCATTGGGATTGTGAATGCACCTCAAGCACGACCGAGTCCTCGACACTGACAAACTACAAGACCCGGAATGCATTGCGAGAGGATTGCGACATATGTACAGCTGATATTTATTTACGACTTACCGTATTGTGATTTATTTACATGGCGATACCCCGATACAGAAAATATGTTCAACAAGAGACCACGAAGAAATGTTAGGCAAAGGAAAGGAGAATCGAGCGATGAAGATGAACAGAAATGGAGAGGGTGATGACGTAGGTAAAACACAAGTTACCGCTGATAGCATTAAAGCCCTCCAAGTCGTCGCAGAACAAGTCGGGCTCGAGTGGTGATGAAGACGTAGTGGAAGATAGTGGACCGTTCGCGGTTACTAAATCGCCTCACAGCAACGAGAACAAGGATGGACGAAATATAATAAACGTGCTCAGCTTCTCTGATAAAGGTAGGCTTTTACTTCTTATTTTTTTATGTAAGCACCATAGACTGTCACCCAAAGACTATAAAGGTAAGTACATGTCCAAGACATTTCTAACTTCACTAACTTAACAGTACAGTGGGCTGTGCATCTACATTTTTATATGGCTTCCCTCCTTGTGCCTTACTTTGTATTTATCTGAAAAGACAGGACAGATCGCAGCAATATGTAAAATATCTTCCAGGATTTTGCTTTCACCTGCCCAAGTTCCATAGTGCGGGTAGAAGAAAGGAGATTAACAAGGAGGGGTGAATCAATTGTATTTCCTTGCCTCCTCAAAACACATTGCATTGGAAGAGAAGATAAGAGGGACTTCAGAACTAATCCTCCAATTAATTTTGAGAAGGAGACGAGGGAGGGTATGAGGAATCAAGAATACATTTGAGATTCACCCCTCTCCTTAGCTATACAGTGCCTCCAGGAAGTATCCAGACCCCTTGACTTTTTCCACGTTTTGTTACGTTAGTCTTATTCTAAAATTGATTAAATTGTCGTCGTCCCCCTCTCAATCTACACACAATACCCCATAAAGACAAAGCAAAAAAGGTTTAGACATTTTTGCAAGTGTAATGTTTATGTATTTTTAAATATCACATTTACATAAGTATTCAGACCCTTAGTACTTTGTTGAAGCACCTTTGGCAGCAATTACAGCCTTGAGTCTTCTTGAGTATGACGCTACACGCTCAGTACACCTGTATTTGGGGAGTTTCTCCCATTGTTCTCTGCAGATTTTCTCAGACTTCATCAGGTTGGATGGGGATGCACAGCTATTTTCAGGTCTCTCCAGAGATGCTGGATCAATCGGGTTCACTCAATGGCCTCTCTGTACTTTGCTCTGTTCGTCTTTCCCTTGAACCTGACTAGTCTCCCAGTCCCTGCCGCTGAAAAACAGCCCCACCGCATGAGGCTGCCAACACCATGCTTCACCGTAGGGATGGTGCCACCACCATGCTTCACCGTAGGGATGGTGCCACGTTTCCTCCAGACGTGATGCTTGGCATTCAGGCCAAAGAGTTCAATCTTGGCTTCAAGCGGGCTGTCATGTGCCTTTTACTGAGGAGTGGGGTCCGTCTGGAAATTATCCCATAAAGGCCTGATTGGTGGAGTGCTGCAGAGATGGTTGTCCTTCAATCTCCACAGAGGAGCTCTGTCAGTTACCATCAGGTTCTTGGTCACCTCCCTGACCAAGGCCCTTCTCCCCTGGTTGCTCAGTTTGGCCGGACAGCCAGCTCTATGAAGAGTCTTGATGGGTCCAAACTTCTTCCATTTAAGAATGGCCACTGTGTTCTTGGGGACCTTAAATGCTGCAGAAATGTTTTGGTACCCTTCCCCAGATCTGTGCCTCGACACAATCCTGTCTTGGAGGTCTACGGACAATTCCTTCAACTTCATGGGTTGGTTTTTGATGTGACACGCATTGTCCACTATGGGACCTTATATAGACAGGTGTGTGCCTTTTTTTTAAATCATGTCCAATCAATTGAATTTATCACAGGTGGACTCCAAGTTCTAGAAACATCTCAGGGATGATCAATGGAAACAGGATGCACCTGAGCTCAATTTCGAGTCTCATAGCAAAGAGTCTGAATACTTACGTAAATAAGGTTTGTGCAAAAAAAATTAAACCTGTTTAAGTTTTGTTATTATGGGGTGTTGTGTGTAGATTGATGAGGGGTAAACAATTATTTAATCCATTTTAGAATAAGGCTGTAACGTAACATTTGTGAAAATGCAAGGGGTCTGAATACTTTCCAAATGCACTGTACATAGCCAGGAAGGTCTTACATGTGTCAAGATTGGAAAACAAACCCACATTATATCTCTATGTCCAGATACTATTTTGCTATTGATTTCTAACCCAGAAACCTCTATTCCCATACTTGACTGACTTAATTAAGAGATGTGGCTATTTTCTGGCCACACAATACATTTGAATAAATTAAAAGCTATGCCACCACGGAGCTTGAGTGACAACAACAATTTGAATGACTTCCCGTTCAATTGGACAAAAAATGGTTTTGTTTATCTTGGGTTAAACATTTCGAATGAACTTCACAACCTGTCTAATGGCAACTTTGCACCTGTATTTAGGGCAGTTAAGGAAGACCTAGGTAGGTAGAGGGACATGCCATTATAATGATTGGGTAGAATGAATCAGATTTTAAAATGAATGTTTTCCCCAGACTGTATCCTCCCCAGGCGGTCCCATTATATATAATTAAAAGTATTTTTCGTTAACTCAATAAATACCTTTCAGTCTTTATATGGTACAGAAAAAGACCAAGGTTGACAATTAGTAAACTGCAGCTGCCATATAATTTAGGAGCCCTGGCACTACCTAATTTGCTATTTTATAAATGGGCATGTCATGCTTGCAGAATGGCTCAGAGATTAACATTGCTCTAATTGGGTCAGTAATGACTCCTGCTTCACATCTCCATCCTCATTAATCAGTGTTGTAACTGGTAAAGAAAAATGTCGCCGGAGGGGATGGCTGCCATCTTATCGGCTCTTAACCAACCATGCTATTTTTTTTTTTTTTTTTCACTTTGTTCGTTACTTGTTTTGTACATATTGTTGCTGCTACTGTCTCTTCTGACCGAAAATAGCTTGGATATCAAGAACTGGGATTACTCACTTCAAATTGGACGAAGAGTTTTTCTTCAATATGTCGGACGGGAGGGATATACTACAACAGACACCCGACCCAGATCCCCATGATTTGCTGGAAAAGGAAACAGAAGTTTTGCGGAAAGAGATCAGGGTGCCTTGTGAGGATCAGGCGATGAGTGGCTAATCTGCCGTTGCCTTCCGCCCTGTTAGCTAACGTTCAATCACTGGAAAATAAATGGGACGAACTGAAAGCACGTATATCCTACAAACAGAAGATTAATAACTGTAATATCTTATGTTTCACCGAGTCGTGGCTGAATGACGACATTAAGAACACACAAATGGCGGGTTATACACTCTATCGGCAGGACAGAACAGCAGCCTCTGGTAAGACACGGGGCGGGAGCCTACGCATATTTGTAAACAATAGCGGGTGCACGATATCTAAGGAAGTCTCCAGGTTTTGCTCGCCTGAGGTAGAGTATCTCATGATAAGCTGTAGACCACACTATCCACCTACAGTGTTTATCTGTATTTTTCGTAGCTGTCTACATACCACCACAGACCGACGTTGGCACTAAAACCGCACTCAATGAGCTTTATTCCACCATAAGCAAACAGGAAAATGCTCATCCAGAGGCGGCACTCCTAGTGGCCGGGAACTTTAATGCAGGGAAACTTAAATCAGTTTTACCTCATTTCTATCAGCATGTTAAATGTGCTACCAGAGGAAAAAATCATCTAGACCACCTTTACTCCACACACAGAGACACGTACAAAGCTCTCCCTCACCCTCCATTTGGCAAATCTGACCATAACTCTATCCTCCTGATTGATTCCTGCTTACAAGTAAAAATTAAAGCAGGAAGCACCAGTGACTCGGTTTATATAAAAGTGGTCAGATGAAGCAGATGCTAAGCTACAGGACTGTTTTGCTATCACAGACTGGAACATGTTCCCGGGATTCTTCCGATGCCATTGAGGAGTACACCACATCAGTCACTGGCTTTATCAGTAAGTACATTGAGGACGTAGTCCCCACAGTGACTGTGATTACATACCCCAACCAGAAATCATGGATTACAGGCCGCTTTCAAGGAGTGGGACTCTAACCCGGAAGCTTATAAGAAATCCTGCTATGCCCTCCGACGAACCATAAAACAGGCAAAGCGTCAATACAGGACTAAGATTGAATCGTACAACACCAGCTCCAATGCTCGTTGTATGTGGCAGGGCTTGCAAATAATTAGACTACAAAGGGAAGCACAGCCGAGAGCTGCCCAGTGAAACGGGCCTACCAGACGAGCTAAATAACTTCTATGCTCGCTTCGAGGCAAGTAACACACTCTCATGTATGTTTCTATCAGCTGTTCCGGACGACTGTGTGATCACGCTCTCAATAGCCGATGTGGCTAAGACCTTCTAAACAGGTCAACATTCACAAGGCCGCAGGGCTAGACGAATTACCAGGATGTGTACTCAGAGCATGCGCTAACCAACTGGCAAGTGTCTTCACTGACATTTTCAAAAGGTTTTACAGTTGCACCATCGAGAGCATCCTGATCTTGCATCACTGCCTGGTATGGCAACTGCTCGGCCTCTGACAGCAAGGCACTACAGAGGGTAGTGTGTAAAGCCCAGTACATCACTGGGGCCAAGCTTCCTGCCATCCAGGACCTCTATACCAGGTGGTGTCAGAGGAAGGCCCAAAGAATTGCCAAAGATTCCAGCCACCCTAGTCATAGACTCCCTGCTACCGCACAGCAAGCAGTACCGGAGCACCAAGTCTAGGTCCAAAAGGCTTCTTAACAGCTTCTACCCCCAAGCCATAAGACTCCTGAATAGCTAATCAAATGGCTACCCAGACTATTTGCATTGCCCCCCCCCCCCCTCTCTATGCTGCTGCTACTCTCTGTTATTATCTATGCATAGACACTTTAATAACTGTACCTACATGTACATAAACTCAGCATAAAAAGAAACAGCCCTTTTTCAGGACCCTGTCTTTCAAAGATAATTGGTAAAAATCCTATTAACTTCACAGATCTTCATTGTAAAGGGTTTAAACACTGTTTCCCATGGTTGTTCAATGAACCATAAACAATGAATAAACATGCACCTGTGGAACGGCCATTAAGACACTAACAGCTTACAGCCGGTAGGCAATTAAGGTCACAGTTATGACAATTTAGGACACTAAAGGGGCCTTTCTACTGACACTGACAAACACCAAAAGAAAGATGCCCAGGGACCCTGCTCATCTGCGTGAACATGCCTTAGGTATGCTGCAAGGAGGCAGGAGGACTGCAGATGTGGCCAGGGCAATAAATTGCAATGTCCGTACTGTGAGACGCCTAAGACAGCGCTACAGGGAGACAGTGCGGACATCTGATCGTCCTCGCAGTGGCAGACCACGTGTAACAACACCTGCACAGGATTGTTACATCCGTACACACCTGCGGGACAGGTACAGGATGCAAACAACTTCCCAAGTTACACCAGGAATGCACAATCCCTCCATCAGTGCTCAGACTGTCCGCAATAGGCTGAGAGAGGCTGGACTGAGGGCTTGTAGGCCTGTAAGGCAAGTCCTCACCAGACATCACTGGCAACAACGTTGCCTATGGGCACAATCCCACCGACGCTGGATCAGAGAGGACTGACAAAAAGTGCTCTTCACTGACGAGTTGCGGTTTTGTCTCACCAGGGGTGATGGTCGGATTCGCGTGAGCATTACACCGAGGCCTGTACTCTGGAGCGGGATCGATTTGGAGGTGGAGGGTCCATCATGGTCTTGGGCAGTGTGTCACAGCATCATCGGACTGAGCTTGTTGTCTTTGCAGGCAATCTCAACGCTGTTTGTTACAGGGAAGACATCCTCCTCCCTCATGTGGTACCCTTCCTGCAGGCTCATCCTGACATGACCCTCCAGCATGACAATACTGCTCGTTCTGTGCGTGATTTCCTGCAAGACATGAAAGTCAGTGTTCTGCCATGGCCAGAGAAGAGCCCGGATCTCAATCCCATTGAGCACGTCTGGGACCTGTTGGATTGGGGGTTGAGGGCTAGGGCCATTCCCCCCCCCCCAGAAATGTCTGGGTTCTTGCAGGTGGCTTGGTGTAAGAGTGGAGTAACATCTCACAGCAAGAACGGGCAAATCTGGTACAGTCCATGAGGAGGAGATGCACTGCAGTACTTAATGCAGCTGGTGGCCACACCAGATACTGACTGTTACTTTTGATTTTGACCCCCCCCCTTTGTTCAGGAACATATTATTCCATTTCTGTTACATGTCTGTGGAACTTGTTCAGTTTGTCTCAGTTGTTGCATCTTATGTTCATAAAAAATATTTACACATGATAAGTTTGCTGAAAATAAATGCAGTTGACATTGAGAGGACAATTATTTTTATGCTGATTTTTATTACCTCAATTACCTCGACACTGGTGCCCCCGCACATTGACTCTGTACTGGTACCCCCTGTATATAGCCCCGCTATTGTTATTTACTGCTGTTATTTGTTATTCTTATCGCTTACTTTTTTTGTTGTATTTTCTTAACTGCATTGTTGGTTAAGGTCTACACCTTTTTGTATTCGGCGCATGTGACAAATAAAATTTGATTTGACAAACTCAGTCGGCACATAACCCGATTCTTAACGTTATCTTAAGATCTGGAGAGAGACTCCCCTTATTAATAGGGTCTTCCCCCCCTGGTGTTTTTGGTAGCATTTTCCACCTCTGGTACCAGAAACGTATAAGGTCATTATCAGATATGTTTCAAATCTAATTTTATTTGTCACATACATGTGTTTAGCAGATGTTATTGCAGGTGTAGCAAAATGCTTGTGTTTCTAGCTCCAACAGTGCAGTAATATCTAACAACTAATATCTATCCGTTTTTTACAACAATACACACATCTAAAGGAATGGAATTATAAATATTTGAATGAGCAATGTCAGAGCGGCACAGACTAAGATACAGTATATACAGTTGAAGTTTACATACCCGGAACCCAAACCGGCTGCGCGCGCCATCGTGCATACATTTATTTTGTCCCCCCACACCAAACGCGATCACGACACGCAGTTTAAAATATCAAAACAAACTTTGAACCTATTATATTAATTTGGGGACAGGTCGAAAAGCATTCAACATGTATGGCAATTTAGCTAGCTAGCTTGCACTTGCTAGCTAATTTGTCCCATTTAGCTAGCTTGCTGTTGCTAGCTAATTTGTCCTGGGATATAAACATTGAGTTGTTATTTTACCTGAAATGCACAAGGTCCTCTACTCCACCAATTAATCCACACATAAAATGATCAACCGAATCGTTTCTAGTCATCTCTCCTCCTTCCAGGCTTTTTCTTCTCTTGACTTTATATTGCGATTGGCAACTTTCATAAATTAGGTGCATTACCGCCACTGGCTTCGTTTGTGTTTGTCACCCACGTGGGTACCTACTTCTATAAACCAATGAGGAGATGGGAGAGGCAGGACTTGCAGCGCGATCTGCGTCACAAATAGAAGTGACTTATTTTTTCGCCCTTGGCAACGCAGACGCTCGTTGGCGCAAGCGAGCAGTGTGGGTGCAATAATTGAATAATATAGATTTCTAAATGTATCTTGCAACGCTCGCACACGTGACGCGAGTGGTGTAGTCAGCCTGTTAGGTTGGAGTCATTAACTCATTTTTTAACCACTCCGCAAATTTCTTGTCCTAACCGACTTTTTTGGTGCATGACACAAGTAATTTTTCCAAAAATTGTTTAGACAGATTATTTCACTTATAATTCACTGTATCACAATTCCAGTGGCTCAGAAGTTTACATACACTAAGTTGACTGTGCCTTTAAACAGCTTGGAAAATTCCTGAAAATTATGGCATGGCTTTAGAAGCTTCTGATAGGCTAATTGACATAATTTGAGTCAATTGGAGGTGTGCCTGTGTATATATTTCAAGGCCTACCTTAAAACTTTGCTTGGCATCCATCATGGGAAAATCAAAAGAAATCAGCCAAGACCTCAAAAACAATTGTAGACCTCCACAAGTCTGGTTCATCCTTGGCAGAGATTTCCAAACGCCCGAAGGTACCACGTTCATCTGTACAGACAATAGTACGCAAGTATAAACACCACACAGCCATCATACCACTCAGGAAGGAGACCCGTTCTGTCTCCTAGAGATTAACATACTTTAGTGCGAAAAGTGCAAATCCATCCCAGAGCAAAGGACCTTGTGAAGATGCTGGAGGAAACAGGTACAAAAGTATCTATATCCACAGTAAAACGAGTCCCATAGCGACATAACCTGAAAGGCCGCTCAGCAAGGGAGATGCCACTGCTCAAACGCCATAAAAAAGCCAGACTACGGTTTGCAACTGCACATGGGGACAAAGATTGTACTTTTTTGAGAAATGCCTTCTGGTCTGATGAAACGCAAATAGAACGGTTTGGCCGTAATGACCATCGTTATGTTTGGAGGAAGAAGGGGGAGGTTTGCAAGCCGAAGAACACCATCCCAAGCATGAAGCACGGGGGTGGCAGCATCATGTTGTGGGGGTACTTTGCTGCAGGAGGGACTGGTGCACTAAACAAAATAGATCGCATCATGAGGATGGAAAATGATGTGGATATATTGAAGCAACATCTCAAGACATCAGTCAGGAAGTTAAAGCTTGGTTGCAAATGGGTCTTCCAAATGGACAATGACCCCAAGCATACTTCCAAAGTTGTAGCAAAATGGCTTAAGGACAACAAAGTCATGGTATTGGAGTGGCCATCACAAAGCCCTGACCTCAATCCTATATAAAATGTGTGGGCAGAACTGAAAAAGCTTGTGCGAGCAAGGAGGCCTACAAACCGGACTCAGTTACATCAGCTCTGTCGGGAGAAATGTGCCAAAATTCACCCAACTTATTGTGGCACGCTTGTGGAAGGCTACCCGAAACGTTTGACCCAAGTTAAACAATTTAAAGGCAATACTACCAAATACTAATTGAGTGTATGTAAACTTCTGACCCACTGGGAATGTGATGAAATAAATAAAAGCTGAAATAAATCATTCTCTCTACTATTATTCTGACATTTCACATTCTTAAAATAAAGTGGTGATCCTAACTGACCTAATACAGGGAATTTGTACTAGGATTAAATGTCAGGAATTGTGAAACTGAGTTTAAATGTATTTGGCTAAGGTGTATGTAAACTTCCGACTTCAACTGTGCATATGAGATGAGTAATGCAAAATATGTAAACATTATTTGACTACAATAAATGCGCTCTCAGGATATGTGATTTGCATAAAGTTCAGTGATGTTCTTTGAAGGCCGTCGTGGTATCGGCTTGAGGAATATACACGACTGTGACTAACCAAGAGAATTCTCTTGGGAGGTTATATGGTCGGCATTTGAGGTATTCTAGGTCGGGTGAACAAAAGGACTCGAGGTTCTGTATGTTATAACACCATGAGTCGTTAATCATGAAACCTACAACCCCGCCTTTTCTTCCCGAGAGAGAGATTTATTCCTGTCTCCGCAATGAACTGAGAACCCAACCGGCTGTACGGACTACGACAGTATATCCCAAGAGAGCCATGTTTCCGTGAAACAGAGTATGTATCCCTAATCCTAATGTCTCTCTGGAAGGAAATCCTCGTCAACTTTATTATCCAGAGACTGAACATTAGCGAGTAATATACTCAGAAGTGGTGGGGGGTGTGCGTGCCTCCTGAGTCGGACTAGAAGTCCACTCCGAGTACCTCTCCTCCACCGGCGGTGTTTTGGATCAGCCTCTGGAATCAGTTCAATTGCCATGGGGGGTACGAACAAAGGATCCGATTCGGGAAAGTCGTGTTCCTGGTCGTAATGCTGGTAGTGCTGGTGAGTTACCGCTGCTCTCATATCCAAAAGTTCTTCCCGGCTGTATGTAATAAGATGCATACAGCTTCTAGCTTCCTATCTGTCGGCTCTGTTTTCCTGGTGACACTTTGCTATGGTTTCATTATATAAAACAAAATGTGCTGTACCACACCGACAGTTCTTTGGGTACCTGCAAGAAATACATTTTATTGAATCCAAGACTGTGCTCACCCCATAGAACCCAATACGAACCCCAGTGGACAATATCCTGTTGAAAGCTGAAAGACCTAATCACTCTTTTGTCATTTTATGCTGCTTTACACTCTAATGTTGAAAGTAACTTAAGTGCTCTGATTAGGGTATGGAAAACGGAGCTGGGAAGAGGCTCAGAAATCCAAAATTATACAAAGGCTATGCTCGAAGACAGCTTGATTACCTGCAACAAGGTGCAAGAGATGCAATATAAGATTATGCAGAGGGTTCACAGGACTCCCATTTTTATATATATATATATATATATATATATATATATTTTTTTTTATATATATATATATATATATATATATATATATATATATATATATATATATATATATATATATATATATATATATATATATATATATATAAAAAAAGCAGAATTCTGATACCTGTTGTTACTGTAAGGAAAAAGGCACTCGTGGCCATCTGTTTTGGACTTTCCCATTTTAATAAAAAAAAATCTGGAAAATGTCAAAATGGAGCTGGATGACAAATAGTTCATATATCCTATAAGAATGGCTATTTGTACTAGGTGTTGTCGGGAACACGCCATCACATACCTTAGCATAGCTCAATCGTCTTTAAAAATGATTCTGTGTCCCACAAATGCATTCTCCTTAACTGGATTAAAGGCCAGCCACCAACAACAAATCAGTGGTATTGTCAGATCTTTAAAGTGTTACCTCTGGAGAAAATTAGTGCTATATTTAGGAACAAGGTAGGAGATTTCTATACAATATGCGATCCCTCTTCTTTGCTATCTCTTCCCCCTAATCTTGCAGATAAGCAAAGAAGTGTCAATATTATTAAAAAAATTCTATGGGTCAACTGGACTGTGGTCGCTTTCTTGTATAAAATCATTATTTAGTTGTATAGCTGTTAGGCCTCTATACTCCGGTAGGGGTATTTTACGTGCTACAGTCACACATTTACCATAGTCAAATTTATAAAGGCATGTGAGGAAAATACAAAAATAATAATGTTAATGAAATTAATGGGGGAAAAATGTTAGTAATGAGAAATTAAGAGCAGAGAGCTTTAAGGGATAATTGTATAATTCTTACTGTTTTTGTTTTGGTGTTTGTTGGTTATGTTTTATGTTGCCTTGTTTCATTTTGGAATTCAGATAGATGTATATACACAATTTCATTATGATGACCTGAAACAAGGAAAATAATAATATAATAAAT